>NW_017728906.1:5001562-5064942 GCF_001723895.1 Crocodylus porosus | reverse complement strand
AGATCCTTTTCCGCCTCCGTGCTGACAAGAGGGGAGTTCCCCAACCTGTAGGTATGGTGCCGGTTGTTCCTCCCAAGGTGCATCACCTTGCACTTGTCTGTGTCGAAACCCATCCTATTCTCGTCCGCCCACCCTTGTTGATATGGACTCTAGAACATTGGTCGTTACTTCATTATAACTCTTTCTCAAGTGTTTGTGTGTTCCTGTGTATTAGGGCATCCAGGGTGCACTCTGAGAACAGCTTGTGGAGTTCCCCTGACTGATGTTGGCCATCATCCAGTTGCTGTATGTGAGAGAAGTTGGGCACTTGGGACAGGGGTATTTGAAGCCAGTATCCACAAAGACTCCTTTCTTCTGAATCTAGTCCTACATGGTCCTGGAAACAAATGTAGAACCAGAATCAAAGGCAGGGGAATGGGAAAAAAAAGGTAGCCTGTTTATCTTTCCTCTTCATTTTTTCCTTGGAAAAATAAAACATAATACTAGATTTCAATTCCATTCTATTGCATGTAATTTTTAGACAGTTTATTTAATATACTTAAACTCAAAGAGTTGCTGGAAATGTTGATAGTAACTAACAAATGTTGTAAAACTAACAAATAAGTATTCTTTGTAAATCCTTTCAAAGAAACTCTGTTAAATGAATAACCTATTTGCCAGATGTATTTTGGCAAGCATGAAACATGAAAATGTATTCAGTTAACAGGCGTGCATTGTTTTATTGAATACACAGCTGGATACACAGAAATATATACATTTATCAGATTATATTCCTGTAGCAGACCCATCTTCTAATGTATTTTATTTCCTGTGCTCTTGCTGTACATGTATTAAACTTCTGACCTTGGATGCATTTTCATGTTTCCTGTGACACTGGATAGGAGTCACATGCATTGACATCCAGGAGCGGAATTTTGTAGCCTGTTTCCTACCCCAGGTCCACCCTCAATTATCTTTTATTTATATAGATATCTTGGAGCAGCCCACAAAAATGTATTCTAACTGGTATCTTGCTTGCTTTTCCTTTAAAATGGGGTACAGTTACTCAGTTGCTCTTTTATTAGACACAAAGAAATAGCTGAAGTTTTTTTCTCAGCTGTGGTAAATGATAGCAGCTGAATTAATCCTCCAGAGATAGAAGAGCATGTTTTTGTTGGACCAACAAATGATAACATGTTTTCAAACCCCAAAGATCCTTTGTTTAGATGGACAAGTGGTAAGCTAATACTGAAGCTGCCAGACCAACTTTGCTGTTTTAGAGTGGGGCTGTTCACTATTTTCTGTTTGAATGAGGCTACTGAGTATTTGGCCAAATTTCAGCCCATCCTGCCATTTGCCAGAAAAAGCTATCCCCGTGTGTATCATTTCATTGTACATTAAGCAAACCCTTACAGTCTTAACTTTATTACTTTTGGAAAAACAAGAGTTGCTGGATGCACAGAATTCATCCAACCAGTGACCTTGAATAGCAGAATGACTAAATTCAACTGATATTTTAAGAATTATTAAAAAGAGATATATATGGATTCACTTGTAGAATTTGAATAAGTACTCTGATTGTCAAAACTGTCACTGTAGTTCACAATTATCCAAACTATTGCTGCAATCTTATTTATATAACAACTAGGGACAGTCTCTCCAGTCTTAAGCTAGATTGTAGTCTCATTGTGCTACACATTGTAGTTTGCATTGTAGAAACCTAAAGGGACATATCCCCCTTCCCTGAACAACCTGGTAAATTATTCAAAACTACCCAAACCTTCTTTTCAAAACTGACAATTGATCCTTTACCTAAGTGACTTAGAACCCTCTTTTGAAATCATTATCCCTTATGTTGTTTGTTTAGAGCAGGCCATAAATAATGGTAACAAACCAGTCCTGGAAAAAATGTGTTTGATTTAGTTTTGCAACATTGTCTGGGAAGTTGGCTCTATTACATATCATTTAACATCTTTTATCTCTTTATAATGTATCTGCTTTTTTATTGTAAGCAGCCCCGAGCGTCTTCTGTAGAGGGTGGCATATAAATCTAATAACTTAAAATATTAAAGTGCATGCACAGAGTAATCATGATTAAAAGTAAACAAGTAAACACATGTACACATGTAGGTTTGGAACTGAAAGGAAGAGATGAGAGATGGGTAATGGAACTGGAAACAGGTGGGCATGTAGTCTTGCTATACATAATACTTCATGTTTTCTGTTAAAGATTTATTTCAATATGAGATATATAAATAAAGTGGATATTGGCAATCATTTCTGGACATCTTTCTAAACCAAAGTTGTTTTTACATGTTTGAGGCCAGCTGGGTGCAGTGCAGCAACCTATCAAAACCTGGTACATTTACAACATTTGTCTTCATTCCTGGAAGCATTGTCCTGTCTAAGGAATTCTGGCTTTTCCAATGTTACTTTAAGGGACAACTGAGCTCCTTGTGTAATAGATGGAGAAAATGTTGAATATTTTAACTGCTTTAGATCTTCATGAAAGCTACATATCATGTTCTTTGTGCAAAATATTTCTTTCCAATACATAGGAAAGGAGGAACAGAAATACAATACTATTTTATTGCAAACCTTTCAATCCATTTTCACTTTGACCCTGATCTAGGAATGCTGGCAAAAGAAACTAATGTTATCTGCTGGCCTTCAGGAAAGGGGCAGGGGCACAAGCCTCTTGACACCAAGCTGTGTTATTCTTGAATTAAAAAGACAAACTTTCTAAGGTGAAGTCATGATATATACCTGACCTTTCACATCGTGTTTGAGACCATCATTTCATTTTATTGGAGTGGAATTTTAAATACTGCTGGAAAAGGTGCCAGGCTGACAGCCAGCGGACACTGAACCCCTGAAATAGAGTATAGACAGGTGCGCTGTCAGTTCCCTGATGCCATTTCACAGATTTGTCTCTCCCCTGACCTAAAGGGACTGCTTATTTTGGAAAGTGGATTATTTCTTCTCCAGGCTTCTTCAGTCCTTTGACTTCATTCTAAATGCACAAATTAATACCAAATGTCATGCCACTGTTGTCACAGCAACCTCCCCTCCCAACTAGAAATTGTATTTTGACCATTAATTTTACATAGTACTGATCTCAATCAAGCATGAGGATTTGAGCTGGTAACCTGGAGGTGGGAAGAGCTATAGTCTATTACTAATATGCTGACTCACTGGTTACCCTATAACTATTACCATATACAATGCAAGGTATGAGACTATTTGTGTCTTGAGTGCCAGCACCAGGGTCTCACATTATATGCCTACAAACACTTTAATTCGTCAAAAAATCCCTAAGATCTCTGGGGGCGAGACCACTTACAGATGTTACTGAGTCTGCCAGCTGTTCAAGACTGATTCTTTCACATAGGCATTGACTCTGAAATTCATGATACTCTGAGAGAAATCCCATTGAAATATGACTATACAAAAATAGATCTGAATCTATCCATATATAAATAGTGAAGGGCCATGTACAGTTACAGAATAAGGTGAATATTTAATGTAGTAAAGAAAAAAACTGAATGAATTTCTCTATGCAAAATGATACTAAGCATTTTAGAGATCTTGTGGGTGAGATGGGAAGAGGTGGGAGTAATTAGGAAGATGCAGTAAATGTTCTGGCTACAGTCTGTGCATTAAAATCTAAACTCATGTTTTAAGAATATGTCTGTATTAACTCCAGCTCTAAATGATTCATAGTAAAAAACAAAAAAATCCTTCCATTGACGTGAGGAATTGCCTAATTTGTGAATCTTTTAAGTATTTGGGATCATTCCGTGGAATTGTTCATTCCCATGTGGCCTATATTTATACTTCTTTTTTGTGAATGAGTGCATTTCATTCCTGCTTAACATTTACAGGAACAGGAAGCAACACTGCTGTTACTAATCTAGGCCTGGATTTTTTTTCCATGCAGAACTCCCAACCATGAGAATGAGTACGTCACTTGGCAATTCAGTCGCCTTTCCGTCTGGAGAGAATCTGAAACCTCAGGAAAAGCTTTACCTTAGTCCAAGAGAAGTGATTTCCAGTAGCCATATAAGGGAATGAGTGTTTTCTGTTGAGCAACAAGTTTTTGCTGGCGTAGGATGTTATTTCTGTCTAATGTTAAAGTGCTGGCACATTCTAGTCTGACAACTTTTTAGTTTTTTGTGGTAATTCAGTGGAAAGAAAGCAGCGAGCCTGTTCTTGATCTGAAAACGTTTATCACTGATTCTCTGGAAAGCATAAGCTAAATAAGTCAAGTGGGGCACTTTGTGGCTGGAGTGTAAATCCGCCAGGATGGTGCTTCTCAATTTCTGGGGGCTTGTGTTTGTTTTTATTAAGGAATTGCGTCCCCCATGATTCTATATTCCATCGGGCTCATGGAGGGGCAGGGAATTGGGCATCAGAGTGAGAGTTGCCAGCACTGGCCTTCATGGCTCCCTGATCCACACTGTGGTTCAGGCACCTGTGGGGTATAGCACTACGACAACCTGTCCCCACCTCCAGAGGTGGGTCCAGATTCAGCCTGCAAGGAGCCCCGCAGTCCAGATCCAGCCTGGGAGGGCTACCTACTTTGGAAGATAGCTATGAACCTCAAGGGTGCAGATAACTCAGAGCTACTAATACTCCAGTTAGAAAAATACTGAGCTAGGTTTAAATAATTTGTTTTTAAATCATACTTGATTAAATTAGTAATATTACAAGTTGTATACAATTTGAGCCAACTGTAAAGAATAAAAGTATTTTGTGTGCTTATTCACTTTGCATCTTGTTAAATTGCGCCTGTGCTTTATGGATTTTTTTCCCCTCACAACTTTTTTTAAATTTTAATGATGGCTTATCTTGGAGGAAATGTTTTTGAATACAAGCATTTTGTTTCTGAAAGTTTCATCTCTGAACCAATTAAATCAATGCCAGAAAGCAGGGATTTGAAATTTTAAATATCCACTTGCTGTTTTAGCCTGTAATTGGGAATCTCTTTAGCAATAACAGAGCAACTTCATTACACTCAAGAGGAGTTCTCTAGTTCCCTCTTCATTTCCCTCTCCTGAGCCATCTTAATTATTTGCTCTAAATTCAAGGATAAAAATTCCACTGAATCATGCCTTGCAGAGCAGTGACTTTACAGTCCTGGTTCAGTGAACTTCATTTAAAAAATTGTGATTAGGGGCCATATGATATTGCCTAGTGCAAAGAATGAAGGGTAATGAAGTAGAATAAATTCCAAGTAGTAGCTGAAACTGAAAATGGGACCCTCTAAGCCCCCCAAAAGGTAAATACCATCTCCTTATTGATTGTTTTTTAAATCTGGTGAAATCTGAAAAGCTTGGGGCTGTTAGTGTCTGCTTATTCTGAAACCACAAATTCCTAATTGTGCCTTGAAGTAGGAAATAAGGAGTTTCCAGATGACCCAGAGTAGTACATTTCTTGAGTGAGGCATTTTACAGAAAGTAACAGCATAGCCATGTCTATGACTGGCCTAACCTAAGCAGATTTAATGATGGATTGAGTAGTAATGGCATGGACTTTTTAGAAGGTCTCTAACTGCTCTGAATATCTTCAAATTCCTCTCCCTAGAAAAAGCAGGTATTGTGAAGCTTATATTCTAATGTTAACAGGACACTGATTAAAGTATGAGTTGGGAATGTATTCATCTTGGTGCGTCATACCTCTCCATCTGTTTTTACAAGAGATCCAAAAATCACCAGGCAGTCTCTAAAACAGAGATATTTCATCAGACCTCTTTTGCAAAAATTTAAAACAAATAGGGGGCTTCCCTTCTGGACATGATTCAACACAGCAGTCAAACATTTTCTTGGCTTTAAATCAGGTGATGTGAATTAAACAGAACCAGTGTCAAGTGTCTCTCTGAAAGCAGTTCCCTAGAGCTAAACTCTACCTCATACATTTTTGGAAGGAGGGATTAGTGTTATTATAGTCTTCCATATCAAGGCTTTGAATGATCTCCTCCCCCCAGATGACTGCAAAGTGCACTCTTTCTTTGTCTCATACCACTTACTTTTCTGTATAATCCCCAGCCCTGTTAATTCCCCATTAGCTCCATTTCCCTGAAATGGTATGAGGGTCCCAGCTAATTGTTGTGACCTTAATGCCTAGAAATTGTTGCAAATTGTGAATGTTTCTGCACATGTCATCTGTTCCTCTAATAGTATAAATGAAATAGAGGCAGTCCTAGTACCTCAAGCATTCTTCTCCTCTCTTTCATCTGTAACCTGGTCACAAATACATATCAAACATTTGGTAAATGCCCAAATAGACAATATTGTCTTCTTAGTTAAGCTTTTTTTTTTTAATTAATAGGTGTTTTGATTCTGGATCCATGGAAGATCCATATACATGAGCTAACTGTTGTTGTTAAGGTCTGAATGGATGCTGAAATACTTATGACACAACCAATTCTCAAGTACAACTTATTGAGGTTTTCCTGCAGCAGGTGGTGTGCTCCATTTGTGTCAATATGCTTTGAGGATTTATGATGAAAAGAAGGAATTGAAGGGGGAACTTACAGACAAGCCTTGAGCTGATTCTTTTTTCCTTCTCAAAGCCTGTGTCTGAAGTGTTATGGCTCCTGGCATGGTTACTTTTGCCTGGGTATAAAATGCAAAGACATTTTTCCTCCCTTTGCATACTTATGCAGAAGGCAGCCTAAGTGGTACATTTCTGGAGAACAAGGCAGAGACCTAGGCTGAACTACTATCCTCCAAACTGGGATGTAGTAGAGGGCTGTGATTTAGCCCACTTCTGTTTCAACTTTCAATTAAATACTGTCAAAAGGAAGATTAAGATACAAGATGATCTTCATGGGAGCCCTAAATTGAAGTGGTGGGTTTTAAAAAACACTGCTTCAATTTACGGCTGATTAAACCCCTGTGTAATGCATGTACCGCGCTGACTTACCTGTCTCTCTGGCGGGAAGGGGAGGGCGAACTGCCAGGGGGCGGAGCAGTCCCTGGGCTGCAGGGGGGGCTGGTGCTTCCCTCCATGGCAGTGGCAGCCCACCCCCAGGTAGCACCCGCCTGCAGGCACCCGGCTCGGACAGTCCCAGGGGCCACCACAGCCATGGAGGGAAGCACCGGGCCCCCACACAGGTCAGGTAGGCAGGCTCCAAGGGGAAAAAAAAAAAGATCAGGTTTGCTGCTTCTCTTGGGCAGCCTGGGAGCTGCTTTCCCAGGCTGCCTGCAGAGCTTCCTGCAGAGCCATGGAGCTGCACGGTGCCTGGTGCTTCACTCCGTGGCTATAGGGGCAGCAAGCTAAAACTCCTTAGTTTGCTGCATCCCAAGTCATTTAAGGTGCATTACACCACCGAATTTCCTACAGAGGCTGGAATTAATGTGCAATACACTGCCAAGGCATGCAAGCACCAACACCATTAAAGCATTTAGCCCTCTAAAGTGTTGTGCTCACACGCCTCTCATTTTGTTTACACTTTTACCCCGCTCACTTCTGAGGATATAGTCATTGCCCTTCTTGAAGATGTTCTGCCCACCTCAGTACCTTACCTCAGACAAGTGTTACTCAAGCAGGGCACTGCTATTCCTAAGACGGATCAAAAGCCATAATGTTGCCCTGTATTACTTAATTATAACCAGGGCAAAGAGTTTATAACTTCCTGAACAGGAAATTTCCATAGTCCAGCTATGCTGCACAAAAAGTAACATATAAGAATAAATTAATATCTCCCCCATGTGCACCTCTCTCTTTAAGCCTCTTATAGCTTGTCTGAGTGATTTTGGATAGGTGATTAGGCTTAATATGAATGCTTTAAACAGACAGTAGTAGCATCAAGCACTTTGAAAGAGTCCCAGCATTCCATGAATTCTAAGAAATCTGATCAACTATAAAATGGTTTACACTACAGGAACTGCCTTTCTGTCCCCAGCACTGAACAGTTTGAATAGGAACCAATATCCCTATAAAGAGATTGCTTGGGTAACTCTCTCCCTATGAGCTATTTTACAGTGCACTTGCTCCTGGCCAGTGAGACCATTGGGCTCCCTAGCCCTGTTTACACTCACCCTTCTGGGTTACAGACCTCTGGACTGTCCAACTCTGCTTACTCTCATCCCTCCTGGGCTCAAGCTGTTTCCCTCTGGGTCCCAGACCCTCTATTTCATGCTCCAAGGCCTCTAGACCTTTTCCTCCCTTCAGTCCTTTCCTCTAACCTCCAAAGTTGCTTATCCCAGCTCAGCTATAACCCAGGGGCCCTACTGCCCAGGAACTTCTTTTTCCATGGCTCTCAGGACTAAACTGCCTGACAAGCTCAGGCCCTGGGCTTATGTCCTGCTAGCCTGGCCTCCTCCTCATCAGGTGACTTGCCAATTGGCCCTTGCCACACCTTCAGGCTACTTCTCATGCCACCTGCCTTCTCTTAAAATAGCAAAAGCACCAAGCGTCCTGCTACAACCCCCAAAACTACTTTTTCTCTAGTTACCTATGTAACATCCAACATAGCAAATATCCACTCTGAAATCCACAACTTTGGATCTTCTTAACAAAATAGAGCAATTACATCAGGCAGGCAAATAATAATGTGTCAAATAAGAAAGTAAACGCATCTATCATTTTTTGCCTGTGTTTTAAGCACTAAATTGGCTCAAACAGCCCAACAATACTTCAGTAATAGGGATGTCCTTTGGTTTAGACTGAAATTATGGCCCTTTACTGTGTAATCTTTTCTTATTACAGTAATTTATTGATGTAAGAATGAAGTGCTGACTCATGAAATCCAGGTAATGGAAAAGTTTTCTCTCTGGGTATTTATCATCAGGCCTTTTCTAACGCATTTAAAAAATGAGGGTCACACATTTTTGGCATTGGGCAGGTCGCAAGATATTCTGAATGGCAAGATATGGAAAGCATAACAAAATGTTTTACATTATGTAGATTACACTTGTTAGAAATGATAATTTTATATCATATGCAATTCTATATCTGCATGCTGCTGCAACCTAAAACTAGCAGCCTAAGTAGTAACTCACACCTCAGGTATTGTGTTCATGCTCTTTACTTCTATCATTACAGTTCTGTGAAGTGAGCTATAAAGAAATAAAATTATAGAAATAAAATTTTAGTCTAAAGAGAAGGAAGTAAAAACTTGTTTAGTCTTTACATATACCTCTTTGGGCTTTATATTACTCTTACTGAAACTAATGGCAGACTTGAAGAGGAACAGGATAATGTCTATATAGAAACCTGTTTCACCTCTCTGCCCTCTACCTCTGCTCCTCGTTCGTAAGGGAATAAGGAGAAAGGAAATACACATTCTACCTTCTGGAGAGGATATTCATAGATTCATAGATTGTGAGGCTGGAAGGGACCTCAGAAGATTATCAGGTTCAGCTTCCTGCACCAGGCAGGAAAGACAAAAGGAGTCAGGTGACCCCAGCAAGGTGACTGTCCAGTCTCCTCTTAAAGATTTCCAGGGTAGGCAATTGCACCACCTCTGGAGGGAGTTTAGTTCAAAGTCTGGACACCCTGGCCATGAAGTTTTTCCTAATGTTAAGCCTGAAATGGTTTTCCAGGAGTTTATTACTCCTGTTTATTCCCAAGGGCGCCCTGGTGAACAGTTGTTCACCAAGCCCTTGGTGTATGAACCTGATGTAATGGTAAGCCGCTGTCAAGTCCCTTCTCAGCCTTCTCTTTTTTGGGCTGAAGAGTCCCAGGTCCCTCAGCCTTTCCTTGTATGACCTGCTGTGCAAGTCTCTGATCATACAGGTGGCTCTTCTCTGGACTCTCTCAAGTTTTTGTTGAAGTGTGGTGCCCAGCACTGGACGCAGTACTCCAGCTGTGGTCTCACCAATTCTGAGTAGAGCAGAAGAATCACTTCCCTAGTTTTGCTGGAGATGCATTTATTGATGCATGCTGGGGTATTATTTGCCCTGTTGGCTATGGTGTTACACTGCTGGCTCATGTTCATACTGTGGCCTATTATTACCCCCAGGTCCCTTTCATTCGTGGTGCTGGTCAGTTTGGTGATGCCAAGCCAATAGGTGTGTGGTGGCGGGGGTTGTCCCCAGATAGAACAGTTTATATTTCTCAATGTTGAACTTCACTTGATTCTGATCTGCCCAACTTGCTAGCCTGTCTGGGTCTGCCTGTATCTGCAACCTATCTTCAAGCGTGATCACGCTTCCCCATAACTTGGTGTTGTCCATAAACTTGACCACTGAGCTCTTCACCTCTGCATCCAAATCATTGATAAAGAAGTTGAAAAGCATAGGACCACGCACTGATCCTTGAGGGACACCACTGGCCACTTCTTGCCAAGATGACACCGATCCATTCATTAGAACTCTCTGGGTTCTACCCCGCAACCAGCTTCCTACCCACCTAACCGTCTCACAATTGAGTCCACAGTCCTCCAATTTACTCATGAGAACATCCTGGGATACTAGATCAAAGGTCTTTTGGAAGTCAATAGTATACAATATCAACCTGCTCTCCCTTATGATCAGGCAAGCTACCTGATCATAAGAAGAGATGAGGTTGTTAATAAAAGAGCCATGCTGTCTGTCATTCAGAATCCTAACTTCTGCAAGTCTATTGTATATAAAATCTTTGTTGAATTTTTCCAGGATCTTCCCTGGGATAGAAATTAACCTGATTGGCCTATAGTTACCTGGGTCTTCCCTCCTCTTTTTCTTCAAGATGGGCACAAAATTGGCCCTCTTCCAGTCCCCAGGGACCTCTCCAGAGCACCCCGGTTTTCGCCAGCTGTTACACAGTGACTTCTGCCAGCTCCTTCAGCACCCTTGGTTGAAGTTCATCCTGGCCTACTGATTTATATATGTCTAATTTTTTCAAATGATCACATATCAGTTCTAAAATAATGGTAGAAAGGCAGTCATTCTTACCTTGCTCATTCTGTACCCACTCTGGCATGATTTTGCCCTTGGCCTGATGAAAGACCAAAGCAAAGTTGTCATTCAGGAGTTCAGTTTTTTCCTGAGTGCTGGTAACTAGCTGTCCTGAGTTGTTGAGCAGTGGCCCCACACTCCTATCTGTTTTCCTTCTGTTTCCTACATACCTAAAGAAGGACTTCTTGTTGTCCTTGACTCCTGTTTCTAATTCTAGTTTGGTTGCTGGTTTAGCCCTTTGAATCTGTTCCCTACAAGTGTGGACCATTGTTGTATAGTCCTCCTTGGGGCATGCCCCATGTTTCCATTGTTTGTATGCCTCTTTGTTTTTTCTTAAGAGGACCATGATATCCCTGTTTAGCCAAGAGGGCTTCCCAGCCTTTTTGTTACCTTTCCTCTGCATGGGGATGGACCTCCTTTGTGCTTTGAGGATCATGTCTTCAAGGAATGACCACTCTTCATGCACTGCTGTTACCTTTGGCCCTTGGTCCCACAGCCCTTTCCCTACCAGTGACCTGAATTGGTTGAAATTTGCATTTTTGAAGTCTGGAACTTCAGTCCTGCTATCTAATTTGTCTGCCTTGTGATGGACAATGAACATGAATGATTTCATGGTCGCTGTCATCCAGACTACCTTCTATTTTTAAGCTGGTCACCAGGTTGTCCCCCTTGGTCCCGGTGACCATGGTCCATGACGACCATGTCCTGTGCTCATGTGGCCTCTGTCAGTTCTCGGGATAACAATACCTAAGTACCTTGGAGGATCAGAGCCCAGTTGCCTTTTTATATTGATCAGTGGCTAAGTATCTTTACAAATCTGGCCCTCAGACAAGATTTACACCAGTGTGTAGTGACTGAGATTAATTTGGAATTATGACTTGAATAGAAACAGATGTGTGTGCATAGCAGAAAAAGTGTTATTGTAAACAATTAACAGTTAAAAAGAAGAGTGACAAGTTAAATATAAAGAGCTTTTACAAAGAAAAAAGACAAAACACTTGCCTTTTTAAATTAAAGAATTAGAATATGGAGGAATAGAGGCTCTCAATACACTATTAGATGATTGGTATATGAAAATGGCAGAGGCAAATTATATTACTGTAAAACAGGTAACAATAGAGAATACAATGGCATGCTTTTTTTTATAAGTAAGGGGATTGAAACATTACATTCATTATATTGATTTAAGATTTAGCTCTTAGAAGTCATTGTCACCTATGTACCATCTCTCTCCAGATTGAATTTACTGATGTGTAGGTATGAAATGGCTGGAAATGCTGAGGCAAGTGATGATTACAGAACATAACTTCAGCATATTGATACAGCAAGAGAAAAGTGCAGTCATAAAACCGCATGGTGTTCAAGCTTCATGCTACCTAACTTACCACATAGGCTGATAGGATGGCAGAAAGATGTGAAACTTTAAGGAAACCATTAGAATACAGTATGGTAAAATAGCAGACTCCATAATAATTCACTGTGGAGGACTATGTTATGTAAAGTAACATCTATATTAGAAAATGGAATAGCCATTTAAAATGATCAGATTCACCAGGTTACCATAGGGCAAACGCTTCCCGGAAACTGTGTCATTAGAACCAACAGAATGTGTCTTAATATGTGACATTTGAGGCATAGTATTTGGTTTAATGATTTTAATTTAGTTTAATAATTCCACCTCTCTAATACCATATCCACTCAAGTTAACTGTTACCCTCAAACTAAACGTATATATGCATAGGTTTTTACACCTTTTTAACATCTGGTTAAACACAAAATTATCACTAGTCAAAGGTCAAGTGCTTCCTCATTAGGCAGAATTAACACGAATTTTGTCCCATTGAAGTGACAGTCATTACTCATTAAGTTCCTTTTGCTGAACCTGGAAGGAGTTTCAATAAATCAGTTGTTTTGATCAAGAGCACACTGACTTGGTATCTCAAGTTTGCTGTACAGGGTATTATTCTCTTTAATTTAATTTTAATTTTTAAAAGAAGTTCTGCACAGAGTAAAGAATAGACAGAATCAGGCCTTTCTTTGAAAACAGCAATCACATAATGCTTCTAGGATCTCTAATGTCTTGCTTACCAAAAGATAGCCTTTCTCCTGTTGTAATCCAAACTCTCTCCTATCAACTTCACAAAGCTGTTCACCTTCTGGCTAATTATGTTAAAAATCAAAGCTGTGAAATAAATGCAATAAAAGCCCTTACTGTATTCATTCTCCAGACAGCCATTTAGTCACTATAGAAAATGAAACTGCAGGTGCCTTTGCTCATTACTATACAAATGCTTTGCAAGTTAGCATCCCCTCTGCACCCTTCTGCCTCTTTCAAAGTCTTTGAAATTCCTCTCCAAAAACAAACAGACAAAAATCCAATTTTGTTATGGCATTTTTTTCTATCACAGAAGGAGATAGAATGTGGGCAATTAAGTCACTAGAATCTAATAAAGCATGAGGTCCAGATGGCTTTGCTGTTGAATTTTAAACACAATTAGTAGGATTTTTGTTTTCAAAACAATTAAAATTAAATTCCAAATGTGAACTTTCTTTTTGTCCAAAAGCCAAACTAATCCAGAAAGAAGTTATGCTGAAGACATGTTTATTTTAATATTTAAACCAGAGTTTACTTTTTTCTCATTTTGTTCAGATTTTTTTGATAAATGTTAATCTTACATTCTGCGGCAAGGCCTTCCGCTTTCTATGTTTTCATAGCTCAATTGAAGTGAAGGAGACAATAATCCACATCAGTTGGGATATCTGAAATCAAAAACAAGTTATCCCTCATGTCATAGTATATACCTATTCATGTTAGATTGGTTTGGTACAGATAACAACATTTACGAGTAGATTTTATGTGGAGACCATGTGGCAGCAGAAATGCCTCAGTAATAATTTGGCCTGGGTTAAAAATGGCTGCAGTATAATTTACCCTCTGGTTCTAGCTGGCTTCAGTGGTTGCTGAAAGACAGAATTTTCTATCTTCTACTTATTCTTACACAACTCTTTTAATTTCCCTATTAGATCCTATTTTAGGGTTCTCAGATAGGAGTTGGGACAATATTACATAAATGAATTCTTCCCAATGTTAGAAATATTATTAAAAATGCATTATCAATAGTGTTGTTAGAACAGCACAGCTGCTAGCTCTCCTTGTCTCCTTGGTGGAAGGAGGAGGGTTGGAGGTTGAAGGAAAAAAGCTACTAAGGGCTCCTTGTACTAAAGTATCACTCTCTCTTTGTTCTGCAAATTTACTATCTCTTTGTTACACTAAATCACACTTTCTTTCATGGCTCCCACATTTCTTAGGCTAGATAAGAATAATTACTATTTTGGCCTTGAATTTGAACTTCTTGTAACCCAAAGTACTTTCTGGGCAAGCGTAATAAGCTAATACATATAAGCCTATCCGCCCCGCATACTTAAGTAGTTAATTATAATACACATGCGATGTATGATGTGACGTAGTCACATACATGTTTGTATGAACTGGAAATGAGTTGTAAGAGTTCCTGCTTCTGTACACGTGCTCAGGAGAGAGGGGATAAAAGCCTGCTGAGAAGTGTTCCCCGCGGGCAGAGGGTTTGATCTTTTGTCTCTCTCTCTCTGACCCTATTTGCAAATATATACCTTTTGTATCACCAACAATGTGTGCCTGAAGGATCATTAGTATTCATTAAGCCTCCAAAGAAACGAACCGAGATTTTTACATCACCAAGACAGACAAAACAGCTGGAAAAATCTCTTTGTATGCTCCTGTCACTGTATATACCTGTAGGGCCTGGTCCATAACTAGCCATCAGACTCCTGACTGATGGTCAGCTCCATCAATGTCTAAAAAAGTATCTGATTGGGTGGAATTAGACCTCACATACTACTGGTGGATGAATGTAATTTGTCTTTTATCCCTAGAAACTCCTATAACAAATTGTAGAATTTGTTCCTCCATCCTCATACAGCTTTTGGTAGATTTTCAGGGCAGGGAAAGGGACTAAATGATTTCTTTTAAAGTCCTGTCCAGTTCTGCAATGACATGGCTTCTATATTAGTGGCGAACCAGAACCAGAAATGGGGATGGAAATAAAAGTTTCAAGTCAAATTAATGCAAATTTGAGTTATTCTCATAGGTGTAAATGTAAATTACAATTCACTGTTCAAAATAAAGATTTTATTACTGTAGATGTTGATTACCCTCAGGTCCCATATCTACTTGTGCTTCTGGCCATACATATTTAGGCTACAGCTTCCCCTTTCTGGAATTTAGCTGAGTACATGAAACTAGAGGCTTTGAGTATGTTATCCCAAACCAGAGCTTCTGTAAATCAGTCCCACAGAAAAAAACACAAATTGGACTTTGTACTGGCATCAGTGTAATCATTTTTGCACAATTAATTAATCCATCCCAAATGTGGGCATTTTAGACTAATTTACACTAGTTATGCTGAAAATTCCTATTTTTCTGATGAAATCATGCTTTCATTAAAATTACCCTATTGGTCTAGATTAGCAACATATGTGGCTAGATTTGTATTTTTTGTCACTAACCCTCCTATTTCAACTGAACCCCTATTTGATCTTACACAGAATTTCTCCCATTACAAAGTTAACTAGGACAAATGGTAAGTATTTTTCTTATTAACTTTTCATAATTGCCGTTCATTATGTACTTAATTTCGCTTTAAATAGATCTCTATTGGTATTAAATATCTGGATGCAAGGAATCTTTCAAATCTTGAAGCAACTAGTGAAAAAAAAATTCAATTTCAATTAGCGCTAAGGTCAAAACCAGTATTTCGCATTGATGCCTCTTTAATCTATCCTGGTTAGAGACAGAAGAATCAATAATAATGAGTATTTTCCCTGAGGCAATGGTTAGAATATGGGCAAAATTTAGGCCCTTGGTAATTTTTTTCCTACAAAATGGCAGGCCAACCATTGTTGTAAAAGTAGGACCACTGCGAATCAGTGTTCTGGCTATTAGTGACTCCATAAACAATGCCTCGCTAGAATAGTTTTATCCAGGGCAAAAACAATCTTGTGTAAGTGGAGAGAAAACTCGGATAAGGAGTACATATGCTAAACTGCCCTGACCTCACCTTTGATAAATAGGACCAACTTGGATTGGCAACTCAGACTCTAGCAGTAAACATGACAGAGTGAGTTCTGCTTCTTTTTAGAGAAGCCAAGAATTTCAACAACTGTGTCTTTTGTTTCTTTCTCTACCTGGCTGTTTTCTACTTGACTGAGAAGGGCTGGGTTTGTCTTGGCAAGTGTCTCTCTTAGTTTCTATAAATTTATATTAAGTTTGTTCAGAAAGTAAATAAATAAGTATGAAACATTGGAACTAAAAGTGAAATCCAGCTGGGTTCACACTAGATGCTATGATTTTTTTTTTATTTTGCAAATTAAGTAAATAAATGTAATTAAAGGAAAGGATTATGTCATATCATACATACTGTATTCATTTAATACTTTATTGATATAATTTTAATTGATTATAATTGATTACGGTATAAAATATATTTCCTATCTAAAAGATAGGCATTAACCAAAAGCCTGGGTCTGAGAACTGAACTTTGAGAGTTTTTGAAATTCAAATCCAGGTGTGGATTAATTTTTTTTGGATGGCTGAACCAATTATTTGGAGTTTGGAGTTTGAACTCATCTTTGAAATGCATAAAGATTTATTACTATCAGGCCTGTGTACAGCTATCTGAAACTAAAACTATTGGTGGAAGTGGTGGAGAACAGAATGTCAGTGCTTTTGGAGTGAATCATAAAGTGAGAAGGATAATGAAGAGCCTAGTTACACAGTCATTTTGGGAAGGTCCTAGAGCTCTTAACACCTGGATTATCTTCACATTAATACCTGAAACTAGTTTTAAGCACTTGTTATGCAGCTCAAAGTTATGCCACTCCAGGATAGGATTAGCTCTGATCCATGTTAGCCCACTTGTGTTGGGTTCCCCTTAGTGAAAACACTCCATCCACCCCCACTCCCCCACTGGCCCAGATTGGGTCTGTTATGCCCCCAGCACCCCAGATCCCGGCTCACTGCCCTCCACTCCTTCTTACTTGCAATTGTGGCTGGTTGCAATGTCTGTCCTGGGGAAGCAGGCAGGGAAGGGTTAACCTGTCTTCCCAGCCCTTGCCACCACTGCTGTTGGTCTCTGGGTAGGCTCAGCCCAGAGAAGAAAAGCAGCATGGCAGTGAGGCTAGGCAGATGGGTTAACCTCTCCTTCCTTGCTCCCTCTCTTGGGACAGACAGTGTGGGCAGCCACAAGTAAGGGGCGGGGTGCAGAGGGAAACCCCAAGAGCAAGGGGCAAGGGGAAAGTGGGGGAACCTTGGAGGCAGGGGGCAGGGGAAAGCCTGGGATGGGGGGGGCGAGGAGTGGGGTGTCTGTTACCTTTCAGTCCTTCAGGCCCCTGCTGGCCTCAGCATGTGACTGCTCCAAACTCAAGGTAGCACTAACACTGGTCAACATTTGTGTGGCTCACAGTATAAAGCAGGGGTGGGCAAGTATTTGGGCCAGTGGGACATATAGGGAGCTGTTGTGGGTCGGGTCAGCCCCCTGCCCCTGAGTGACAGCTCACCAAAACTCCCTGTGTGGGATGGGGCTGCAGGGAGTTGGGGAGCTGGCGTGGGCATAAGTGGGCAGCAGCTTCAGCAGGGGCAGCTCAGCTGGGGCCCCTGCTGCCACCAGTACCACCTCCAGGCCGCCCTTCTACCCTGAGGAAGGGATGAAGCTGCCTTCCAGCTTTGGTGTTGGCAGTCTAGGTGCAGAGGTGGCAGTGGCAGCTGGGCAGAAGCTGCTGTTGGGTACTAGGAAAAAGCTGGACTTGGTGGTGGGCACAGCCACTTCCCCCTTGTCGCTGGAAGGGCCCTTCTCACTATGGGCCTGTGCTGGGGCTCCCCTCCCCACCACCACCGCTGTCACCAGTGCTGCTTCTGGGCCACCCTGGGTATAGCAGGGTGATGGCAGCGGTGGCAGGGAGAAGCCATAGGCAGCCTTAAATTTTCAAGATTATAGACGGTAGTGTTTTTCATATGCTGAAACCAAATTGGGTTCAAAAAAAGGAAAAGCTCATACCCTGTTGAGTGAAAAAAGATGGAAAAGCATACTGTTTTCAGCAGTGTACTGATGCTAGGGAAAACGTGTAGTAGTGTAGATTCATGTTTGATTAACATTTTTCAATAGTGATCTGTGTCTTTTGTGCCTTTGCTTTCAGAAATGTAGTTGCCTAAGTTAATATGCAAAACATTGAATCTTTCTTTTTTAATTCCATTACTTTCTAGAGTACTTAGCCCCACAGAGTGCTCCTGCATAAACAGTATGTGGTAAATTTCCAAAGTGGTGCTTAGGAATTACTGCACATACACAAATCCTTGCGTGTTAAAATGAGAATTCCTTGTTCTGGTTTTTTTTAAATTTTTTTTTTCCCCTTGAGAATCCTTCTGGAAATACACTTCAGTGAGTTGCCATTTGTGTGGCCTGAGGACACATGCTATGTATCCTGCCACATCACAGAGAACAATAAATTTTAGCTAAATGTCTTGCCCTGAAGCAGATTTGAAGGAGGGGGCTCATTGTGAGAAGGGATGCCATTTAAGGGAAAATTTGCTGTTTTAAAAATGAGCCAGCAGCTATAGTACAAAGAAAATGTTTCAGTAAAATTTGAAAAAAATATGAGTTATTAGGGAGACAAGGTTCTTTGGGTGAATCTGATATCTTTTATTAGACCGACTTAAATATTAGGGATGCGCTTGTATTCACAGGCTGGTCTGAGCATGTACAGTTGTTCTATCAGCCCAGCATCAGCGTGCAAAGTTGTCCAAGTGCATCATTTTGGGGTCCAGAGATTTATTGCTAGCTCCATTGCAGACCTGCTGCCTAATCTTGAGGAAATCCTTTCCACTCCTTGTGCCTCATTTTACCCAACTGTAAAATTGCATTAATAATTATTACCCTCCCCTGTAAAGCACTTTTTATAGCTATACCACTACCATTATATTATATGGTTACTACATCCTACTTTTATCATCATAATTTTCATGCTAAAATTAGAACAGCCCAAAGGCACTTGCAAAAAGCCCCCCAAACCTCTTGAAAATATTTTTTATGACAATTGAAACTGTTTCAGGAACACCTCTGGGATGGGGTTCACTCTGTATCAAAAGCAGAGCAAACATCTTTATAAACATCCTTTGCCATATATTTATTTATCCTTGGCCAATTTTAACAGATCCTGAACTCAGTGGGGATGACATATCAAGAGCACATGCCGTGCTAGCTCCAATGTACAAACAATACTGTGCACTTCCAGTATATAGTTGCAGTCATCCCAGAATCTTAGAGGTACTTAGCATTAATTTTAAGAGCAGAGTTCTGTCATGCTTATACCAGGAACAAAATCTGGAGTGCAGATGCTTAGACGTGGGCTCTAATCACTTTTCTTTTCTTGAGAATATTTGAACTATAAAACCCAAAAGGAAATAAAATTAACATCATTTAGCAGAATGTCTAAAAAACAATAGGAAGCAATGGATGATGGAAGTACTGGAATACTGTTATGTATCCTATTCTTTTTAGCTACATAGGATTTTCAAAAGCTTGCAGCCTTTATCAGAGATGGCATCATTCTCCCAATCTCAGTTCTATCAAATACACAAGCTTTCTGCAGTGGTAGCTGTTGACCCAGCATCTGTACAGCCTATAGCTGTTGACATAAAGCCTTCTCCCCGGAAGAGGAAGTGGTTGATTTACTTGTCCCCAGGAGTTATCAACAAATCAAATGGTATCTTTAACATTCTGCTGTTGATTCCCTTTCCTTATCTAATTCCCATGTAGATTTTAAAGTTGGAAAATTACCTGTCTCCAGAAGATAGCTACTAACCAGAAGGGATTCTTTAGCATTCATCTGGTAATTGTCTTCTCCTAGAAAATTCCCGTGTGGGCTTTAAAGTTGAAATATACTCCACAACTTCATACAGAGGGATGAGCTCAGTGTAAAAATCAAAGGCACATTAAAATATCCACCAATACCTGGAAAAAAATAGACGTTTTACTTATATTTTATAAGTGATTGTTTTAGAAGGTCAACACATAAATCTGTGCTTTTTTTTGTTGCAGTTCTGGGTGCTTTTGGGAAGGTGGTGACTGGCATCAAAGATGAATGTTAAAGGTGTCTGTTCTTTTCAGTCTCATGTACAACGAAATGACAATAGACTCCTAAGGGAATATTCATGAAAACAAGTGTTCATGAAATGACAACATAGTCTGTAATATGTGGCTTCTGTAGTTAATTCCAGAGCTCTTTAAATGTATTCTGTATCTACAAAATGCCCCAGGAAAGATGGGTGGGTGTAAATTTGAGTTTTGGGGTAAATCAGTCATTGTTTTTAAACAAAGCACCTTATTTTGATAAAGTGCAATATATATCCAGTGAACGTCATGGATAGGGGTTTCAAAAGCACTTGGTACTGGCCTAAGTCTAATCATACAAAAAAAAAAAAAGCAGTGGTTAAACTCATTGATTACTAAGGAAGCAAAACTAGGTCAGCCTCTAACCTGAAGTATATAGGTGTGAAAATACGAGCCTAGCTGAGGGAAAAAAATACAACGTGCTGAACAACAATATAAAATGACTTCTCTTTCATTCAAGGCACATTGCCTGAAACAAACATATGTCTAGGTAGTCACAGTTTGGCACTGAATCATTCCTACAGAACTTTACTTCAGCTGATCTGATGTGTTTTTAAAATTCCCTTTCAGCATACGTTCTATCTCTGGATATTAATTATCATCAGTAAGTTTTCACTTCATCAAATACTGGTATGTTGCAGAAACTAACAGCTTTTCCAGCTATAGCACATCACTGCCTAGCATACTCATTTTAATAAAAGCAACACGTAAGAACATTGAAATAAGTAAATGCTAAACCACTACATTTCAACTCAAGATAGAGGCTATCACCCACTTCATTTGTTTGAAAACCATGAGACTAGCTTGAAAGAGTTGGGAAAAACGTCAGGGTTTTTTTTGTTTTGCCTTCTGGTTTACAAGCCTGAATAGGGGGTTCTCTACTTCAGCATTTTCCTCACAACCACAGAAGCTAGAAAATCTCCCACACCTCTGGTTTTTATGTTTAATGTATATTAAAGCCAAGATCTTCACCTCTCATAATTCTTTGCTTCAAGGCCCTGGAACACAAAGCAAAACATCAAACATTGCAAGATATCTGATAGGCTCATAGGAATTAGAAACCTTCAGATAACATGTGGGGTTCTTTGTAAACACATAAGCAAATTTTGTCTGGGCCTGTCTGTATTAGTAAGGCAAGGAAGATGCTACAAGTAACTTCCTTCTTTCTACATATGCAGCATACCGTTGGTTATTTATATTAAGGAAGAACTTTTATATTCCAGCTAACATCAGGGTTGAATAGATATACAAAAGGAAGTACCTGTCCCAATGCCATTAGAGTGTAAAAAGACAAAACTGACAGAGTGAAAGTATTATCCATGTTGACTTAGAGAGAAGGAAGGGATTGAGACACAAAAGGGTTTAAAGCCCAGATCCATTACTCAATGTCTCCACCCCTTTTAGGCATCTGGCCTTTGTAACAGAATCTACAGCCCTTTTGTCAAGTGCTGAAGTTCCTTCTGTAGTGTTTGGGGAGAGTTAGAAGTGTTTAAAATAGCCCATAGGGAAGGGCTGAGAACAGGTTTAAATCCCACCCCTTCTGTTTAAACACCTTGATTCATGATAGTGGGAGGTGCCTCCATTTGCCCAAAACCCTCTTGTGCAGGTTGACGCTGAAGATCTTTCTTTCTTTCAAAAACTGGGCTGAGACCACTACTTTCTTTTGAAACATAATTGGGGAAGAAGGACATGACCTTTTCCACAATAGTTTAGTGACTAAACCACTCACTCAGGATGGAGGAAACCTCAGTTATAGGCCCTCCTTACACTAAGGGTGTTCAAACTTCCATTTTCCATTTTCCTAACTTCTAGGCTGTAGGGGTAAGGATGGGAGTGCCTTCCTTATCCCTCCCATTGAACATATTTCAGTGTGATACATGCATAGTCATTGAGGACAGGCAAATGAGAGATCACATAGACCATGGGGCGGGCAATTATTTCAGCTGGAGAGTCGCTTAATGAGTTTTGGTGAGCTGTAGAGGGCTGCAAGGGTAGCCTCAGCCCTTGACATGTGCACTGCCCCCTGATTGTTGCCAGCGGAAGTCCCTCTCCTTGCCTCCAGGAATACTGCCTTTGGGAGAAGAGGGTTGCTTTCTTGGAAGCAGAAGAAAACATATCATAAACTAAAAGTCAAACACCCACTCTAAAATACTTTAATTTTATTACAAAAATATTGTTGTCATGATTTGTGTTTGCATAGTGTATATATAAGTGGTTGCATAATAAAGAAAAAATAAAGTCTTATTCTTGTATATATAAGTGGTTGCATAATAAAGAAAAAATAAAGTCTTATTCTAGTATATTGTGTGTGGGGGTGCCTAATTGGGGTTTGTGTGTGGTGAGGTGTGTGTATGGGGGAGCTTGTAAGGGGGTGTGACTTTGTGTGGGGGGCAATAGGATATATGGGGGGTGTATATATGGGAGGGTTGTGGTGTGTGGGAGGGTGGGGGGGCTATAGGGGCTGCTCACACACTCCCCCCATTGCACACAGCAGATGGGGGTGGTCAGGGTGCTCGTGCCCTGTGCAGGTGCTGCTGCTGGTGGCATGCAGCTCTGGCCAGCACTGCACATGGGGGTGAGGAGTGCAGCCCAGCCAGTCCACCCCTCATGCTGAGCTCCCTATGGTGCGCATGCAGCACCCGTACTCGCACACTACTGGAGGAAGCTCCACATGCTGGAGCTAGCTGCCTTCCTCACTCCTGCTGCACAGGTCCTGGGACCCCACTTGAAGTGGAAGGGAGCCCTGGCCCCTGCTTCCTCAGAGAGTCCCAGGACCTGCGTGGCAGGGAGTCGTAAAGGCTACTGGCTCCAGTGTGTGGGGCTTCTCTCAGTGGTGCACGAGTACGGGAGCTGCACATGCCTCTCCTTTCACTGGATAAACACAATGCGTGAAATGAAGAACACTCATGCATATGTTCAAAACTCATTTTCAAGGGCTATTCTTTTATGTGAATTTGAAATTTGCTTATTTCTATGAACAATACTGAACGTAGGTTTATTTGCTCATATAGGCATTGAAAATGTACCCACAAGTGGCACAAACAAAGCTGAAGCAAATTACACTTTTCATTTGAGTGAATATTCATAGAAATTTGTTGAAGCATTCATTTAGTTCTAATTACTACCAGCCTCTCACTCCTCCCCTACTCCTGATGGCTTTGGAAAGAACAAAGCAAGAGAGTTAGCTTTCACAAAATGCCCTGGATTTTGTTCAGAAAAACTAAAGTAGTGATCTGAGTTTCTCATTATCTAAGTTCAGAAGATTTTGGATAAACAAGTCCAATTTTTATCCATTTTAATACCTGTGCTGGGTCACTTCTTTGGTGATAAAAAGTAGATGGTTTCTCCCTGATCCCCACCTGAAATGATGAAATATGAAGTGTGTGACCTTGGACTTCCTGTGCCTCTAATAAAGCCATGGTTTCTGTTAGATCACTAGGGACATTCCCTCTATTTGCTTAATATCATGCATAATATGTTACCAAAATTAGAGTTCACTAGTTAACAGGGCCATCCATGGGGAGGGTGGGCAAATTGGGGCGACTGCCTGGGCCCCACACTTTTGGGGGTCCTGTGGAGCCAGGTGGAGCAGCGGCAGTGCAGAGCTAGGCACAGTGGCAGCTCCGTGTCCAGCCACTCGCTACCCTCTGATGTACCCTCGCTACCTTGGGTACCCTTGCTACCCTGCTGATGGCAGCAGCAGCTTCTTTGGGTCCAGGATCAAAGTGGGGGTGGGGCCCCACATGGGCTGATTTCCCCCAGACCCTGCACCTTATTCAGGTCGCCTCTGCTACTTAATGACACTTTGCAGTTCTCCAGCCCCAATGCATCCAAAGATCTCAAAACACCCTACAAATGTTAATTGCCTGATACTGAATTCATAATACTTGATGGGCATGTCTACACAAGATGCTGACTGTGCAGTAGCTTAATAATACTGGGGAGTAGCATGTCACAGGACAGACAGTACTATTATGCTACTGCACAGTATCATTATGGTATTGTGCAGTAGCATCACTTAAAAGACGTTCGCCAGAGCTACTGCACAGCAGCTTTGGTTATGCATATTTATTTAGTGCTTGCCAATACATGTACTTGCTAATATAAGTACTAAATAAGTGCACAGTAACCACAACACAGTAGCATCTTATGTAGATGTGTCCAATGAGTATTCTACCATAGGTGCAAGTTCAGGCCAATAGTTTCACAAATTGTCCTGGGACCTAGATAGCATTTATTTATTTTACTGATGAGCAAAGTGAAGCAAAGTGTAATGGCACAATCTAACCCCTACTAAAGTCATCGAGGAGTTTTTTTTATTGACTTCAGTGAAAGATGGCTTGTGACTTGCCTATAGCCATGTGATGGATAGGTGAGAACAGGATAAAAATATCATGGATTCTATTGTAATTCTATGTTCCAACAACCACACAAAAATCAAAGCCACAACTTTAATTGTACCCTTTTTTTATACATCATTGTAATTAAATGAATGATTTCCTATACTTAGATTTATTTTTAAAAATTCCATGTCCCTTGTTTTCTACATTGCTCATAAAACCTCAGAGGAATGATGATTTTTCTGTCTTTTAGGTAGATACTTTGCTGTTAAAAACATTAATGAAGAGGTAGGGACAAATTCTGCTCTTTGTTGCTCAGGTGTAAAATAGGAGTAATCCCACTAGGGTTAATGGATTTTTTTCTGGATTTTCACTTAAGTGTTGGACTAATAAAATTAGTCATGTAAAGTGTTAGGGCTTTATTTGACATCATGTAAACAGATAAAATGTTATGCTCAACCACTTATTAGCAGTTTAATGTTATGCCGTAGATTTGGAACAAAGGCTAAAGTGTTATTAGAGACTCTTATTTGGCTGTAAAATGGCTACATTAAAGAAAAGTTAAATGTGTTTGTTCTTCATGCCTTTTTATCTGCATGCACGTTACAAAGGGCAGGACTGAGTGATAAGGATGATGTAGTGTTTGCTTTTGACAGTCAATGTGGGCCAAGCTTTTGATTCCAGCTTTAGGTTCCAATGACCTGCCTGAGGCAATACATGTATAAAATAGAAAAGGACCCCTTCAAAAAGATTCAGAAATTATTTTGATATGTCTGTGCTTTTTTTGCTTGACTTGCCTGTTTTATTTCATCCTAGTGCCACTGGCAATTGCCAGCTTTGATTCCATCTATCCTAACTTAGTGTATTGCAGGAGAGCATATAAAAGCAAATCCAAAGTCTACAGTTCTAATGAAGGAGACTAAAGAAGGACAGAAAAAAATTGAGGCAAAAGTGGTAAGTTTAGCAGCTGTTACAATTTGGTGGCTGTAGGGTGTAGGATCCAGGCTGTTGCTGGGTCCCTGGGGCAATTCAGTTTGAAGCCAAAGAAGGCCTGAGAAATGGTGACATGAGAGCGTCAAGGGAAAATACAATGAAAGAAACTTAAGCAGGTTAGGCGGCGGGAGGCTATATACGCAGTAAAAGGAAAAAACAGCTGGATGTTTTCAGACTACACATATATGATGGACACTCATTCAGTAGCTCTGGAGCTGTGAGTGACTTCCAGATCTTACATTTAGCCTTGCTGAGTCCATGCGCCTATTCGGAGCTCTTCACCCCCAGATCATAAGTAGTGTTCCTCATATTGCCCAACGTATGTACCATAGAGTGGGAAGTGGTGAGTTCATGAGCAAAAAGGTTGGGACTGCCAGGTTATGTCCTTGTTTCTTAAAGCAATAAAGAAGTATATGTAATGCTAGAGTGTGAAGATGAGTAAGGAAGGAAAATAGCACTTCAACTGTTAGATGCGGTAGAAAAGACCAGGATACGCAAGTCTAAATTTATTGCTTGGAGCCAAATTCCACCTCCCCAACCCCCTCCACATACACACACACCTTATTCTTCAGCAAATAATAAATAAAATATATATATATATTTCTTATCTTATACCTCCTATTTCTTATCTTATACCTCTTATTTTCTTCCTGCCAGGTAGCTAAGGAAAAGGAGGTGGGAACAAGAGTGTAGCGGGTAGCTATGAATCACTTACAGAAATGATGCTGCCTTTGTTTTTTGGGGTTTTTTTAAATAATATCTTTGTGGCAACCATTTTGTACTCTGAGTTGCTGTCATCTTGTAGTGAAGTGGCCTGCTTTGTGCTTTCTATCACAAAGACTTGACTGCTCTGGTTCTTACTGCTTTTTTAAATAAGTGTCTTTAGTTGGAAAGTATTGCCTGCTATAGGTGGATAGGTAAACTTGACAGCAGGAAGGGACAATTGTCACCGTGGTACAGGAATATTGATTTTTGCTTTCAGGGCACTAGACCTCCACATCTAGGTATACTGGCCTCTGATAATCAAATGAGGGCATTCAAGATGGGGGACTGTTGAGGTACCCAGTCAGTTTGCTTTCTCTTGCATGAAGATTTTATACTTGTTCTTTGTTTTCCTTACTCTGAAATGGAAGCTATCTGGAGAGAGCTGTTTTACTCTTTGCACATAGCCAGGTGGAGTCCTGAGGAACTTCTTGATGAATTTTTTCCCTGCTGGAAAATGTTGATTTCTTGAAACTAAAACTTTCTGTAGAAATCTATGAGGTCTGACAGAATTTCTGTTTGAATTCAAGGTAGGCAAGAGATTTTACCAGGTGATTAAAACATTCCAGTGAAATATGGCACATTCAGGGTCTAGGCCCTTCTCTCCCTGCTATGGAGTAGGACTTCTCAGTCCCTTACAAGTTCCTGACTATTAGGCTTTTAGCCACTTGTGAATAAATCCAAAATGTCTTAGTTTCATTTTGCATCAGCACAGAAGGAAACATCAAAGACTGAGATTTTTAATGAAATGGACATGTTTTCTAGCTAGCCCCCAAGCTAGAAAAACAGATGACAGAGGACAGATACATTACTGAATGAAATCACATACCAGCCACAATCTAATTATCCAGTGAGGTCCTGTGATTACGTTTCTACCATGACAATGATTGAGTCAGTGTCCAATTATAAGCAAACCCCCAAACCCTTTGTGTGCCTCAGTAGCATAATGGGAAGGGGGGAACAGGGTACAAAAAGAATTGGCATTACATTGACAACTGACCGTGGCACTGCCCTGTGCATCTCAACTGCCCTGCTATACCTTTGTCTTTACCTCACAGAGAAAGGAGAGGCAGTGGTGTGGGATTTAACTAGGAACAGCTTGTGCAATAAGGCTGTGTGAAGATTCAGCAGAGATTTGGCCTGATTAGGTAGCTGAATCTCTGAATCCAAATTGAATCAGGAGACCCTTTAATTTCTCTGAATCAAATTGGAACCCTTCAAATGGTTTTGGAGAGATTCAGAAAAGATTCGGCAATTCAGACATAGACACAGCCTTAAATGTTTTTTCTACATACCTCAAAGTAGCAGACGGCTCATGAACACTGCAATGCTGGGGCACATGAAGCATCCCACAGAAGCATGGCGGGCTCCTCAGTGCACTTGGGAGCAGACCCAGAAGTGGGCCGGAAGCACTTTTGGTCTACTTCCAGGTCTGCCGGGGACCATGCAGGGGACCCTCTTGCACCTCCCCGGCTTGGTGACTGTTGCCTCCTGGATCTGGGGGCGGTACTCGGGGTCCTCCCGCAGCCAATCGCCAAGCCAAGGGGTGGTTCTCCCATGTGCTCCCAGTGGACCTGGAAATGGACCAGAAGTCCACTTCTGGGTTCTCTGCCAGGCATGTGGAGGGCCCCCCCACACTCCTGTGGGATGCTCCATCCACCTCAGTATTGCAGCATTCATGAGCCACACTGTTACCTCAAGGTATGTAGAAAAAGCGTTTAAAGCCATCTCTATGTCCATATCACTGATTCTCCAAATCAGCATTGAATCTTCAGATTCAGATTTGGACGAATTGAATCAGGGACAGTGATCCGAATCAATTAATCAAATCACTGTCCCTGATTCGGACTGAATCCAAATTGAATAGGGCCCGCTTCACACACCCCTATCGTGCAATCACTTTGATAAGCTGTTTCTAATGTAAGTAAACCTATAGAAGTTGATAAACATAAGGGCTTACCAATGTGAACAAGCGTTAGTCTAACCCCTAATGGCATGTGTATCATTTTGATTAGGAAAAACGCTGTGAAGAGGCAGGTATTATAATAAGTAGAACAAAAATCTCAAACAATAGCCCTCTGAATGCACCTTTCAATTTTATTACCGCAAGTTTATCTGCATTTGTTCCATTGGTTGTCAACAGGGAAGAATGTCTAAAAAAGGGTATCTTGGCAGGTTGCATACACTTCATCAAGATGAACATAATTTTTAAGCAGTGGCAAACTCTTTTTTTGTTGTGGTAACATAACAGCAATAACAACAGTTACAACCATAATAATATATCGTAATCTGTTAAAGCAGTACTCAGCAGTAGGGATAGTGCCTTAATCTTGCATAGTAAAGAGGGCCTGACTAGCTTCATAATAGTGTGAAGGCAGAATTGTCTCTCTTCTTAATTTTGCTCCCAGTGCCTTCACTCCTAATGCTAGACACAACATTTGTTAAGGTACACGAGGGCCTTTAAGATACAAAGGGTAGGAGTTGAGACAAAACTACCCTTTGATTAAACCTGAGGAAAGACTTTGGCGGAATTTAAAGTACCATTGGTTACTACACTCACATTGAGTGTGCAAAGAAAATGTTTCAGAGATGACACATGGCAGACATGGAGTCTGTCAGTCTTGTCTTTATTTTATCCAAAACCAGCATACATGAACTCCATGGGGCAGAATCCAGGACACTCTAGGAAGTTCAGAGTTGAAAATACATATGTAGATCCCTGTGGCTCTGTATCTATGGGGGTTTTGTTAATCAAGAAAGAGATAGGTTTTTAAGTTTTAATCAGTCATTGAGAAAAAAGTGACTGTAATATGTTTTAAGACGGATCAAAATAAAACAGGACCTTTCATGAGAACATCCCTTCTTTTGCTTTCTGTCATTCAGCCGTCAAAGACTTCAACAGCTAAGTGGTTTAAAAAGCTTTTGTGTGATAAAAAAAATCATTCTAAAAATGGCACAGGTTTTGTGTGCAGCCTGTTTTCTCTCAGTGTCACATCATTTGACTTTAGGAAATGACAAGTTTCCCCCGCCTCTTCTATTAATGTAGCAAGGCCAACAGACTTAAGAAAGGATGAATTAGAATCTGTTCTGGCTGATGCACCAACAGGAGTGTTGGCTAATTTCAGAAACACTGGCTCATTTATTTGTGAAACTTACATTCTGTTTACACTCTGGAGCACAAAGAAGAATAAGGGGTGCATCTACATGGCACCATATGGCGATGTTGTGCCGTGCTTTAGCATTTAATTTTGGAAGTACTAAAGCACAGCACAGTAACCACTCCTACTGTGCCATGCATGAGGCACGTGGTTAGATTTTGCCACTATGTTGCCATAGTGCCATTTTGCCACAATATTGTAGCGGTCCGCTAGGGTGACACAGCTGTCAGATATGTGCGGACCCACCTGATCACTATGTCATCATAGCACACCATACAGCGATGTAGTATGTTGCTACGTAGCCACAGGGCAACATGTAGATGTGCCCAGGGAGGTCACACAGGGCAACCCAGGACAGGACCTGACTGAGTGGAAAAGTATAATTGGCTTCAGTGTGAATTGGCAGGGCTGGTAGTTACTGAAAGAAACTGAAAGGAAAAAAAACATTTAAAATTGACATTGCCCAAGGTGAACATGGCAGTCATTTTGTGTACTTAACTATAAAACACCTTATACCATGTTTTAGAGTCTCAGATGAGAAGGGTATCGTCATGTGGTAAGCTGGGCAGTTAGAAGGAACTCAGGAATACTTCAGCCTTTCCAAATCATTTTACAGGGTAACAAAGTTTTCCTTAGTTCTTGTTGTGTGAGAGACTCAAGGCCAGACATTTAATAAGGGTTAGACTCTCAGTGTGATTTGGTGACATTCACAGGAGGTGAATGTCATTAAGCCTGTCACTTTGGCCACCTGTACATAAGCAGCTAGGCTGCTCTGATGTACTGTAGTTACAGCATGTTGGAGCAGGCTCACTCAATCGAGTCTGCTGAAGTGTCATGTTTACTGCCCTCCAGCAGACTCCAGTGACTCATGTAGCAGCATCTGCATGCTTCAAAATGGTGGTGGGGCGCTTTAACTAAAGCTTGTTGAACGAGCTTTAGTTAAAGCAACTCTGCTGCCATTTTTAAGCATGGGGATGCTATACACAAGGTGTTCCGGGAGCTTTAATTAGAGTGTCTCTCAGCTGACCAGGATGGGGCCAGGCTTGAGCTAGACAAGCCCAGAGCCTGAGCTGGTCAGGCAGTCTGCCTGCCCCTGAGTGCCACTGGGACAGGAGGTCTTGGCAGCAGGGCTCCTGATATCTTCTCTGAGCTGCAAGAAGCACTCAGCCCTGGAGCTGGCTGGACCTTGGAAGAGATAGACCTGGGAGCAGAGGGAACAGGGGTCTAGCCCTCAAGATGAGCTAGCCAGGACTTGGAACAGATAGGCTGGGGAATGGGGACCAGAGGCCCAGTGCCTGAGAGGGACAAGGCAGACCTTGGAAGAGACAAGCCTGGGGTCTGGAGAGAGAGAGAGAGTGATCCCAGGAAGGACTAGGTACTTGGGGGAAATGTCAGGTGCCTGGTGGGGACTAGGGTGCGGTGAGAGAAGCTCCAGTGCCTGGGGCCAGCCGGAGGGCAGAGTGTGGGGCCAAAGGGCCCGAGCTCATAGGAAGGGCAATGTGTCAGCAGGACTAGAAAGCCCAAAGGTCTGGAGCCCAGGCGGGGCAAGGACTGGGGCTGGGGGCCTGTAGCTCCATGTTAGCAGTTTACCTATGAGGCTTAGGAGTGGGTATTGGGGAGGATGGAGCCCACAGAATTAGCCCTTAAGGCAATGCCTACAAGCAGTGACACCAGGCTTGGGAAGCCCTGAGGCAGCCTCCCTTTCATTCCTAAGTGGTAACATCAAGGTGTGACAGAAGAGTAAAGGGAGAGAGCCCCAAAAAGAGCCAGATTGCAAAGGCCTGAGCAGCCCCCAGGGATCATCGCGACCACCCCTGGGATGAGCACTTTTTACATCTCCCCTCTGCAAATGCCCTACTACCTAGCTGTTAGGATCCTCCCTTGAGATATGAGGGCTTCTCTATACATCTTCCTACAGTGACGTTGTTACTGTGCCTTGCTTTAGTGCTGCCTTTTGGAAGTACTAATGCACAGCGCAGTAACTGCCCATAGTGTGCTAGATGTGCAGTGCACAGTTATTCTTAGCTGCTACTTCACCATAGTGGCAAACTAAAATGGGTTGAGTGCACCATTACAGTGACGTAGCTGCCAGTGACATGTAGACACACATGATCATTATGTCACTATAGCACGTTGTTATAGTGGCCAAAGCATTCTTGGTGGGAAGGTGGAAAAGCTGGGTTCAAAATTCCTGTATTTCCCCAACCATCCATGCACATGTTTCTATATGTAGGCCAAAGAAAGCCTCACTTTGTATGAGGAAATGTTAAATCTAAGCTTTTATTCTGAATATTATTCCCCCTGTTAACTTTCAGGATGACCACTGCTGCTCAAACCCAAAATGAGACTGGCAGATGTGAATAACCTGGAGGAAGAAAGATTTTATATACCTGACAACTAATTAATTTTCTGGTACATCTGCAAATTTTCTGGGCACTGTATTAATTGAAAAATGACTCACTGTCTCAGTTAATTCAATGATTATTTTAAAATGTTCTACTTAAAATGCTACTCAGTCTGTAACTTAGTGACTGTCTGGCTCATTTCCTGGACCCACCGTATCTGCAACCACACTACTATGTCTCTCTGTGTCATCCCAAAATTGGCATTGGGCATCAAGGTGGAGGAAGACAGACATATGGTAGCTAAACATGGGCCAAAAGATGAATTCTTCTTTGTCTCATTGGTATAGACTCCATATGGTGCTTCATAATATGTAGCAGATGTGAAGAAAGCCACTGACTGCTCTATTCATTTTTTCCAGTGAAAACTGTAGCCATTTCCCTTTGGCTATCAGGCTAGAAGTTTAAAAGATCTGAACCTCATTGCATTCTGCATAAACTGTGAAATGAATGCCTTTGAACATGACATTAGAAGAGAAGCTGACTGTTAGAGCTGTCATCTTGCAATGTGCATCGTCTGGCTGGAGCTCTGTAGGATGATGGCCAGTTTGCACTGGCAATGAGACACCTGTTCAAAAGAGGGATGAGATCTGTACTCCCAAGGATCTCCCTTTGGCAGATTTCCTGCCGAAGATAAGAGGGTGGAACTTGGACCCTGTGTGTCTGAGTCCTCAAATCATACCTGAGGATCTTTGAAGGTGGTAGGACAGAAATAAAACAGGATCAAAATGGAATATGCATTGCAGAGTGGGCATTGGGCAGTGTTCCAGAGGAACCCACACAAGCAGAGAAAGATACAGTAAGCACATATTGCAAATTGGCAAGTCACCCCTGTGGTAAATGGAGCAACACACTCTGAGACAGGCCCGGTGTAATCTGAAGTTCTTCTGTTAGAAGGAAAATAGGTTGCTGTGTGCTGCTTACAATGAAAAGAAAATAGCACCCCAGATAATTGGTGTCTGAAACACTGAGACCCAAAGAAAGTGTGGTCTATTTGAGCATATGAAGCTGAGCACTTGCAATGATATGGAGAAAATATTTTAGACCTGAGTGAGAACTCAAGCAGAGCTTAGATCTTGTACCAAATAATTTTAAAGGAACTGCAAAGGAGCCCTTTGAATCACTGCTGAGGACTTTGGAAACCTGGACACGTTCCAGAGGACAGGGACAAGGTTATAGTTGGTGTAGTATATTAAACGAGGAATTGCATGCAAGCAGGGCAGACTCTAGACTGGAGCAAACAGGACAGTTGTCCCAGGCCCTGTGCTGAGGGGACCTTGTGTGCTGGAACAACTTGTGGAAATTAAAATGTAAACTCTGAAGCTGAATCACATTGAAATAGTTTGCACATTTAATTAATTCCTTAGCAGAGATATTTATATAGAAGTGATTAAAATACATATTATGGTTTTGTGATATTCCTTTGCGAAATTAATGTAATCAGATTGCAGACTTTGTGATGTTAAAAGAGCCTCATGTTTTACCCTATAATTTTTCTATGTAATCTGTTCCATGCGTAGCCACTTTCAGTTAAAAAATTCTTGCTAATACAGAACCTAAATCTCCTTTGTTACAATTTAGGGCCATTACTTCTGGTCCTGTCCCCTGTGGACACAAATTAAAATTGATCACCAGCCTCTCTAAAACAATTCTTTTTTTTTGTATTTGAAGACTTATCAACTCATCTCTTAGTCTTTTCTTCTGTAACATAAATAATTGCAGTTCTTCCATCCTTTCTTCATATGTCACGTTTTCTATACCTCCAAGCTCTTTTGATTTAATGTAAATAATATCAGGTTTAAGTTTTTACCTTAATTGTGAATTTCTTTATATTTCCTTTTATTGGTATAAATTATGGTATAGATATGTAGCAATTATATTAATTCTTTGCATCATTACCCTTAATTCCAGTTTAATGTAACTTTTTCTGGGAATATGCTTATAGTTTTGTAAAATATTTGACTAAAAATAATACAGTATCAAATAAATGTAGCACATTTTCAGTAGATTAGAAATGGGCTGGCTATGTGATAGATTTCAAATAATTGTAAACTAAAAACTCCATTGCTGCTTAAAATAGGATCCTGCAGAACCTGTTCTTGGCTCAGTACCATTCAATATTTCTAGCAATTAGTTGGAAGAAAATATAAGGCCATTGCTGGTAAAGATTGCAGATGACAGAAAAATCAGTGGGATGATAAATATTGATACAGATGTGTCAGTTAGATTGATAGAGGTGGCTTGGGGAGTTGGGCTCATTTGAATGAGATGTATTTTAATACAAAGTCACGGTTATACATTTTGTAACCAAGAATGCAGGTCATGCTTATGACTAATCAATAGAAAGCAGGGAACTTATTAAAAATAATAAGAGTCCCAGTATAATGATAGCGATCATAGAGCTAATGCAGTCCTCAGATGTTTTATCAGGTGAGGGCAGGGAAATGGCATTAGCTCTGTGTACAACATTAGTGAGATCATTATCAAACTCATACCCAGATCTGGTGCCTAAAGAATGTCAAAAAATTGAAAACAAGGTTTAGAAAAGATCTGCCAGTATGAGCCAGGGTTTGCAAAGCCTGAATAACAGTGAGAAACTTGTAAAAACACAGTTCCATTTAGCCTATCAAAACAAACGTTGAGGGTTTTATGGGAGAAAACTTTGATAATGGAAGGATCTTTAATTTAGCAGACAGGAGCACAATGAAATACAAGGACTAAAGGCTATAGATTGACACATTTGGACAAGAAGTAAGGGGTGTATAATGCAAAAAGTATGGGTGAGCAAGTGAGGCATTTTACTTGGGGCTGGAAGTAAGGGGACAATTTTAAGCAGAAATAGTTTATCATCAGAAAGTTTTTCACTGAAAAGTGCAATTTCATCGAAACAGAAACATTTAATTGGAAAGTTTTGGTAAGAAAGATTTCTCAGGTCCTGGACTGACTCTCAAAAGCACAGAACTAATTGGAGTCATGACCATTATTCAGGCCAAGAGTTTAAGCATGTGAATACTTTCATTATCAGGTTATACTACAGTGGGTCTGTCTTTTTATGAAAAAATGTAGTCAGTTCTTTGTTTCCTCTGTATATGGAGAAGGAAAATTTGATATCTAGAAAGTTTTTCTGGTACAGGAAGTTGTTTTCCCCATCAAAATCTACTAGGATCAAGGTAGGTTTTCTAGTCTGAATATCTTTTTAGAAGATAAGCTGTACCTCAGCAAGAAGTTATGAGGTGGTTGTTAGAATTGCAACAGCTAATTTCATGTCACGTGTTATGCAGATGAATATTAAACAGTAGGGCAAAACAGATCATCCTAATTGGGCCCTTTTTGCTATTTGTTTTTAAGATATCTATGTGTATTTAGAGGTTCTGGGGGTTTTTTTTACCCAAGACATTTATTTTTTTCTTGTGCCTGATGATAACTTTTCTAGTATCTAGTACAGAAGTATTTTTATTAGCTAAGGAATATCCATATATGAACACTTTTGAACACACATTTCCATGTATTTGACCATCACCATCTAACTGTTCATTAGAGAGTAAAAAGTGGTGCTGGGGAAACATATGAATACAGACCATCCTTGGACTTATGACACAATTAGTTCCTGAAAACCGCATTGTAAATAGAAAAGTTGTAACTCGGAACCAATTTTCCCATAGGAAACAATGTTATAAATGGGGGATTGGTTCCTGAACTAAGGCCCAATACCCTATTTTCACCAAAAATAACCCAGAATTTTGTAGTTTCATAGTTTCATAGTTGTTAGGGTTGGAAGGAACCTCAATAGATCATCGAGTCCAAATTGTACTCAATCAATTATAGATGAGTATTATAGCTACATTAATATATTTATATTGTAAATAGTAATCATACTGATTTGGAAGGACTTCTTTGAGATGACTTTGCTAGACTTTTTGAAAGGCTCTTGGTTGGACTTTTTGAAGGGTTCTTGGCTGTAGCCTTCTCAGGAGTCTTGGCTGCAGGTTTTTCTAGAAACTTGTCTGCTTGCTTAAAGAAAGTGTCCAAGAAAGCTTGGACAGATGTGTTCCAGGGAGATGGGCAACACATTGAACTTGTTCACTGGCGTGGCATGGTGTGGCATCAGATCAAGCATTTTAAAGTCAAAACTGACATCATAAAGTTGAAACAGGGTGTCAATTTATAAATGTTGTAAATGTGAAACGTAACTCGAAATGCTGTAAGTTGAGGACTGCCTGTACCATCTAATTAACCTTAGTGGTTTTATTTTTTCTTATAATATTTTCTGGGTATTTTCCCCTTTTGCAATATATTCTCCAAAGTGTTTTCCTACTAAGCTGAGAGTTAAGATAGAAAAATATGAATTATATGCTGGAAAAGTAGAGCTCATTCCTTACACTGTGGCTATTGGTGTATTAGTAAAACTGGTTGTTGTTGTTGCAGACAGATTTAAATGCTTCTGCAGTACACTAAAGCCTTCACAATTCTCTTAGACCTCTGTGATGTATGATTTCCCCTAAAGCTTTCAAGGGTCATACACACTTTGATTTCAGAGAGCACAGGCAATTCTAACTTCTTCTTTCTATGGGGAAGTGTTATTTCAGTGTGGTTGGAATGGTTTGCATATCATGAGGAACCTAATGCTGTTGTTGCATCTGGATCATCTGACAACCAATCTCTCCCCTCCCATTTACTTTACCTCAGACTGCCTGAAAGAGAGGAATTTTAATACACAATTAGAGTTCAGTCTTGGTTTTCTGCACAGCTCCCTTTAGGAAATATCAGTGTGATTCCCTATTAAGGTGATTTCTAAACACCATAAGGTCACACCGTATTTGATTTTTTCCTCATGTGGTTTGAGATTCCAAGATAAATATTTGATTCATACTTTGACAATAGCAGGTAATAAAACATATCTACATTTCCATAAAGCATTCAAAAAATCTGTGGAAGACTGTGGACTGCATAAATTCTAGGAATATATGACAAATTATAGGAAAAGAGTTTGGATTTTTAAAAGACTGAAAAACATTTTTTGCTGTTGAGCAATACAGCAAAATAGCACATGGAGCCAGGAGACGCTACTTTACTCTTGGCATTCTGGACTTTTCCAGGCACCTTTGGAAGCAAATCTTGTGTATGCAGTCAAATACCTAGTGGGCATGTCTACAGGTAGAAATGCTGCCACATGGGTTTAGTTTACTCCATAGTACTTTACTGCAGAGTAAACCCACTCTGGGCAGCCATCTATTATGAGCAGGGGTTTATGAGCAGATTTGCTCTCAGTGGGAGTAGCTCAGAGAGAGCTGCTTCCACCCTGCTCTGCCCCCCTGCAGCAGCCAGTGGGAGCTCCAGGCTCTCCTTAAGTCCTAGCCTAGGAGCTGGCAAGAAGTACGGGGCTAGGAGACAGCTGTCTCCTGGTGGGGGCTGGGAGACTGCATCCTTCTCTTGGGAGCTGCTTGCTTCTTGGGCAGGCTCCAGTGGCAGAGCCGGGGCAGGGACAATATCCCCCTGCCCCAGCATCAGTGAGCTCTGAACCCCAGCTTCCAGCCTGGGGGTAGGGGATTTGGAAAGAGCTATGGGATAGAGGCAGATCCCAGGTCCCTACTCTAATCCACTGGAGGGAAGCACCCTGCTGCTGGGGCATGGAGACATTGTCCTGGCCTGGGTTCCACCACTGAAGCCTGCCCCAGCAGCAGGCAGTTTCCAAGGGCATGGAACAATTTTTCACCCCCTGCTGCCTGGCTGGCCAGGAGCAAATTTCCTCCCAGTTGGCTGTCTACATGTGCCTTGCTGTGCAGTACTTACTTGGCATTTGCAGGTAGCAAATTAGCTGCTGAGTAGAGCAAATTACTGCACAGTAAGCGTCTGCACATGTAGATGGTGGAGCTTACTGCACAGTATTTTGCTCTACTACACACTAAAGTGTCTTGTGTAAATGCACCCAGTGTGAACAATTATATCAGAACCTGCTCTTTGCCATTTTAGGCACTTATTCAGGGCCTGATTTTGCAATAAGTTATCAGTATGCTGTCCCAAACTGCCTTCCTCCACTGATTCTATCACAGTTACATAGGCAGTGGAAGTGGCCTTGCCTCAGTTTCCTCTTTGATGATACTGATTGCCATTCCCCAGCTGTTGGTTTGGCTGACTAACCAGGTCTGCATTACTGTCTCCCCTTCAGAGTATTAAAGGAGCTTGGCAGTCAGGAGCACTGTACACTATTCAAGGGTCGATGGCCTCAGTTTATAGGTGTCTAGTCCCCAGATATTGCAAGCCTGAGTTACCTTTCTGCTTTGCTGAGACTGGTAGTAAAATTGGTCCCATGCACATCTCTGGATTCTAGCCCAGGGATTCAGATATGCAGCACCTGGTGTCAGGTTTTCCTAAACCGTTTCAACTTCACCTCACTGTGAGCAATTTTCCTCATTCACTTTCCCAGATACCTGGACTTTTCCTCAGAACTCTGTTGCTAAAGGCAGCCCCTTTCAATCCTTTCTCTGAACTGCAGTCTTCTTATCTCTCCAGCTGTTGCAGGGCCCACAGTTAGTCCCAGGAGAGGGAGCAGTTAATATCCTTGTTCCCTGTTTAGTGGATGGAAGGGCAATGAGTGTATGTACCTCATGACTAGTGTTTCGTGTTTTCAGTTTTTACCAATTTTCACCAAAACCTGCTGGGTTTTTTAATTGAACTTACTCAGTTTTTACTGATTTACACCCACTTTTCAGTTCACTCAATTTTACCAGGTACAGTGAAATCCCCGTTAACCAGCACAAGTGGGGAATGGCTGAGAGGTGATGGTAAGCTAACAGTGCCAGTTACCCGAGGCACAGGTTTCTGGCCAGATGCTGGGGAGGGAGGGGTGGCAGCAGATGCATGCTGAGACAGGAGCAGTGGCCATGCGGGGGCCAGGGAGGGTAGCTGGAGCCACTTCCTGGGGGTGCAGGGCTCCTGACTCTGACCCTGGGTGGGGTGGGAGGGCTGGGGGAATTGCTCTTGGGGTGGGCGGGTCCCAGCTTGTGGCTTGGCCTTGTGGCTCCAGCTGCAGCTGGGGTGAGCAGGGACAAGTTGGGCCCTGCCCCCTGGGGCTCCACTAGTTCCAACTCACCCCAGCCCCTGTTGTAGCAGTCCTGGGAGCAACTGTTGCCAGCTACCTGAACCACAGCATGGCACAGCCCAGGGGCTGGGGTGAGTAGGGACAAGCAGAGCCTTGGGGGGTTTGGGGCACAGCGCAGCCCAGCAGCTGCAGGCAGCTGGCGTTGGCCACTCCTCGGGCCACTGCACTGGGGCTGGGGTGAGTGGGGACAAGCTGTGCCATGGCTTGCACCCCCCAGGGCTCCGCTTGTTTCCACTCACCCCAGGCCCTGCTGCAGCAGCCCCAGGAACAGCCAATGCCAGCTGCAGAGGGAACTGTAAGTCAGTGGGTGTGGGGTGCAGGGTAGAGGGATGTGGCTCTTGTTGCTATGTGTACCCCAGGAGGGCTGGTGGGCTGTGCCTGGGGGGCTGAAAACTCAGAATACTACTCATGACATATGCATAGCCACAGTCCTGTATAATCTTCTACTGCAGTATGTGAAAAAGTAAACTCTAGTTCGGTAGGACTGTTTATGTGTGTTGGTCATATTAAATATTGTACAGAACCCCAGAAACTATGCAGGAGCCAAAGGGAGGGTTCTCAAATTGATATGGAGGATACTGAGCGGGGATAGGGTCATAGGCCAACAAGATAAAGAAAATGGGAAAAATACAGATGAGCAAACATTAAGGTACATACATTTAAAATATACATAGACACTAACCCTTCAGGGACAGATATTAAGATAACAAATACAAAACTTTAACTTTGTGATGCAGTACAGTGAAGAAACCTTAAGCCCTCTCTTGACTCCAGGGGGGCTCTCAAACAAGTCTTTAGTTTCACAGAGGAGTTAATGAAAATGTTGGAAGAACTGGATATTGATGGTAAAGACTAGAGAATTTTAAGAAACCTCTATTTGGATCAAACTGGAACAGTGAAGATAGAAAATGAACTAAGTGATTTCAGCCAAATTAAGAGAGGTTTGAGGGAAGGCTGTGGCTTTTTACATGACTTGTTCAACTTGTACAGTAAGAAAATACTGAGGGAGATTGAGGATTTACCAGGACTGATCATTGGCAGATAGAACTTGAACAACTTGTATTATACTGATGATACAGTCTTAATAGCTGATTCAGAAGAAAAGCTGTAAGAAATTGTAGATAAAATTGATAGTGAAAGTGAGAAGAAGGGTCTAAGCATCAACTGCAGAAAAACAGAACGCATGGTAATTACAAGGAAGAAGATAATTTCTGTATGCAACATCAAAGCAGATAAGGAAGAGATAAGGGAGGTCAATAAATTTAACTACTTGGGAAGTTGGATAACATCAGATGGTAAAAGTGACCAAGAAATAAAACAGAGAAGAGGGATGGCAAAATATGTTATACCAGTCCGCATGTATGCATCACACAATATTGCCAAGTTTGGAAAGGAGAACTGAAGCAATTGAGATTTCTTAAGGTGTATTTTGAAGGTATGTTGGACAAGTCAGACCTCAAATGAAGGAATTTTGTCAAGAGCAGGCTGCAGGAGGAAGTTGCTGATTAACATCAGAAAGAGACAGACTTTCTCAGACATGTTATGAGGAAAGAAGAAATTGAAAGTTTGGTCATAACTGAAAAAATTGAAGGAAGGAGAGATCCTGGAAGATAGAGGTTGACTTATGTCAAGAGTCTATCTAAATGATTGACTCTATTGACACTGGAAATTCTGTATGCCTCAAACAAAGAGGTCCATGGAAGACTATGGCCACCAATTTCCTGTTTGGATATGGTACTTCGAGAGAGAGAGTCTCAAAGAACACTCAGGTACTGTGTACCTGGGCTCCCCATCAGAGGCCCTTTGTCTGGTCTTACAGAGCCAGGCCAGCTGTAGATCCTGGGTCTCAGCATGCATCTTACTGGCTGCTGCTGCTTCTCTCTCTTTCTCTCTCTCTGTCTGCACCAAGCCATTTCTTTGTGCACAATCCCGGCTCCCCCTCCACTTTCTTACTCTTTCCCCAGCAACCTGCTGGGGATAGTAGTTCCTACCATGACATTACAGTCCATTACAATATGAATATTAAGAATCAATTCCCTTCACTAAGGAGAAGTTAAAACCCAACAGTGACTTTTATCCTTGATTGCTTGATTGTCTGTAACAGGGATAGGAAATGGTGAGTAACTAGAATTTGAAATCTTTTGACAAAATTGTACACTGTTACAATAAATTGCATCCTAGATTAAGTATTTATTAATCTGGATGTAAATGGCTGCAAACTACTTTCTGAATCATTTTTCCTGTGTAACAACACCCTTTTTTATTTAATGGCGTGGTCCCATTTTTCAGTGAAGATAAAGCTAATGGCCACATTAGTGTGACTGTTTTATTTGTGAGGACTAGCAAAATTCTCCCCTACTGTAACCAGGGTTACCCAGAAAATCAGGGTTTTTCTGACCATTTTTCTTTACTAAAGATCCCCTGGTGATTTTGCAAAAGTAGAGAGATAACTTCATCATCCTATCCAAATTCCAATTAGCGTAAGTGCATATAGGCTTGCCAAATCCCAACCCCCACCCTGTATTTATAATGGAGTAATCTAATAGTACTCATTTTTTGTCTAAAGGCTTGTGGGGAGTGCATTGAGTTTGCCTGCTGTCAGACCAGCTCTACACCATTGCCCTTTAGTCCTTCCTATGCCTCCTGTGCAAACGGATGGCAGGACTGGTGCTCTGAGAGTTGGCAATGAGGCTGGGGCTGTCAGTACATACTGAAGTTGTGCTCCTTGCCATCCAGGACTTCTTGCCATCCAGGTGGAAGCCTCCCAGTCCATCTACTCGGTGGCCTCCTCTGCCAAAGTCAAGTGGATCAAGAGCTCTGGCCTGACAGTGGGTGGCAGGTGGGCTTGCTCCCACACACATTCCAGAACATCTAGAATGTGGGCTCACTGCTCCACCAGGGGGTCTACCTGTCCTCCAGGCACCACTCCTCATCAGAGAACTGGCATCAGCTAGAGGTCAGGGTCTCTGAGTGGCTGCAGGCATGGAATGGCCTGCTACCTTTGTAACCAGCCAGTTCTGTTCATGATCTGGTATCACTCCAACATCTTCCAGGAGCCCCTAGAGCTCATGGATGTGCTCCAGAGATAGGTGCAGGGGTTCTTCTGTACAGGAAGGCACTTGGTCTCTGCAGGTGTCCTGAGCCCCCCTTGGGGAAAGGCAGGCAGATCGCGGTCTGCCTCCTCAGTCAGGTCTGAACCTTTTGCTTGCAGGCTCTGCAGAGACTCCTATATGATGATGGTTGCCACATGGCATGGAGCCACATGGGACATACCTTCCTCCACATCCTCTTAGGGTTCCAGCATGATCAGCAGCTCTTCTGCCTGTAAGGTCTTCTCAAGCAGGACCTGGAGGAGATGCTGGAGTTTTACCAGGACCTTTTCAGGACCTAGATGCTGGTCTCTGTCCCCAAGTCCCTAGATATGTTTGCCTGAGGAGCTGACCTCCTTGCCAAGCCCCTGCTGAAAAACCCGCAGCTGGTAGTGCCAGTGATGGTGGTGCCCTGGGTGTCCTGGAGGATAGTCCTGGCTACCATCACTCATATCAGAGACCTCCTGGACTATACCAGACAGGGGTGGGGAGATCCCCCTGTGCTGACCTGGTGCACGGAGCTGCCCACACTGTGTGTACCCTACTGCCTACTTGAGGAGGTCAAGCTCATTGCCTCCAGCTCTACACACTCATTGTCTGCACCTTCCACCATTCTGTCCATATGTCCCACCTGGACACCAGCTGATAGAACACCCTGAGCGAGGATGAAGGTCCCTGGTGGATGAGTATATATTCCACCCTGATCCTGTGAGCCACTTGGAACCTCAGCTGGTGGCTTATCCATGGAGCTGTCGCCATGGGCATGTATTTGGTGTGATTCACAGGCACCTCCAATACCTGCCCCTTCTGCAAGAAGAGGGAGACCCTGGTGCATGCCTACCTGGAGTGCACCAGGCTGCATTCCCTTCACTGCCTCCTCCAGAACCTCCTGCATTGCTGGCTGCATTGCTTTCTGCACTTTTTGGTTTCTTTTGTTTTTTAGGTACTTCCCATTCATGGCCTCTCAAAGCCTCAGGACCTCCTGATCAATCTTCTCTTGGCCCCAGGCAAGATAGCAGTGGACATGAATGGACATGGGACAGGAAAATGGCCCTGCAGGCCCTGGGTTTCCTGTGACCAGGAAGGATGCTCTGGCCAGAGGGCCCCCCAGGGACTGCAGGGTCATTTTCTTGTCCCATGTCCATTCATGTTTCTGGGAAGAATTTAAATGGGCAGTATCCACTGGCTTCTTGGATGCATTTGAGGGCCACTGGGCACTGTCCAATGTACTCTGCTTGGTATTTCCCATTGGTGCACTCATTCTGAACCCTTGACTATAACTTCTGTCCCTCTTTTGCCTTTGTTTTGTCCCAAGAAATTAGTTGTCACTTTCTCAGTGGTCTCCCTTGCTAAAAGAGGTGTATAGTTCCTCATGGTGTGCAATGGCTTATGTTCCCTTGAAAGTAACCATTAGGCCTGTCTAAAGACTTGGCTTTTCAATGAGCTCTACATAATCTCTGAGTGGATCTCACTTAAGGGTTGGCGCCTAGCTCCATGGTTAAATACAATAGCTATTGGTTTAAACTCAAAATGGGGCTGTATTTTACAGTGCCCAAAGTGTGTGTGTGTGTGTATGTGCCTGGAATCACCTGCTCACAATGTGTTGATTGTTGCTGTTCACTTAAAATCAGAGGAGCCATGACAGTTTGCACCAGTTTAGGATCTGGCATGGTGTATTTCCTGGTGGAGGCAGGTAATGGGAATTGATGACCAGAACTCTTTACTGTCTCTGTGGTTTATATAGACATTGTGGGCCTGATCCTCTTCACTATGGTAACACTTCTGTTCACCTCCCTGAAACAGAATTAGGCCCTGGGCAGAGCTCCAGAGCTGGCAACACCTTCAAAGGTGCAGCAGTATGGGCTTAGAGTAAGAAGCAGTTCTGCCACTGAATTACTGAATGCCGTTAAGCAAGTCCTGTCTTTCCAATGTACTTAAATTCTCCAGGATGTAAAAGACAATAGTTCTTACCAACCTCATAGGCTCATTATGAGGATTAATTGGCAAAGAATTTTAAAGCATCCTCAAAAGACAGGGCAGAGTAATATTTATTTCCCTTATTACTGACCTGGGTCAGATTTAAAATACTAAACAAGGAGTGAAAATGTCTGTATCCCATTATATTGCCACAGACCATTCAGCCTAAATCATAAAGGTGGGCATAAATTGTTTGGCATTGCTTCCACCATACTGCAAATGAATGATTCTTAATCAGATAGCTGAATCACTCAGCGCAATATTTGGAATTCTTTAAAACCCGAGTGTTCAGTAAATCATTCTGTTACTCCAGTGTTATTTAAATTAACAAATGAGTTTTATCAGGCCATTAATTGGGGCTTTTAAAAAATTTATACAGCTGCTGGAGATTTGTGTAAAGCATTTGATATGCTTGATCATTCTGCATTGATTTTTTAAATTCGGAAGCACTGGCTTGAGTTTAACAACACCTCTTTGGTTTAAATCTCCTTTAACTTAATGGACTTAATTTGCTTTAACTCATGCATATTCAATGTAAGAATTTAAGGAGTGGACAAACACAAAGAAAGGCAACTACATTATAAAAGAGTTTGGGGAAATTAAGGCTTATAGTATTGGGAAAGATTAAATGAACTGGTTTATAGTCAGGCTTAAGAGAAAAAGGTTGAAGGGAACCATAGAGGCCTGGTTTTTCAAAGGTACAAACAGCCTTTTGAAGACTCTTAGCTCTCTTTCTGTATTTGAAAATCTTTTCCAGAATCTATGGATTGGTCCTGTCCTGCCAAAGTCAATAGCAAAACTCCCACAAAATTCAGTGGAGAAAATCAAGGCCAAAGTATACAGAGTTATCTTATAAAGAGAGCAGGAAGCAAAGTGTTCCAGTCAGCACAGGGCAAGAATGAAGGTTCATAAGCTGCATACTAGGAAAAGTTTGGGCAAGCATCAATTTCTCAGAGGTGCTCAGACAGTTGGATGAGGTTATGGAATTGCCATAATTGAAGGATAGACTTGACATCCTTCAGAATAGACTTGATATTTTTCTACAAGATGTGGAAAAGAAGAACAGGAAAAACAATCCTTTTATAAAGCACAGGCTTCTACCTTCAGTCTTCCATTCATGCTCAGATCTATCCACTGGAAGACCAAGATGGGCTGTCCATTTTTTTTTCTAACATGACTTAACTCTGTACTGTCTTCAGTCAAATACTCACCTATATGCAAATACTATTTGATTGGTTAGGGACCTTAAAGCAAGCAGTAAATGATAACTACACCTTTAGTAGACTTTAATCGGATACAGTGATGTTTATATAGATGGATGGACTGATTTAAAACAGGATCATGGTAAAAGAGTAATGATGCAGTTTGGCTGTTGATCAATACAGGGTTCAGTTTGTGAACACTTCACATTTCATCTCTTCCTGCTTCATTCTTGAACAGGACTATAATTGGATATATATAATTTTGTTACATCCTGATATCAACTTGATATTGCTGTTGATGTGTTAGGAGCAACTGCAATGAAACAGCACAAGAATTTCTTAACCACAGATTCTGAGAGCACCTAGGAGCTAGAGATATTTGGACATAGCAGAATTCCTGAGAAACATCCTCCTCCAATCTAAGTTCACCCTTTCTGTGAGTGTAAGGTTGGTCAGCTTTTCTGGCTAAGCAGAGTGTTTCCTGTTCTATTTTCTCTTGGAGGTCCTGCTTCCAGGTGGTGGTGGTCAACCCTCCCTCCAGAGGGAGGCATACCCTGTTTTCAAAAAAGTTCTTTGTCTTAGTCCAGTGCTCCTTTGGGGCACTCTAACTTCCTCCCTTGGTCATGGCTATCCCATCCCAGATATGCCTCCTTCTGCAGAAAGCCCATTGTTCTATGTGGATAAGCCAGGAATTCAGAGACAATTGGGGTTGCTGGCTCTAAAATGTCTCTTGATGATTTTTCTGTGATAGTCCTTTAATGAGGCATCAAGCCCATTTCCTGAAGTGTATTCCTGAAGTGGAATACAATATATGGTCTTAGGTAAGTTTAGTCATGTGCTCACCATGGAGCACAAAATGGTGTTCCTATTACAGCAGAGTTTGTAGTTTGATATAGATATAACCCACTCTTCAATGGCATCAACCCTTGGCAAACTTGTAGAATTTGCTCTGCAATCCTGGATCAAACCTTGCTTCATGACACCTAGCCACCCTTATACAAAGGAGTAATGAATGGGTCATTAAGGGAGACAGTAGCTGCTTGATTCCACATTGAACAGTGTTTCCAGGAAGAGGGAAATAGTCACAGGAAATAGTGCCTAAAAATCTGGATTTCTCCATACATCTCCAGGTTTTTTGGGGGTAATGGATTCACAATCTCTGCTTCTACTCTGACCTGTAAGCCCTTCCTCCGTGAGAGGGAATGTTGGCTTGGGAACTCCTTCCTGCTGTCCTTTTTAATATGTGCAGGATGAAATAAGGCAGCTCCCAGTTTCTGTAGGGTGGATTCTGACATTTTTACCTGAATGGGATAGTACCTTGCCTAACAGTAGTCCTGTTCCCATGGTTCCCAATAGGACCACTTGCTGACTAAAGTGCTGTCTATCTATTAGGAAAGGTATTGAAATCTTGCTCCAAGATATGATACGTATAAGGCAGTTTAGGGAGATTAAAAGTAGTTTTTGTTTTATGTTTAAGGAAAGCTACTGTGATTATAGTGATTTATGCTAATGATTCACCATTAAGGCTTGGGAAATTGGATGCAGTTCCTTATTCTGTTTTCCATTTTGTTTTACAATGCCAGTCTAGTGAACAGCTTGATAGATGCACTCAATTATCATCTTTTATGTAAAAGCTATTTCTAGAAATGGGCCGAAATAAAACCCAGGAATTGAACAGCTCTAAGCATACTCTCACTTTCTCTCAAGTCTGAATTCTGGACACAAGCTCAACTTTGCAAACAGAGTCTACATTTTATTTGATAATACATGAAACCCAAACCCTGGATCAGAATGCCTTGTAACATAGATTAGGAGACAGTTTTGAAAATGAGACCCCAATTTCCTACTGTGCATTTGAACTCCTCACTCTTTTGTTTTAATGGTATTCTTGTTCAATTTCCAAGTTTTTGAAAGCCTAGAGATTGGTGGGGTTTTTTCTTTTCTTTTCTTTTTTTTCCATTTTAGCTGAAATGTTATGTTAAGGTTCTTTCTGAAGAGATTAGTGGCACATCTAACCAACCCTAATTCCAAATTAATGATGTCTTGGACTGAGAAATAATTATACAATGATCTTTGCCATTTTTCCCCTCTTTTATACTGTCTTCCTGCCTGTAGTCCAAATCTTGTCATTTGTCACATGTATAAAGGGTGAAATTAATTTTTTAGGCAGGGGAAAGGCCTGTGCCCTGAAATCACATTTTACCCTCCAAAATTATGCTTAAGTGATGTGCAAACATTGGGCTGGCTCTTGGCACAGGGATGAATTTCTTTAAGTGATTGTAGCTCCTGATCTTGTCTTACTTACATGTGTAAACTTTCATGTAATGTAGCTGGTACTACTCTCCAAAGACTACAAGATTAAGGTCAAAGTAACACTTCTTAATGTTCAAATTTTGAATGATACCTGCAAGAGCTTCTATGGAATTGAACAGGAAGCTTTTCTTGGAGCTGAAATTAAGGAGTAAATCCTCTGTGCACCAAGTCAGAATCGGAGGGCTTGCTGAAAAATGTATCTCTGGTGGCCTAGAGTAGGGTATCTCTGGGGTAGGATGTTTTCTTTTGCAGGCTGCAGAGTGGCAGTAGAGTTTCTCTATGTTTTTTATTGCCTACTGAAGATTCAGTATGCCCTACTGCTTGTGTGCCACAGCTTCAGAGGTGAGGGTGGGACAACCAGAGACTTGTGGCTCAAGCAACCTTGCTCCCTCATCTTCATGTCTACCTCAAACCTTTGTGTAGTGACATGCAGAACTTCCTTGCTGAGCTGGACTCCATAATTCATTCCAAATCGTCTCAAAGCATCTCAGAATCATGCCCTCCCATATCAGGGTAGCAGAACAATAGTGGTGCAGCTGTATCTGCGGTTCTATGTAGCTCTGAACAAGGAAGCAGGATTTGTGCCTGCATGAGACAAGTTTCAAGAAAAGCAAGAGAATTTACCTGTCAGGGAAAGGTCAGCTGCTCTACAGTAATATTTCTGCAAATCACTTAGCTAGAAAAGAATTGTGTTTTATATATTGCTTTTCATAGGCAAGATGTCCCAGAGTGCTTTACAGTAATGACTTAGAAAACACTGGTACTGTACCAACCACATAAGTAAATGTGGCAGCAATCACACACTCCGCAATAGTTCAGACAGCTTTGGACACTGGAACCTGTTTATAATAGGTGAGGACACAAGGGTGCCCTCTTAAAAAATTGCTTAAATACCTCTCCAGAGAACCAAAAATAAGTAAAAACTGTGCTTTAACTTCTTTCAAAGTATGCCATCTCTACTAGTGCAGCACACCTTTCTATCTACCCTTATTTTTGTACTTACATGTTATTAGTGAGTCTAGGCCTAGCGAAAGCCAAAGACAGGCATGCTATCAGTTCAGCTGTCAGTCAGCTTAACTATTTAGCATGATGAATGATTGACCTCAGTCTTCCTTCTAAAAACAATAGATACTTTTGTGTGCGTGTGTGCATCTGAACATGAAGCATGCTGTGGGAGTTTTGTGACTGATAGGCAGCCACTCTCATTTCCTTTGGATCAGCTCCCTCAATTCTCATCTGCCATGCCTTGATGTTAAAGAAAAAGGAGAAATAAGGAGAGGAGAGGCATCTGCCAATCGTTAATGAGTCAGGTGGCTGGTGATCCTCCTTCACCTCCCTTACACCCTGTCCTTATTACACCTGTATAGACACTGACTTGTTATCCACCCCAGGACCTCATTCTCTCACAGACAGTATATTGAGACCTGGTAATCCATCAGCGATTCCCTGGTTTTGTTCTTGCTCTCACTTGATTTGTTTGGGGTTTATGCCTTCAGTTAGTGCCCACTGTCACTTCATCAATTTTACCTGGAACTATATCAATCAACTAATGTCCTAGTCTTTTGCTTATCTCACTGACCTAGTGTCTCACATTTGGTTCCTCAGTTCCTTTCTATTTTTATCTGTCCCTTGGATACTCGGCTAAAAAGTCCATCAGTATTCCATTGAGCAATTTCCTCACTGGTCTATTAAACTATCTGGCTACCAACCACAATTAATTAATTTCACACATAAATTCATTAAGTCCAGTAAGAGCTGGCTTCTTATTTAAGTGAAAAGGGCAGGAGCCTCTCTCTCACTGGCTCTTAGGGCACATACCCCCTTTAAATTCCCATTTTTACTGGTCCAGGCAACCTTTTCCCTTCACTGTGGCCATAAGCTTCACCTCCCTGGTGAATGCTTCCAGGTCTTCAGCTTCCTGCTTAGCCTCACTCTGTCTCCAGTCCATTGGTCCGGTTTCTAGTCTTAGTTCCACACCTCTGCACAGCTTACACAAGGTCTGCCCTGCTTGTGCTTCCCCTCTCCGGGGAATCTTCTCTTTGGCCAGCTCAGCCTTACCTTCCAGTTGGTCTCCTCCTGGCCAATAGGAACTGGCCCCAGGATTCCACCTCCCTGCTTCCCCCTGTGCCAGGCTTGTGGGCTTCCAGCTTCACCCTGAACACTGGCGGGGCCTTTCTCTTCGCTGCTTGATCAGCCCTGCAACCCCCAGTAAGCCCTCCTCTGTGTTCAGATCCAGTGGGACACTCTGGACCATAACAGGGCCAGTGGCTGGCACACTGTTACACATATACACACAGCAGCTACACAATACAACACATCATTTTAACACAAAACTATGTTAAAAGCAAGCTGCAAACTCAAGCACTCAAAGATTAAGAAGTGGCAGAACCTAGGTGATCTTTGCAATGTTAATTTGGCCTTTGTGACTGTTTGTAGACATGTTCACTGTTTTCTAAACCATGTAAACTGATTTGCATCGTGCAGTTTGAATCTAATTTCAGTTTGAATTAAGGTTTTATAGATCATCATTGACCATCACAGCAGGGGACCCTGGCTATACACACAGTCTATACACTTGACAGCCCCTTAACTGACCCAATTCATGACCTTGAGGTGTGTGGGCTTATGCTTGGAAGTAATTAAGAGGCAATAATAAGCTTGTTTAATCACTGCTACATTGTTGCAGTCCTACTGACAATTCTCTAAAATGCTGTTCCAGAAGCAGTAATGGGTGCAATTCCCCTGCAATTGATACTTAGTCATGGTGAGGTATTGTCACATTTGGCTTTGTAAAGATGTGCCACCAATAGGTGTTGTATGGCCTTGGGCCCCTTTTGGCTGGTGCCCTGCTTCCTGGTGATAACAGGCTGGGGACCTAGAAAATGTCACTTGGGTACCCTGGTAGATTTTTTTCTTTCTTGCCACAACTTGATCTTATTTGAATTGGGAGTCAGTTCCCCCCCAGTTGACCCTCTAGGTCCACCACCCTGGATTCTTCATGGGGCTTCATCACCCCTGTATCTACTGTTACCATATCTGGCATATTAGGTGGTGTTAGAATATTCATAGATGGAGAGTTCCCCCTCACCTCTCTCACTTGCTTCTACCCCCATTTTGGAGTCTATTTTATGTGTAGTTCCCAGATGTTACCACGATCTCTGGCCACAGTCTGACAGTCTTTTGGTAAATACACTGAATTGAGGCTATCCCTCTGATTTAGACCCCTTTCAGTCCTAGATGGCTCATCAAGGGCAGAGTAGCATTGGATAGTTAATCCCAAAAGAAAAATCCCTTGAAAGCAAGAACCAAAAAAAACCAAACAACCCCCCCGCCCCTAAAATATAGGCTGCCACTGTTGTGTGCCCCTTTAAGGCTCTCTCGAGCTTCTGCTTCCTGGTCTACCTTTTTCTCCTCTGCACCAACAGTTCTGGTCACGCCGCAAGTCAGCACTTTCTTTTGCCCTATCCCAATTCTGACAAGGTTCTCAGGAGAACACAGCTCCAGCCAAGCTGCCTGCTCTTCAGTTCAACAGCAATACTTCCCTCAAGGGCTTCTACTGCCCTGAGCAAAACTCCAGTAGTCCCCTTTTGTCTTCACAGGAAGGAAGACCCTTATGAGGCCAGCTACCCAATGCAGGATCCCTCGCTGCACATGTAGATGTTGAGACTTTACTTCAGAGCTAATTAGGCAGCTCCTCACTAAGCATCTTGCATAGATGAGCCCACTGCATGTGTGGAAACTACAGTTGTTCCAAGGCTTATAAATTGGCTAAATATGGCAGATTTTTACAGGAATAGGAAAAGGCATGTTCAACACAAATGTCATCAGATTGACAAAATTTAAATATCTGCTACAAAGGCTGCAGTTCCAAAGAAAAGATTTCCCACAGGCTTAACATTTGCAAAACAGTGTGGTTTCCCCACCCCCCAGCATTGTTTTCAGAAATGGTTGAATTATTTTTTTAATGAAAATTCCCAGACAAAATTAACCAGATATCCACAATAGTATATTTAGGCAGAATGGGTGAATATAGGAAAAGTTATAAACAACTAAAGTCAGGACCTTACAACAGGAAGTGGTATGCTATCATAGTCATAGGCAATAGTAACAGCTGCATGAACCATGGGATAAGATTTATCACACAAAGTATTTGCAGCAAAAATCCTTCAAAAACCTCAAAATGATTCACAAAAAATTATTGATTTTTTTGGTAATTTTTCTGTTGTTTAAAATGTCTGCAGTATTTTTAATTAAAGTTTTACCAAAGCAATTTTAGCATCATTTTAAATTCCCCTCTTACTAAAGGGGGAGGCTTCGTAAACCTTGGTTTTCTGCATGAAATTATATGCTACAGATTCTGATACTTAAAAAAAATAACAAAAGCAGAAAGGTCCTTTTTGAGCCCTGCTAATTAAAAAATAATCTTTAGCGTTTCATGAATTTTATTGTCCCCTTTATCAGCTTTGTCACACAAATCAAAAAGTAATGTTACTGTTAGATCTTTGAATAAATCATAAAGAAGCTCATTCCCAGACATACTTTTATAAGAATAGTCTTTTCAGGCAAACATAATAAGGGGTGAAACCTCACATAGAGCTTCAGCTTTTCCTCCTGGGCAGTTTAGAGCAATGCATTAATAATTAACTCTCGTTATTACCCAGTGTTGGACTCTTTGGGTCTGCCGTTTTATGATATTGCAGTCTGTTGTGCAATTTCTCTTTCTCTTTCTCTCTCACTTTAATGTTATAGAAATATAATCTTAGAAACTCTAACAGGGACAGGTTTTATGAACAGTAAATGTTTTTATTACTCCTTCATTAACCTTTAGGCTACAGAGTTTTGTTTCCTGCATATTCCTATTTTTAAATATCTCTTCGTGTTAATATAAAATGAAAGATGCTGGCTTGAGAGGCTCCAGCACATATAGTAGCTCACCATGACACCTAAGCTGAATCAGCATTATTGTGCGTCCCTTTGTTACACATGATTTTATGTTCTGTTTCTGCCCTGTGAAAACTACCTGGGCATACATCCTCACAGAATGATTTAAATGTATTAGCAGGCATCCAGGTTTTCTGTTTCTTGTGGGAAAATGTGGATATTGTCCTTTAAAGGAGAAAATTGTGGATTTTCCCTTTTAAAATAGAAAAACCCAGGAAACTGTGGGTCTCCCTTGCAGGCTGGCAGAGCTCCCTTGCAGGCCAGCTGCCTGGGGCTGGGCTGAATAAGAAGAAGGCAATCAGAGGCAGGGTGCCATGTGCATGTGCGTGCGCATACATGCATGTGGCTGGGAATGCGGCCAGGCAGTTGGTGGAGAGCAGGTTCCGCAGCTCCTTGCAGGTAAGTTTATGGGGGGACATAGGTAATGTGTGTGTGGGGGGGAAGGCCATAGGCGATGTGTGGTGGGCCATGGGAGAGCAGATGTCGCTCACAGATTTCTGCACCCACAGTGGGCATAGGGTTGCAGCCTGGCTGGACTCACATTAGGCAGGAGCTGCCTCCACAGCCCAGCAGGCAGGACCTGGTATGGGAGGGCGGAGTGGGATGGGGAGGCTCTGTGCTGCCACTGCTACTGCTTCTAATACTTAACATGAGCCTCTTAAATGTACAGTGTTCCACTACTTGCGTATGCTACCATAGGACATGCTTTAACTCAAGGGTAGGCAACCCCTGTCACGGGTGCCAGAGTGTGGCCTACAAAGGCATTTTGCTTGGCACCAATGCTTCAGGGTGGACAGCCAGGGCTGTGCTGCTACAACAAGGATCAGGCCTCTCATGGCTCCCCTACTGTCCACCCCTGGCATGCCAACATCTTACAAGTTGAGGTTGCAGGTGTTTTTGGCATTCTGTTAAAAAAATGTTGACCCTTACTTTAACCCATTCATCAATTCTTATTGAAGAAATTGAATTTCACAATGCAGTGGACAGTGAACAATTACCTCTGTAGTTACACAGAGTCATTTATTTGGTAAATTCCTTTTGCGATGGAAGGTGCTGAGGAGCAGTATGCAATATATTTAATAAGGCATCACACAGAAAATAAGCCAAAATACAAAACCCACCTTCACTAGAAGAGGAACACAGAATTATAGATGCTTTTCTTTCCCTATTTTTTTTTTTCAGAGGGTACATAAGGAGTAGGAATAAGTAACAATTTTCCTGACTTCTTCCCATGAAAATGCAGTGTTTATTAATGCTAGCTAACATTTTTAAATTCCTAAAGTAGTGCAACATTGCAACTTGCACTAGGGCGGTTGAAAAGTATGTTCTTGCATACAGCATCTGCCTTGCAATGTGTATCTGACTGTAGGGGCGCTTGTATACATGGCACCATTACCATGTACCTATGACAAAATGTCTCTCTGTGTGGCTTAATGGCATCATACTGTACACGTGCAAGAGTTTTGACGTTTTTAAATGAATTTGCATTGTTGCAAGCTAAACTGCATCCTGATGTAGTTTAGTTTGCAATGATGTGTTGCAGCTATTATTTATCTCACCCCCTGATTGTGGAAGAGGTGGACAGGCTCCCCCCACCCCCACCAGAAAAAAAAAAGGATCGGGCCACCCACTGCTTCTGCCTTCAGCAGGTGCCTGCTGAAGGCAGAAGCGGTGAGGGGTCCAATCCTTTATTTATTTATTTTTTTGACAGAATTTGCCTGCCTCTCCCACAGCCAGGGTGTGAGCTGCTAGCAAGCTGAGTGGCTCCTGAGCTGTGGGGGTCCTGGTCCTTCCCTCCATGGCAGCGGCACCCCCAAGGCACCTAGATGGGCTGCTAGCTGGCCACATGCTATCCCAGCTTGGGGTCAGGGAAGGGTTGGATTGGGGTGGGTGCTGCCTCCAAGCTGGGGCAGCACCTTGCCTGCTAGCAGCCATTCTGGCTGGCTCCATGGGGTGCTGCTGCCACGGAGGGAAGGACTGGGGCCCCTGGTAGTTTAGGGGCCACTTGGCTTACTGGTGACTCACCCCCTGGCCATGGGTAGGCTCCTCTGGAAAAAAAAAAAGGATTGGACCCCACACCAAAAAAAGAAAAAAAGAGTTATGGAAAAATAAACCCTGACCGCTGTTTCAATTTAGGGGGCATAGAAAGCAACCCTAAGGACTAAACCTACATCACATATACAAGTTTGTGAAATTCCATTTTGGTGTTAATTTGTTAAATTGGTCATAATAAGTGTTCTTAAATGCTCAATTATATACTGAGCTTCTGATTTATGAAACACGTATTTGGTGGTCAGGAGATTTATGAATCATGTCAATTATTTATGTATCTAGTAGTGGCTGATTTATTAATCAAGACAATGATTTCCTAGTCAGGCAACTGCTTTGTGAGTGAGACTGATTTACAAGTGTAGGAAATGATGGATAGTTCACGTACCTGATTTATAAGTAGTATTACTGACTTATAAGTCATACAGCTGGTTTGAAAGTCACTACTTCATACTTTGGATATAAATATCTGCTTTATTAATAAAAATGGACTGATTTATATGACTGATTTGTAAATCCTGACTTTAAATTTCAGCAGAAAGTCATGTTCTAAAGCCCCTTGGTTCTAAAACAGGTTATTTCCCAAGGTCCAGATTTTGTAATCACAGTTTAGTTTATGGATATTTATTTTAAATTCTTCTCACTTCATGTTCTTACCAAGATGAATTCCTTTCTTCCTTTGTCCATTTTGAAAACTGTCTTGCCAAATGCTGCATTGGGTTGTTTTTCTGTCATTTTTGCACCTTCTTTTGCAGCGATGCTTTATGCGCAGCCATAATATCCGCCAATAATTTTTGACCTCTGCTGTTGTCTGGATGCCACTTCAGGAACAGTTTGCACTTTTTGTTAGTAGCTGCATACAAATTGCTACAGCAAACAAAGTAACCAAGAGATACAAATCATAGCCAAGGCTGATGACACTCCATATATCTTTTCACTGTCTTATAAGCTGAAAAACTTAGGAATCTTACACTCTCAGATACAGAGTTGAGTCAAGTGGACTGATACCTGTATAAACTTGTAAGAAAGGTCTCTACTCAACCAAAGTGTGTTTTTCCATTGATTCTATGGCCATTAGATTAGGTCTTAAAATTATATTTGAGGCTTCTTTTCCTCTATAGAGCTCACTGAATAGAAGATCAAATATTTAACTCAAATTTTCCATGCCAAAAGAAACACATACATTTACAAAATTTTTGAGCAAAGAAAAATAGTATTCACAGGCTGCTGGTACAGATTAAATTATTAATTTTAAATGGGATCTGGCAAATTTAACTCTCTCTTTCTTGCTGTTTGCACCATATTAGAAATGTATTAATAATTTAAAACTGTTTGGTAAATAGTTTACATGAACAAAAGTTAGCCTCAGGATGGTTTGTGAGGTATTCACAGTGAGGACTCAGTCTATTTGATTTTTGAATTCACTTTCTTTTGTTCTTTGTTTATTGGTTTAACTTTTTTTCAAAAATAATTTTGTAATTTTAAATAAATTTCAGTTAGTGGCTCAAAATTCACTTTCATCAAGTATTCATATTAATAGAACATTGTGCTAACTAGTTTCTGGAAGATGGTCAAAAGTAACAGGCAGTCCTGAATTTGAATGTAACTGAGAGTTTGCAAATGCCATTATTCTTAAAATTATTGTACCATGTACATGCCACAAGGCTGAATTTTGGGGTCCATTTCATAGGCATTTACTGTAAGTTGTAAGACATACTGAAAGAGCATTCCTAAATTAAGGACGATATAGTCTACACAAGATGGGCCATATGGTGGGAGTGGAAATGACACATTATCAGTGACAATCAGAAAGCAGGTCCCCGTATCACAGTCTAGTGCTGGATTATTACTGGATAATGCCATCCTTGTAATGTTTCTAAAAACTCTTCCCTGCTGTTCTTCAGACTGATGTTGCTTCACATTTAGCACATTGACCACGTGCTGTTAAAAGTTGTGTGTCACACAATGTGACTGAAATATGGATGTGAAGGACACTGAGGGAATTCAGTATGAGTAGCTGAAAAATGTTTTGAAAAACATGAATCTAGATTGCTAAAATTCCTCTAAAACGGCCTTATTGAAAGTCCTTTGAGAACAATGGAAAGGCTCCCAAAGATTTTAGACTGGGCACATAACCAGCTAAATTCGGATTGTTTCTTTAAGGGGCAATGTGACATTTTAAAAAGAATTTAGTAAGTTGTTGATGGTGTGGGTTTTAAAATTTTTTGTTGTTTTATCTTATCTTCTCTTTAAACAATGGTAGATCAACTGTTGATTTACACAGCTTTTTGCAAGTATCCAAAATACATTACAGAATTACAAACTGTTCTTCAGTCTAGAGTTGGTTGGGAAACTTCTGTCATTGTGTTTGTGTGAGTGCACATGTATGTCTCTGGTTTGTTTTTTAAGGAAAATGTAATGGTGACAAAAAGAAAATTTCCCACAGGAACAGAACATTTCTGTTGAGAAAATCAATATCACATTTTAGGTCTGGTTGATCCTATTAGAAATATTTTTGTTTTTCCAAAACCAAGTCAAAGTATTTTGTTTGGGGTCTGTTTAACAGAAATTTCTGCCCACCTAGACTACTGCTGGGCCCATAAGAGGTGCTGTTTAATTACATCATGACCCCCTTCTCTTCTGTAGGTAAGGGTTTCTGACTGAAATTCATTACCCATGATGTACTGGAATTTATATTTTGGTTGGACTCCGCTCTACTACATCTGGGACTGTATAAAGAAAGATGGAAGTCCATCCTGCAATCCTGGCTCATAAAATACAATTGGTCATGGGATACCGAATTACAACTCTCATGTGGTTATGGCAGTTCAGACACAAGTAATTCATTATTCAGTGAGTTTCAGTGAGTCAAAATAAAACATTTCAATTTGCTTGAGCAGACCCAGCTGAGAAACGTGCAAATTTTGAATGACACTTTCAAGAGCTTCCACGGAACTGAATGGACAGCTTTTCTTGGAGCTGAGATTAGGAATTAAATCCTTCTATATTCATTTTTCACATTTCTATTTTGAGAAAGCTAAAACATTTAATTCCAAAAATGTCAGCGCAATCCTTTTCTCATATTTCTACAGGAAACCCTCACTATTCACTGATTTGGCATTTGCAGTTTCGAATATTCGTGGTGCAGCAGTGATTACAGTGCTGGTGGCATCTGCGGGAGCTCCACGCTTGCTGCCGCTGGGCTCCCGCCGCCACACTCCTGCCACCGCACTCCCGTTGTCGCTGCCATGCTTCCACCACCACCTGCACAGCTGTGCCTCCCCAGCCACTGGGGCACGTGCCGTTCCTAAACACAGATGATGTTCATGAATGCAGTACAGTATTCGCGGGTTTCCCCATTTGTGGGGATCTCTAGAACATATCCCCTGTGAATGGCGAGGGTCTCTTGTATTCTCTTCAGAAAATGTGGGCATCTGAATTTTCAGACCAATTCATGAGGAAAATAAAAATCACATTCCTCAGAGGATGGAAAGTACATTTTCCGTCAGCTTTACCTCATATCTTATTTGATATTTGCTATGGGTCCAATCCTGAAAACACTTAAACACCCATATAACTTCCATCATATGAGTTTGGGGGATGCTGGTTGTAGCTGTGTTGGTCTAAGGCAGTAGTTTTCAGCCTTTTTTGCCACGACCCGCTACTGGGAGTAGAGTGCGGCAGCGGCCCAGGAGTGGGGGAGCTCCCAGCATGTGGCATGGCTCGTTCTTTGTGTGCAGCATCACTGGCATTGCCACTGTGACCCTCATTTGGGTCATGACCTGAGGTTGGGAGCTGCTGGTTTAAGGACATAGGCAGACAAGGTTCTTTGGGTAAATGTGATATATTTTATCAGATCAACTAAATAGCCCCTTTCTCCACCCTCACCTACTTGTCTCACACCTATTGTTTCCCATGGCCTCTGATCCTCACTGCCATGCATTTACATTTTCATAGACCTGCATTTTGTATATTGGCTTCTATTCTATCCAGGAGAACACAAAACAACAGCAGACTTTCCCAATGCCTGAAGAAAAGTGTTTGTGCCTGAAAGCTTGCAAAGAACAATTTTTCCAACTATTTAGTTGGTCTAATAAGTCACATTTATCCAAATAACCTTGTCATCATAGAAGCTATGATTTATCTCATGCCTTATTAAAATTCATTGTAGGCATCAGAATCCAGTTACAGGAGCAGGTCTTTTGGGGCAAATCCTAAAGGTTGTATTCAGCCAGCATCTACTGAGTTTCTTTACTCCAAGAAACTCAAGTGTAGCTGATCAGATTTTAAGCTTGTGTACATGAATGTATAACTCTCCTGAAGGAAGTAAAGCTATATCAGCTGAGGATATAGACAAACATGTCAAATTTTGTGTCTGTTTTGCATTTCCTCTTTACATAAGTAATAAGCATTCTAATGTGGTTTTCATAATCCCGTATGAATATTCTGCTCATTTGTATCTGTGTGTTCATTTCAATATGCCTGAATACATTTTTAGCCATGCAGATGGGCTGTCTTATGACCTTTGTCTATTTCTGAAAGACTAAGAATAGTTTAATTTCCCCATCATTGGCCGATGAGCTTATCCATGATTTACATGATGTTCCTTACAGCTGTAAGTCCTACATTCCACACAATTCTTCTTTGTCATTTGGGGCAGCTTTAAATTTGAATTAAAGAGAAACATGACTGGAGAAGTTGCTCAACTTACTCTTTTTTCCCCTTAATACTCTCTCACTGGAGACAATTTGGAAATGGCTTTACCTGGCAAGCCATGAACTTGCATGTTTGCTTTAAGAGCCCTGTTTACAGAAAGTGACTTCACACGTTTGAGGGTAAAACCGTGTTTGTGCAGTGTGTCATCAAGGATCATATTTTCTTTGTATGTGAAACATTCTCCTTCACAGTAAAACATAATTTCTGAATTCATACCCTTAGTTTTTGTGACAGAAGGTAGGACAAGGTAGCACTGATCATGGGTAATAGTTAAAGGGTACCTGGCCTCTGTTCTCTAGGAGTGGAATCATCAATCTGTTCCTGCGTTTCAGGGTATCGTCTTTAAGAGGTTCGATAGTTCCCTCTGGTATTGTTCCATAGGGTCTTTGGTCAGGGATTCTGAGTGCTGCATGAAGACTTAGCTAGGCTGCTCTTAATGTCAGTACAAGTTCTCTTTATTGTAAGAGTTGTCTTACAATAAATCACCAAGTCCCTGCGAGGCACGAAACAGTGCCATAGTAAAAGCAGTGACGTAGCTTCTTTTTGAGCAAGAAGATCATCAGCTGCTGCACAGGGGGTAAAGCTACTGCAGTGACATAATAAGAGCTAGGATTCCATTATGTGTACATAGCCTTTCGCATTCAGCTTTCATTTTCTAGTCCAAGCTGGAACCAGAAGGCACAGAGCTGGAAAGAAACGAAGTGGAATTGCTAGGGAACAATGACTAACCTCAAGAACTTGGCTTCCATCTGAGGTGTAACTTAGAAGTTCAAGTCACTACTTTGTTTCAACCAGCCAAACTGTTTTACCCATTCCTTCTCTAAGCATCCATTTATTATTTCAGCATCATAGCAGGGCACACAATCTTAATAAAGCACATCACAGTTATTCATTTTCAATCACTAAACTATACATTAGCTATTAGGAAGTACACTCTTCTGAATGCATGTAATGACTGAGTGAATTATGTTGACTTGGATATTGGAGAACAGTATTACAACCGATCCTGTGTACCATTCTACGGCCGAGCCTGTAATAGTTTTGCAATACTGAATGTTCATAGCCTACATATATATAGTCTACGAACATTCAGTATTTCTAATATACTGCTGAGTGAAGTGTGAAATGCATTCATAACTATCTCCAACAGCATTCGTTTTAAAGGTTTCTTAGGGCTATCAGCAGCAAGCTGCTGTTTAAGCAAAGCATGATGATGAATCTTAAAACAATACTAACTGATGAAGGAATTTGATGTGCAGTAATTGTGGTAACGTGTTATTTTACTATGAATAGTGCCAAGTTACTTCTAATGGAGCATAAAATAATGATTGAGATGCAGCTGAATATTTGGGGGAACTCTTGATAGTCTCTCCTTTGATTAGTCAGGCTTGTTTAGCAATCTGTTTTAATAACTGACTCATTACAACGTGTACAGGATGCAAACAGCATGTGCATGGGAGAGGATAAAGTGCTGGAGGCAATTTTTTATCATATTTCCTCTTTGTGGTTGTGACCTGCCCTTGTTGAGATAGTATCAGAGCCTAATGTTCCTGTTTCCTGTTTCTGTGGAAGCCAATGAGAGTTTTTGCACTGACTTCAGTGGATTAATGACTCGTCCACAAAGTAGCTTTGCTGGCATAGGCTGTTTTTACACCTGAAGTTGCATTAGTAGTTTCATTTCCATTTGGAACTCTCTAGAACAGGGGTGACCAACATCCCAGCCCATGGGCAAGATCCAATTGATGGTACCATGTCATCTGGCCCATGGAGTTCCCCACAGGTCCAGAAATTCGGCAGTGGGAGAACGGTAGCACTGGTCCCCCACTGTCAAAATTCCAGACCTATGGGGAGCCTTGATCCCAGCACAAAGGGCTAGGCAAGGGTGGTGCCAGGCCCTAGGCCCAATCCTGGTGTGCAGGGGTGGGAGGGGATGGTGCCGGGCCCTTTGGACCCAATCCTGGTGTGTTGGGGGCAGGAAGGGACAGTGCCAGGCCCCGAAGCTCCATTCTGGAGTGTGGAAGCGGGGAGGGGTGGTGCTGCACTCCTGTGGTCAATCTAGCTTGTGGAATAGGCCTGCACCAGTCATCAGGCTCATGGGGCCAAAAGGTTGAGCACCACTGCTCTAGCATATTGGATATGTAATTTAGCTTTAAAATTAGCTGGATGGTACATTACAATCTAACAGTAAGAGAACTCTTAAAATAGGATTTGTTCACTTTTACATATTCAAGGTGATTTCCCCCTCCCCTCCTCCACAACTAAAACTATCTTTGGCCTTGAAGTCAATATGTGCTCCGCTATGAATTTCAGTAGCAGAAGGAATTGTGAGATATCTCTTTGGTGTCATTTAATACACTGTTGTGTAAAAAGCTGTCTTTTTCTCTTGGTGATATGAGGCTCAGTAAAAATCAAACAGTTGTTTTGCATCACACATTTTACCATTTGACCTGGTTGATATCTGTAATAAAAGTTGGCTTAGAGGATGAGTCACAGTTTGTAAAAGAACTTAGAACTATGAACTTTAATAAACACCACACTAAGCCTCACTTTTTTCTGCTCATAGTGCATGCTGGGTGGATAGAAGTAGCATGTACTTACTATACCCAGTTATTCAGGAATGCAAGAGGTATGAAAGAGCAGGTATTTGGTACAGCTCCAGACCTAAAAACACTTTAACATCCATTTAATTTCCATCATATGAGTTTTACCATTAAATTAGCTAAAGTTTCCCATATGTTTGAAGCTGAGTATATGTCTCAGTCATTCAAGGAGCAGGGTAGTAACTATTAACTGTGATCCATATTCCATCAGATGCAGTGAAGCTGTGGGAGATCATCTGAATGTAACATAGCTAAATTTGACCCTCCGATCTGACATTCTGAAGCAGGTGTTATTTTCATTGCATGTTGAGTGGTTTGTGATGCATAAAAGACCTTAAGCATTTGTAGTATGTTAAAAATGAGCACATCAATCTCCAGCACATCTTAGTAGTCTGAAAAGGGTAAGTGGCTTGACTAGTGCCAAGAGAAACATCTGTGAGACAAAGTAACACCAATCGAAATGTAATGTGTGGTACTAATTTATGTCACTTTAAATTGGTCAAGTTAATCCAAAATCCCAGAATGACCCTCAAGAAGAGTCATCATTAATTGCAATGACACTAATATTAAAAATAGAGGACTGCAGGCAGCACTTACGGCAGTGACTGGCTTCACTAACTTAATTATTAAGCATTGCATTACTTTTACATAGTAATCTTAATGAGGCGCTGTAATGGTGGATAGATGTGTCCTCAGAGAGACATGGCACGGACTGCAATAAATGGGATTTTTAGGAAAAAATAGTATGATTTTTACAACCATTCTTCTGAAACATTAACTCCTATTTATTGTTTGGCAGCCACTTGCCTCTTTCTCCATTCATACCAGTCCTATACCATTGTAACTCCATTGACTTCACTGGAATTACTCCTGATTGATATCAGTACCAGGAAAAGAAGAATCACACTGCAGTTACTAATACCTAACCTGCTATCTCTCCAACCTTTTTTTTCTGAGCACAAGATAGCACAAACTTCTGATTTGCCTAGGTGTTTTTTTCCCCTTTTGTTGGGCTAAGTCATCATTTTTATCATTTACACACTACACCTAGGTGTTGCCACGTTCATGGGATTTAACATCTGGAACTTCTCTCCCAACACCCACACAAAAAGATTAATTAAGAAAGGAGTCATATCAGTCTCACTTTTAACTATGAGTTCACATCCTTTGTTTGGGTTGTGTCACTACATAAAAAAACCATGCAAATTGCGTAAGTTTTCTTACCAGTATTATTTCTGTATCCAAGAGCCGAAGAAGAATCATTGGGAAGTTATTTATGTACAAATTCCAAAACAGACCAAATAGACTATAATATGGTAGTTTAGAGTTATTATAGAATCACATCTGCCTCATGGCTAGGAAATTTGGTCGTCACTAGGAAATTTGGTTGTCACACCAGATGACAAAGCTAACATATTTAATGATTTCTTTGCCTCCATATTCCTGAGCAGGGACCAAAACAGCCACCCCCACTCTGGGCCCCCCTTAGATCCCAGGGGAGGTGCACGTAGGCCAAGGGTTAGTGAGGAACTAGTCAGGGAACTTCTGGAGGGACTGGATGTATTCAAATCAGCTGGTCCAGACAATCTCCACCCCAGAATGCTGAAGGAATTAGCTGCGGTCATTGCAGGACCCCTGGCATGGCTGTATGAGCACTCGTGGTGCTCTGGT
>NW_017728906.1:4996784-5001309 GCF_001723895.1 Crocodylus porosus | reverse complement strand
GCATCCAGTTCTGGGTGCTGCACTTCAAGAGGGATATGAACAACATGGAGAGGGTCCAGAGGAGGGCCACTCACATGATCGGGGGTAGCAAGCGAGGCCCTACAAGGAGAGGCTAAGGGACCTGAACGTGTTCAGCCTCCACAAGAGAAGGCTGAGGGGGGATCTTGTGGCCTGTTACAAACTAATCGGGGGGGACCAGCAGGCATTGGGGAAGTCCCTGTCCCCCAAGCACTACCAGGAGTGACTAGAAATAATGGTCACAAGCTGGCAGAGAGTAGATTCAGACTAGATATCAGGAGGTGCTACTTCACTATCAGGGTGGCTAGGATCTGGAATCAACTTCCAAGCGAAGTGATGCTGGCTCCTACCCTGGGGGTCTTTAAGAGGAGGCTAGACAAACACCTTGCTGGGGTTGTTTGACCCCAGTACTTTTTCCCGCCAAGGCAAGGGGTCAGACTTGATGATCTGCTCAGGTCCTTTCCGACCCTACAAAATATGAAACTATGAAAACTCGTGACACTTGCCAGCAGAGGCAACCTAGTTTCATCCGACATGCAGACCTAGGATTCACTGTCTCAATTTAATTTGGCTGAATCTGATTTGGCTGAATTGGTCAAATCTCTGAACCAAACAGGCCCCATCCCCAGCTTGCTCTCCTAGCTCCGTCAATGGCTGCCCCAGGTCCTGGCTCTTTAAAAAAAAAAAAAAAGGCTCCACTCCACCAACTGCTGCCAGGCAGAGGGGTGATCCCCGCTGCCCCCTGCTGTGTGGCGGGGCTCTGCGATGAGTCCCCATCCCCCACCCACTCTCTCAGGCCCTGCCCATGGATGATCCACCTAGTCCCAACTCCTGGGGGGGTGCTCAGGGGGCTGGGGGAGCAGACAGGGAATGGGGCCTGGCAGGGGTCCCCCCCCATGGTCACCTCCTCCAATCCCCCTCTTCTGCGCCCTGCTTACCAGCACAGAGTCCAGGTCCAGCTCCCTATGGCAGTGAGCAGGGACTGCCTGAATCGCTGAAGCTCTCTGAATCTTTTCCAAATCTTTTCTCTCATCTGGTGTGCAGATCCAGGGGCCTCTACCCCCGGAAGGAGTCTGGCACAGCCCCAGAGCCCCACACCTGCTTGCCAGATGAGAGGAGGCTACTGCTGCCACCTGGGACCAGCACTGGGTGCAGCTCGCACCCAGCACCAGGGAAGACTGATACTGCTGCCAGCAGGGGCAGCCTCTTCTCATCTAGCATGCAGATCCAGGGGCTCGCACTCCCGGAAGGAGTCTGGCACAGCCCTGTAGCTCTCCTAGGGGTGCAGGCACCCGGATCTCTGCACTGGATGACAGGAGGCTGCTGCCTCGGACTGGTGGTGAACTTAAGTAAGCCTGGCTTTGAAACTCAGAACGTTTCAAAACTTTTGAAATGTTTTGAGTGTCCTCGTTTCATTTGAAAGCTGTTTCAAAGCCTTTTGTTTTATTTCCATTTCACTGTTTTGAGCTTGAAACATATCAAAACAGCTTCAAAACGAAACATTCAGCAAAATTTCACACAGCTCTATTGCTTAGGACTTCGGGGAGGAAATTGGGAAGGCCAAAGAGCAATCTGAGTTACAGCTAGCAAGGGTTTCTACAAGTATGTTTGCAACAAGAAGACGACCAGGGACAGTATAGATCCCTTACTGAATGGGAGATGCAACCTCATGACAGAGGATGAAGAAAAGGCTGAAGTATTCAATGCATTTTTTTATCTTAATCTTCACAGGAGAGATTCTGGATAATTGGAAAACAGCAAATATAGAAAGGGAAAAAGGAGGGTCTGGGGAACTAGAGACCAGTAACCTTTCCTCAGTTACTGGAAAAATTGTGGGGCAGGTCCTCAAGGAATCCTAAGCACGTGGAGAAGAAGGTGATTAGGAACAGTCAGCATGGATTTACTAAGGACAAGTCATGCCTGACCAACCTGATTGCTTTCTAGGATGAGATGACTCAAGTGGCGTGCCCCAGGAGTCAGTCCTGGGGCTGGTTTTGTTCAATATCTTCATCAATGACCTGGAAGATGACATAGAGTGTGCCCTCAGTAGGTCTGCAGATGACACCAAGCTGGGGGAAGCAGTAGATATGCTGGAGGGTAGGGCTAGGATTCAGAGAGTTCTATACAAATGAGGACTGGAACAAAAGAGATCTTGAAGTTCAATAAGGTGCAAAGTCCTGTGCTTAGGACAGAACAATCTCATGTACTAGTACAGCCTGGAAACTGACTGACTAAGCAGACTTGGGACTGACTAGTCTATAGAAAAGGACCTGGGGGTTACAGTGGACAATAATTGAATATGAGCCAACAGTGTACCTTTGTTGTAAAGAAGGCTAACAACAGACTGGGCTGCGTGTTGCCAGCAGATCAAGGGAAGTGATTATTCCCCTCTATTCAGCACTGGTGAAGCCACATGTGGCGTACTGCTCCCATGACAGAAAGGATGTGGACAAATTGAAGACAGTCTAGCCAAGGGCAATGGAAATGGTTTGGGGCTTGGGGCATATGACTTCTGAGGAAAGGCTGAGGAAATTAGGCTCACTTAGTCTGGAGAAGAGAAGACTGAGGCGGGATTTAATAGCACCTTTCCGCTATCTGAGGGGTGGTTCCAAACAGGATGGAGCTAGACTGTTGTCAGTGGTAGCAGATGACAGAACAAGGAGCAATGGTCTCAAGTTGCAGCAAGGGAAGTTTAGGTTAGATATTAGAAAGAACTTTCTCATTAGGAGGCTGAAACAAGCCACCCAGAGAGGTTGTGGAATCTCCATGCTTGGAGGGTTTTAAGACCTGGGTAGGCTTGGCTGGAATGATCTAGTTGGGGATGGTCCTGCTTTGGTTCAGACCAGACAGCCTTCTGAGGTCCTTTCCAAACCTATTTTTTCTATGATTGTATGAATCTATGATTTCATAGATTTCATAGACATTGGGGGCTCGTAGGAACCTTGCAAGATCATTGAGTCCAGCCCCCCTGCCATAGGCAGGAAGTCTGCTGGGGTCAAATGATCCCAGCAAGATAAGCATCCAAATGTTTTTTGAATGGGTCCAGAGTAGGTGCTTGCACCACCCCTGTGGGGAGTCTGTTCCAGACCCTGGACGTTCAGACTGTAAAGAAGCTTTTCCTAATGTCTAATTTAAATTGGTCTTCCAGAAGTTTGTTGCTGTTAGACCTTGTTATCCCTTGGGGAGCCCTGGTGAATAACTGTTTCTCCCAAATATACTTATAGCCTGCCACCAAGTCCCCCCTGAGCCTTCTCTTCTCCAAGCTGAAGACTCTCATGTCCCTCAGCCTCTCATAAGGTTTGCTGTCTTGGCTTTTGATCATGTGAGTGGCTCTCCTTTGGACTCTTCTTTGGATGATATACCTTTGAGTACCATCATGCATCCCAGTTTGGTCACTGCTGCCTAATCCTAATATTAGTATTAGGCTATATAACATTGCAATTTGATTACATTTGTGTAATCTTTTAGACCTGTCAAAATTAAGAATCTACTGTTAAGATTTGGGATGGAACATTTGATTTGAGTGTGAGATGAGACAAAGTTAATGTTGTCTAAGGGTGGATAGCATACAGAATCTGAACCTTAATGAGTGTTAAATACTTCAAGTATTGACCAACTGATTGTTAACAGCTGCTTCTGGGAGTGTTTGGACTATCAAGTCAGCCTGTGTTTGCTGTAGTATTAAAGTTCACCATTTTCAAAAGCACTTGGGTTCAGATTTTCAAATGCTCAACAGTCCGCAAGTGGGACATGTTTTCAAAGGAGACCAGTTTCCATTTAGCACTGAAATAAGTGGTTGAGTTTTCAAAAGAGCTTGGTACCATGCACATTTTTGAAAGTCTAACCCTAACAATTGATTGTGAGCCTTCTTTGAAACTTCAGGCCTTGGGGAGCATATGCAAGTTTTGTGTTGGAGTTATGTGAGGAAAGATAGATTTATTTATGTAGGTGGAGGTCCCATGTTACTTTTTTCTAATTGTATGATTTGATTCTTTTTTTTTAAACTTAGAATGAGTTGCATTTGGGAGACACTGACGACTTTAAATTAATAAGCATTCATTTAATCAAACCTTTGAAGTCCCAGTCTTGTGGTTGGGGCATGCTGTCCTACCATATTGGGAGGAAGCATTCTGCCAAGAGAGGTGGTATTTCTCACACTGGTCCATGATGTGGGAGGCAGAGCAAGCCCATTGCTACATCCTTCCAGTCTGCAGTTCAGCTTATTCCTCACTTTACAGATGGCCTATGGGACAGAGTTCTGGAGCATGTCACGACTGAGTCCAGTTCATTTTCCACATCTAATATACCCTGAAAGGCAGGATGGTCTGTGGTTAAGGTTCTGACCTCAGACTGCAGGGTTCAATGAAGGACCCTGCCACAGATTTCTTCTCTGGCCTTGGGCATGTCACTGAACCTTTTCATACCTTGAAGCCTTCACCATTGTAACAGAGGTGACCGTTTTCTTTCTTTAATCTTTGGTACATTCAGATTGCAAGCTCTTTAGGAC
>NW_017728906.1:4986975-4996564 GCF_001723895.1 Crocodylus porosus | reverse complement strand
CCAAACAGGATGGAGCTAGACTGTTGTCAGTGGTAGCAGATGACAGAACAAGGAGCAATGGTCTCAAGTTGCAGCAAGGGAAGTTTAGGTTAGATATTAGAAAGAACTTTCTCATTAGGAGGCTGAAACAAGCCACCCAGAGAGGTTGTGGAATCTCCATGCTTGGAGGGTTTTAAGACCTGGGTAGGCTTGGCTGGAATGATCTAGTTGGGGATGGTCCTGCTTTGGTTCAGACCAGACAGCCTTCTGAGGTCCTTTCCAAACCTATTTTTTCTATGATTGTATGAATCTATGATTTCATAGATTTCATAGACATTGGGGGCTCGTAGGAACCTTGCAAGATCATTGAGTCCAGCCCCCCTGCCATAGGCAGGAAGTCTGCTGGGGTCAAATGATCCCAGCAAGATAAGCATCCAAATGTTTTTTGAATGGGTCCAGAGTAGGTGCTTGCACCACCCCTGTGGGGAGTCTGTTCCAGACCCTGGACGTTCAGACTGTAAAGAAGCTTTTCCTAATGTCTAATTTAAATTGGTCTTCCAGAAGTTTGTTGCTGTTAGACCTTGTTATCCCTTGGGGAGCCCTGGTGAATAACTGTTTCTCCCAAATATACTTATAGCCTGCCACCAAGTCCCCCCTGAGCCTTCTCTTCTCCAAGCTGAAGACTCTCATGTCCCTCAGCCTCTCATAAGGTTTGCTGTCTTGGCTTTTGATCATGTGAGTGGCTCTCCTTTGGACTCTTCTTTGGATGATATACCTTTGAGTACCATCATGCATCCCAGTTTGGTCACTGCTGCCTAATCCTAATATTAGTATTAGGCTATATAACATTGCAATTTGATTACATTTGTGTAATCTTTTAGACCTGTCAAAATTAAGAATCTACTGTTAAGATTTGGGATGGAACATTTGATTTGAGTGTGAGATGAGACAAAGTTAATGTTGTCTAAGGGTGGATAGCATACAGAATCTGAACCTTAATGAGTGTTAAATACTTCAAGTATTGACCAACTGATTGTTAACAGCTGCTTCTGGGAGTGTTTGGACTATCAAGTCAGCCTGTGTTTGCTGTAGTATTAAAGTTCACCATTTTCAAAAGCACTTGGGTTCAGATTTTCAAATGCTCAACAGTCCGCAAGTGGGACATGTTTTCAAAGGAGACCAGTTTCCATTTAGCACTGAAATAAGTGGTTGAGTTTTCAAAAGAGCTTGGTACCATGCACATTTTTGAAAGTCTAACCCTAACAATTGATTGTGAGCCTTCTTTGAAACTTCAGGCCTTGGGGAGCATATGCAAGTTTTGTGTTGGAGTTATGTGAGGAAAGATAGATTTATTTATGTAGGTGGAGGTCCCATGTTACTTTTTTCTAATTGTATGATTTGATTCTTTTTTTTTAAACTTAGAATGAGTTGCATTTGGGAGACACTGACGACTTTAAATTAATAAGCATTCATTTAATCAAACCTTTGAAGTCCCAGTCTTGTGGTTGGGGCATGCTGTCCTACCATATTGGGAGGAAGCATTCTGCCAAGAGAGGTGGTATTTCTCACACTGGTCCATGATGTGGGAGGCAGAGCAAGCCCATTGCTACATCCTTCCAGTCTGCAGTTCAGCTTATTCCTCACTTTACAGATGGCCTATGGGACAGAGTTCTGGAGCATGTCACGACTGAGTCCAGTTCATTTTCCACATCTAATATACCCTGAAAGGCAGGATGGTCTGTGGTTAAGGTTCTGACCTCAGACTGCAGGGTTCAATGAAGGACCCTGCCACAGATTTCTTCTCTGGCCTTGGGCATGTCACTGAACCTTTTCATACCTTGAAGCCTTCACCATTGTAACAGAGGTGACCGTTTTCTTTCTTTAATCTTTGGTACATTCAGATTGCAAGCTCTTTAGGACTGGTATAAGTATTGTACCTATCATTCAGTTGGTGCTACCATGCCCCCAGTATAACAACAACAGCAATAATAATCTCAAACGAGCTTTATATCTGCATAATGATGAGCATCTGTCTGAGACTTATAAATGGCTTCATGTGTTTTTGGCTATTTAAATGTATGCAATTTTCCTATATAGGATCATAAAATCATAGAAGTAGGGTCGGAAGGGACCTTGTAGATCTTCAAGTCTGACCCCAGGCGTGGGCAGGAGAAAAGCTGGGCTCAAATAATTCCTGCCAGGTAGGCATACAGACTCTTCTTAAAGACCCCCAGGGTAGGAGCCAGCACCACTTATAATGCACCACCATATAATGCAAAGATTGTTTAAAAAATGAATTCCCACAATGAACTGTTTACCAGGGAAGATAAACGTTTCAAAAAGACTATTTCTATTGTTTTGGCAATACTAATAACTTGTGGTTTCCTCATAAACTTTGGCACAATATATTTACTGAACTGCCAATTAATTTCCTGAGTCTGCTGAAGTGAAATGTATGTGTTCCTTTTCTATTTTTAACTGAACAATTGTGATCCTTTAGCCAGATCTTTAGCTTTCAGGATGTGAGCCTTTTAGCTTTGGGCTGCTTGCATCAGAGAACATCACTGCTAACATCACCACAAATGTAAAGCTGAGATTCAGATATAATTATATGACTTCAGAAGCCACTGACCTTTGGTAGAGGCTTATAATAACTAAAACAGGCTTTATAAAGTGATTCTTGCAAAACATTCACTTTCTAATCTTCCTTGTAGGATTTTTTGCAGTTGAATCAGATAGCTGTGTGCAGAAATGACTCTAAATGCTGATTCAGACATGTAACAGCTTCAGCCTAGTAACAGCTGGAAAATGCATTAAAAAGCTCCATGGGGGCTATTGTGCATTTGTTAACTGCCTGTAACTCCTGTTAATTGTTAATGGGAATGATGTTGCAAGACATCTGTAGTCCTGCAAGATGTGACCCATTTTGAAGGAGCTGGGGTCTGTAACTACCTCAGCTGCTGACTATATTTGAAGACAGGCTTTTCCATTTCTATTGGATTTGGAGCTAGAAGGAGAGGGAAGTGGCCCATGTATTCCGGGGAGCTCTGTCTATGTCTAAAGAATTGCAGCCAGTGCAACCATAACCTGGGCTGTACACCTAATAAAAGAAAGGTTTTCTGCTAGTGTGGGGAGTACTGTTTGCACTGACCCTCAGCCTACTTATCACATACCAAATTGACTTTCTAGATCTTTTGTCATGGTAAAATAAACAGTCATCATCTGTTGCCACCACAACTTGAGAAACAGAGATGACTGACAGGTAGGGATACAGCATATTAAGTAGGGCTGTGTGAAGTTTCTGTCGCTGATATGATTCGATGGAGATTCAGCCCGATTTGATTGCTGAATCTCCCAACCTGAATCAAATCAGCAGACCCTTTAATCTCGCTGAACTGAAATTGGAACCCTCTGAATCAATTTGGAGAGATTCGGAAAGATTTGGCAATTTGGAAATAGACACAGCTTTAAATGTTTTTTTCTATATACCTCAAGGTAGTAGGTGGGTTGTGAATGGTGTGATGGTGGGGTGGATGGAGCATCCCACAGGAGTGTGGGGGGCTCCCCAGTGCCCTCAGCAGCAGACCTGGAAGTGGACCAGAAGCACTTCCAGTCCACGTCTGGGTCTGCCAGGTTGGCGATTGGTGCCTTCTGCCATTCGGGGTCTCCCCATGGCCAATCAGTGAGCTGGGGGAGTGCGGGGGGGTGGGATTGAGGGAAGCTCTGCATGCTTGGCAGCAGACCTGGAAGTGGACTGGAAGTACTTCTGGTCCATTTCTGGGTTTGCCGCCAAGCACACGGGGGAGCCCCCCACCCTCCTGTGAGATGCTTCATCTGCCCCACCATCGCAGCATTCATAAGCCGAACCTGATACTTCGAGGTCTGTAGAAAAAACATTTAAAGCTGTACCTATGGCTGAATCACTGATTCCCTGAATTAGCATCAAATCTTCAGATTCAGATTCAGCTGAATTGAATTGGGGACAGTGATCTGAATCAGCAAATCAAATCACTGTCCCTGGTTTCGGCCAAATCCAAATCCAAATTGAATACGGCCTGTTTTGCACACCCCTAATATTAAACATAGAATAGCCTCCTATGATTCTACTCATTTCTTAGAATGTGTGTCTCTGCCTGTTTAGGTCATTATTTTATCTTTGGTCAGTAAACCTACTTGTTTACTTTGACAGAAATATTTCAAGTAAAAAATATCTTCCAAGTACATCAACACTTTCCCATAGGTTCTCATTGCTTTCCTAAAATTCTTTCTCTTCCAGGCAGACTGAGCAAAATACTGAGGGGTAGCTTCTTATGCCCAATATATGTAATGGCTTTAATGGTATGTTTCTTTCAGTTTATCTTTAGACAACTTGCCTCACCTTTCTTCATAATGCTTTCCCATCTCCTCTAGCTTCACCTTTGTTTCTCAGGCTCAGCTTCAGTTTTTCATGCCCAAACTGATTTCATGCAAGTACTGGGCCATCTTAGTGGACATCATGCAATTCTGTGTGCTGAAGGGCAGACAGAGCAGCTGGGATTTCCATAACTGCTGGGTACAGGAGTCCATGATATCTCATTGTTTCTGTTGCCTGGCATGTTGAAAAGGACCCTTGAAGGGTGGAGGGGTGAGGCAAAGCTCCCATTAGTACTTGTGGAGTACATCCCTCCAGGAAGGACACAGACTACCATGGGTGACTGGTGCCTCCTGAGCCAGACAGTTAGGGCTGATCCCATCAGTGGGGTGGGGGAGGTCCCCTGTGGCCAATCTCACAGACCTGGAAGTGCCAGCTCCCCCCTGCCCCACTGTATGTAGCCTTTTGCTCTTGTCACTTCTTGCAGGTGTATCATTACCAACCATGCTAAATATTACCTGTAACAGGGGATGCAAATTCTGTTACTCTGGTATAATAGAAAGACCAGGCTTCTTGCTTTCTTTTTTTTCCTTCTGTAGAGTCTGCCTTCCTGGCCGGCTGCTGCCAGGCTGTCTGCAGACCCCCCCAAACTGCACAAAGCCCAGTGCTTCCCTTCATGGCTGTAGGGTAGGATACTTAAACTCATTGAAGGTGTTTTACTTTCCAGAATCCCAAAGTAATTTGCTATGTCCTGAAGTCATTTAAGGTGCACTGTACCACTGAATGTTCTACAGCAGCTGGAATTAATGTGCAATACGCTGCCGAATTTTCAAACTCATGCAAACAGCAATGCCATTGAAGTGGTGCAAAAAACATTTAACCTACTTTAAACCCTCTTTAAAGTGTCACCTACAAACAGTCTTAACTCTTAAGGCAAGTAAGGCCCAAAAAATGAGAACAGAGGGATAGAGCACTTTGGGCTTACTTTCCTCTGAGGGCAGCCTCCCCTCATTTCTTTAATATCAAGGTGTGGCAGACAAGGAAGCAGGATGAGATCCTGGGAGGCTGGAGTGGGAGCCAGGCAGGATCAAGGTGACCACTAGGGAGCATCATGGTGGCCCTTGAGTGCCATCCTGTCACACAACCACTCTTCAGAAGGATGAGACTTAATGCCCGTCCCCTACCCAGTGATGGGAAGACAGCACTCATCACTGCCAGTTAGGCCTCTGGCAGATGTACAAGTGAAGGCATGATGGGAGCTGATGCAGGATCACCACACTCACACTTCCTGCTCTGCCACACTTGTATGGCAGGAGGCATGACTGGGATCTAGCATCAGATCCCATCATGCCTTATTGCTGGAGCCTAGGATCATGTTCCTGACAAGTAGCAAGCTCCCACAGCTGGGAGCCTGGATCGTCTGAAAGGGCACCCAGCCATGGGGGTGCACCCCATGATTGGGAGCCCCAACCTGACCACACATTCATTTAATGGTGTGATAAGAACTAGCCTCAAAGTTATTATGCATGTTTTGTGTAATAACTTTGTGGCTTATCCCTTGTTTTAGCATACCATTAATTGCATTAACATGTGGCCAGATAACAACTTAAAGCTTGATTAATTGGTTAATCATCCCTTAAGTGTAACCTGTGCCAGAAGTCTAAGTGTCAGATCCACATCCTGATACAAAACCAGATGATTTCACATCTGGCATGTCAGCTTAGGTTTGAGATGCTTGCTTGTTTTGGCTAACTTCTTTACATGCTTATTCAGAGAGGGAAGGTTTGACGCTAGACGTTGGCTAGAACAGATGTATCCATGTTGGCTTCCTTCAGGACTAGTCAATACTATTGCATGATGGGGAAAGAAGAAAAGATTCCTTTGAACAATGTGTTGTTTATTCCAGTTAAAAATGGACCCAGTTGTTCACGACTTCTTTAGAAGTCAGACGGGAATTCACAATTTTTGGGTTAAGATGTCTAGCATTTCCTGATGAGCTTTGGAAATGCAAGTTAGTTATTGTTTGGTGGATGTAGGTAGAATAAATCTATACTATTTGAGAAGGCTTCCTGGGTTTCCATGATCTTTTCTGTTATGTTGGATGTTAATTCTTCATTGTTCTTGATACTAGGATTCTGAGGAAATTTGTGGACTCTAGGAACCGATTACTAACCTGCATAGCTCCTTGGGGCAAGAATCAACAATCTTTATAGATACTGTTAGGAAGGGCTGAAATGTAACTTCTGTTTAGTCTTGGAGGAGGTCGTCATTTTACCTGGTCCATATCACTCTTTGTTTTCTGTCACCAATGATCAAATTTCAGCCACACTCACCTTTTTGTCTTTGCAGGGTCTCAAGAAAATAAGCAGATCCAAGATGAGAAGAAGGGGGCTATTTGTGTGCCAGTAGTGTAAAATGAGAATGACTTCATATTATTGACTCCTTGTCCCTTGCTGCTGTCCTTTAGTAGGTTTTGGAAGTTGCTGAAATCAGTGAATCTCAGTGATCGTATACGAACCATTGGTCTTATTGCCTGAGAACTAGAAAGTTTCTGCCCACTGTCTTGAGAAGATGATGGTCTTTCCAAGACAACGACTGGGTTGGAAAGATCTGGATTACACTTCCTAAAAACATGATGCCCTGCTTTAAGACCTTCTTTCTTAGCCCATGGTGAGATTTGTTTTTCTTCGCAGAACAGCTTTGCTGACCTTCTGTGCCAACATAAAATTAATGTTGGCATAGAAGTTCAGCACAAAGACCTTCTAGGGCCCTTTAAAGCTTCTACAGAGGGGGTGAGTTTGTCTGTGTAAGCAAAAGTGTAATCGGACCTTGCAGTCCTACAGCCCTAAAAACATTTGAGACTCCTATTCATTTTTTTTCCTAAAGCGTTTCCCTATAAGTAGTGTAAGAGTATTGTTGTAGCTGTGATGGTTCAGAAATTATGGAAAAGGTCAGATTGTTTTAGGGTGATAGCTTCTGTTGGACCAACTGTGTCATTGGGATAGAGTTGCACATGCTTAGTCAGAACCGAACATAGAATGCTTTGCATTCAAAAGCTTACCTAACTCTATCCCAACGACACAGTTGGTCCAATAAAAGATATCCTAAAAATACTTTGCCTTTTGCATTTCCCTATAAGCACATTTCTTATAAGCATATTGACTTTTTAAAAAGTCATATGCTTCAATCTATGAAGGGGTGGAAGTTTTCCTTTCACATCAGCAGAGTGCAAAACATTATGAAGTGACCTTGTCCTCCCTTTCTTTGTATCTTTGATGCATTTTTCTTTCATGACACTTACAGTAGAATTCTTAGCTCTCCTCTAAATAAAACAGACACATATCACTTTACATACTGTCATTTTCATACTAAAAAACATGTTTTTTTGTCTGTTGTTCCTTGCTTTTTTCAGAGTGTTTTCAAAAAATTCTAATCCATTCTAGGCCAAGTTTACATTTGTGGAAGCTGGTGCAACTTCATTGACTTTGAGTAAGACACGTCAACTATAACTGAATATAACCTTATGTCAACCAGACTCAGTAAGAATTTATGGAGGATCTTCTTTGACAGGATGTTAATTACTTCTTCCTTTATGCAGTGGATCTAAGTACTGTGTGGTATACATAGGCTCACTGTGTATAAAGAACAGTGCATTGAAAATGCCCTGCACTTTCAGTCCTTTTCTGCATTCCCTTTATTCTCTGCAGCATAGCATCAAACTAGCTACAATACCACACAATGCTACCACAGCAGGACTCAGTCATGTGATCAGTTTAATGAGTACATACCATGGGAGTTCAAAGCACTTGGCTATTATTTTATAGGCCACCTAAGTAGTTATGATTTTTTTCCTTTTTAAAAATGTAGTGGTGGTTACAGCTTTCTTTTCTTTAAAAAACCCACCCTGCTAAAGTCCAAATCTTCATGTAGTCATATGGAACCTGGGCAATTTAGTTGGTGGACCCCACATTTTAATATCTTAGATGAAGCAGATAATTTTCATCTGATAACAGCTATGTAGAGGACCACTGGGGATACGTGATAATTACTAGAGAAAGAACTGCATATTTTTAGCCTTCTTCTGGCTCCTCCTTTCTGTTGCTTAGACTGTAAGTAAAGACTCTTATACACTGGGGAAGGTGTCTACCCATTGTGCACACTTCCGTTATCAAAAAATAAGTAAGAAGGGCAAAAGGAGGAATTTGTGGTGATGAAAGCTGCCTAGGGATGGTAGTAGACCATACTTACATTAAGATAAGACAGATTTGACTGTGGGTTAGGAGTTCCTAGAATAATAATGCTTAGCACTTGTATGGCTGTGAAAGCACTTTCCAAAGGTAAGTAAATATAATTATACCCATTTATCCAGTAGAGAAACAAGAAAATATAGATGGGAATTTGCCTGCTCTAGGCTGATCAGGCAGTCAGGAGCAAAGGTGAGAACAGAACCCAGGTGTCCTAATTTCCCATCTGTTACACCCATGTTCTCTCTCTCTCTCTGCTATACCACCTTGTCTCCAGTGAGACTGTTTAGCTGTTATCTATTGTGGCTCAGTCTTAATAGAAGTACATAACACATGGCCGTTAGGGAGGCTGTAGTGCTTACCTGCCAATACTGATCAACTTGCTATAAAAGATCTAAAGAAGAAAATATTTACCACAAAGCAGAGGTTAAAAATAGATAAAAATATGTGGAGAGCTGGATGTAACTTAAAGGGTTTTGGGGTGATGGTGGTGGTATTTGAGCAGCAGGACAGTACTGTAGTGTTGCCATGGGTTAATGTTCTTGGGTATTTCTGAAGGAAGATGGGTTTCCTCTTTTCAATCTATGTATTCTAGCATTTGAATAGGTAGCTCTGAACAAGCACTGAAATGCATCTGATAACTCTTAATGGCTATGGACAGAGATTACATAAATTGGTATACATGATCAGAAACTGGTTTAAATTTGTAACAGAACAGAAATTCAGTGCACATAAACCAGTTTAAAATGGCTGAACTCGTTTAAGATAAACTTGGTTGAATGTACTGTATTTTCTCGCATATAACTTGCATACTGATATAACCTGGATCAATGTATAACCCACGGAAAATTGTATTTTCAGAAAATAGTCCATGTATAGACTGCACCCATGTATTCCCCACACCTGATAGTGTCAACCTATTAAACCTGAGAGGTGCTGGCCCCGGCTGCAGGCACTCACTGCTGGTGTGTGGGGACTGGGCTCTCACCGCCCGCCTGCAGCCTCCCCCCAAAAC
>NW_017728906.1:4961191-4986703 GCF_001723895.1 Crocodylus porosus | reverse complement strand
CCCGCCAGGGCTCGCCACTGCCGTGACATCAGCCTGCAGCCGGGGCTGGGTAGGCACAGCATGGGCAGCAGCAGGGCCAGGGGCTTGTGGGTAGGGTCTGCTCCACACCTCGACCCCCATCTCAGGGCTCCCCGCAACAAGTTCTTTGCCTGGGTCCCCCACCCCCAGCCTGCAATGCCTGCAGCTGCGTGGCCCCCACACCTGCCTCAGCAAGGCGGGTTTTTTACGCCTAAATCTAATTTTCATTAAAGACTGTTCTAAAGACTCTGCATAGCCCGCACCCTTGTATAGCCTGCACCCATCCGTCATGTTTGTAAAAATATATATAGCCTGTGGACTATAAGTGAGAAAATACAGTAGTATCAGACTTAACTGATTTAGGTCAAATTGGTTTATGAAACTTGTGTTCCAGACCCCTTCCTGGTTCAAGTTAAATGAGAGTCCCTTAGGATCCCAGCATTTTGCAGCCCTAGACTGTGTTGGCCCTGACCCTCTGCACCCTAGCTGGAGCAGTGATGGCTAGCTCACTAGCCTCACTGGCTGGCTCACTTCCCCCACCAGGCAAACCCCTCCTAGGGGCCAGGAGGGGAGTTAAACTTCCCTTTCCCCAAGTATGGAGCTGCCCTGTCCTGCCCTGCTTACATAATGCTGGCCATGAGTGTGGACTACAAATCCCAAAGGCACCTGAAAGCAGGAAGAGGAAGTGATGAGCAGCCCTGCAGAGTCTTGCTTCTGTGAATCTGGACTGCTAATCCCAGAGAACTTGGGGGCAGCAGGAAGAGGAAGTAAAGAGAGCCCATGCTAACTTGTGGCTGCATTTTCTGAATCAGAAGTGAATGTCTGTTCATTTGCTTATTGATTCAATTTTTGCAGCTTAGACTAACCTACAAAGACTTAGGATTTTTGACTGTCTGTACTCAGCCCAGAAGTTTAGTGCATTTAAACTGCTTTGAAAATGGCTGAGGCCAGTTTAAGATAAACCTGGATGGATGTAATATCAGACTTAAGTTAAATCATTTTATTGAACTTTTGTCACAGATCTCATCCAGATTCAAGCAAAATCTCAGCATCCCAGTATCCTGGGATGCTTTGCATCTCCTCCTAGCCCCCTTCTTCCCAAGGTGTGTGGGCTCATCTTGGCCCAGGCTGTTTCCTGAAGTCACCCAGGGAAGTGCTCTTGTGCCCCCTAGCTTCTGGCCTGGGCCACTGCAGGTATGTGGTTGCATTTCCAGAGTCAAAAGTGAATGTTTGTTCATCTGTTTTTAGGTTCAATCTATGCAGTTTAAATTAACCTGCAAAAATTGAATCAATTCTGCTTGGGGCTTTTTGACTGTCTGTACTTAGCCAATCAGAGTACATGTGATCATGTATGTTGAGAAACAAAAGAAATATCCAACTTCTAAATGGGAGGAGATCTCATTATTGCTCCTACAGGTTATGCCCAAATCATTAGTTGTATGTTGGATGCTTTGTCCTACTTCTGTAGTGAAAAATGGCCTTAAACCTATTAAATCCATCCCTCTCCTAAAGAGCAGCTTCATTGGGCAACACAGAGAATTCCTGGTTCCCAGTAGCTAAAAGCTTGGGCCATAACCAGGACTGTAGCTGGCAACATGCATAGATTAGAACACCCTAAATGCTGTTCTTACCAGTGCTTGAGGGACTGTGCCTAGAATGAATGTCCTTACATAGGAGCTGGAATCTGCAGATGACACCTTCTTTGTGTCCTCAACCTCAACCAAGGGTTGGCCCACAGTAATTCTTACTAGAAAGCAGGAATTTCACTAAAATTGTAAGATGATATAAATAAAATATAAGAATATGATTCACTTCATGAACAGGTGAAAAGCTTAAATGGCTACCTATTATTAATCTGCCTGTGATAAATTTATCTCAGAGGCACTTCTATAAAAACCATTCAAAAGAGAGAGAAAATTTGGAAAAGTATTCTGCTTCATCCCTGACCCAATCAGAGGGTGGAATTTAGCTGTCATTCAGGGGGCAGCAGGGCAGGCCCTACGAGGAGAGGCTATGGGACCTGAACCTGTTCAGCCTCCACAAAAGAAGGCTGAGGGGGGATCTAGTGGCCTTGTTACAAACTAGTCAGAGGGGACCAGCAGGCATTGGGGGAGTCCCTGTTCCCCCGAGCACTACCAGGAGTGACCAGGAATAACGGTCACAAGCTGGCAGACGGTAGGTTTAGGGTAGATCTCAGGAGGCGCTACTTCACGGTCAGGGCGGCTAGGGTCTGGAACCAACTTCCAGGAGAAGTGGTGCAGGCTCCTACCCTGGGGGTCTTTAAGAGGAGGCTCGATGAACACCTTGCTGGGGTCGTTTGACACCGGTATTCTTTCCTGCCACAGCAGAGGGTCAGACTAGATGATCTACTCAGGTCCCTTCCGACCCTAGCAACTATGAAACTATCCTATAACATAGTTGTTGATGGGGAACCACATGGATGTCTTGTCCCAAGGATTCTTGACCAATTAGAATGGCAAAAGAGTAATTCTAATTCGCTCAGATTTGAGCGTGGCTTGACAGCAAGTACTTCAGAGATTTCTCCTCAAACTTCTAAGCTGCTGAAGATTTTCACTCCCCAAGCTGCTTTGCACATTATTTTACCACCATATACCATGAGTATCAGTGTCAGGACATAGGCAATGGCACATAAGATCAAACCGGAACACCTGGTGGTAAGAGCCTGCATCCTAGTGCTGAAATCTGAAACTTTACAACGGATGCTCAAATGTTTCAACTGTAATTAGAAGGCGGGGCTATTTCCTAGTATTTGAAATCCTTAGGGTCAAGCTGTTCAAAGACCGTGGAGTTACTGCTCTTTCCTCATGAGACCACTTCTTCCAGCATGAACCAATAAGCAAGCATCAAAAACTGAATCTCAAAAAAGTGTGCATTTTTGCTGCTTCTGCAGGCCAGGCACTTTGCATACACCAGGGGGGTTTCATATTCCTCTATTCCATACTACAGACTCCCTTTGTATCATTCTTCCTACCCCTTGATCTGAAGGACTCCCATCAACTCCATCACCCTGCACTCAGGCCAGGGGCTATGTGCATCTCTACATACCCTCCTCCTCCACATGTGAGGACCTCTGTGTTTTGCATTCTCTCTCTCTTATCCAGCATTCCATGTACCCCTCATTCCTCCCAAAGGATGCCTTCATTTCTCCATACCATGACAGCAGCTGTGTTCCCCCCACTTCTCCCAGATACCAAGAACTCAGTGTGGATCTCTGCTGTTCCTTCACTTTGCATTCCCCTCTTCCCCTGGTCCTCATTCTTATTTTGTTTCTGTATGGGAGAAGTAGTCTATGTCAATAGGGTTCTGCCCATTGATGCCTAAAACATTTCCTGAAATTTTCCAGTGATTAGCATGTAGCATTTAAAAATTTGACATGAGAGACAGACTGAGAGGGATACAAAGGATGTCTAGTTGAGCCTATGGCCTTAATTGCTTCCTTCAACCAAAAGCACAGATGCAGCCATGCCAGTGAGCTGACATGGAAAGCATTCAAACTGAAACCTCATGCTTATATCAAAGATCTGACTGTTGCACCGTAGTCTCATTTGGAATGTGATTTTTTCCCCCTTCATTATTATTAGGCAGAGGTAGTTGTGTGCATTTAAAAGGGCAACTTTGTGGTATAATTGTCTGAGAAAGAGGAAACCATGTATATAAAAACTGACTGAAGATGAGACTGAAACATCTTTAAGGTTCCAGTTTCCTCTCCTCCCAATCCCATATTAAAATAGGTCTCCCTCTAGCTGGGACAGGTTGCTCATAGCTCCCTCTGGAAGGAATATGGTGCCCTTATTAATCCTCCTCTCATAGCTGGGAAGCAGGGAATGTATTACCAAACAACATGAGGCATCTCCATCTATAAAATTAGAAACATTAGGATCTTGTGACTTTAGGGTGAGCTTTGTGATATCTGGCAAAGTATTTTTTTTCCCTCATGGAAAACCCCAGCTCTTGCAGTCATCACGATAATGTTAAATCTCTTCCTACGTAAGGCACAGGTCATATCCCAAAGCTCCCCTATTCTGTCCCTGCTACTGGAACAGACTCCAGTCTGGTGGAGATCTGCTAAACTGAACAGTTGATTCCTTGGATACAGCACATCAGGGAGATTTCTCTTGGTTGAGCCCCTGTATCAATAACAATAAATATTATCTTAATCTCAGCTGACTGGAGAGTTCTGAAGACAAATTTCTGCAAATGGAAAAAGCTGCCAGTTCTGCATTGTTTGTGCACATTTGCTCCTGCCATGCATTGTTTCCTTTTCTGAAACATCTGTTCCCAAAGCACTGTTAAGATTGTACCAGCTGTTGGAAAAATTGTGATTTTCCATAGCGTGCTGCTCCTCTTGCCAACAGGTAGCAGTTAACATGAGAAGGGGGCAGGAGTTCACAGATTCCCTCCTTCAAATTTTAGTAGGCTGTTGGCTTTATCTCTGTTCTTTAGGCAAAACTTCAAGATGCCTAAAGGCAATGGCAGGGCTCCCAGTGGGGTTCAGATTCAACAGTGGGCACATCTACATGAGAAGTTTAAGTTCAGTTTAGCATAGTTCACTGTGAAATAAACATGTGCGTCTACACATGCACATGCTTACTTGGCAGTAAACCACCCTAATACTACAAGTAGCAAGTTTACTCAGGATTCATAATGGTGCTATAGCACTTGTGTAGACACCTGACTGGGAGCAAAATCCGTTCCCAGTCAGCTGTCTACCAGGCGGTGGGAGATAGCTCCCTGCACCTGGAAGCTGCGTGCTGCTGGGCTGTGCTCCACCACAGAAGCCTGGGCAGGGACTATGCCCCCCTGCCCTGACAGCAGGGACCTCCAAGTCCCTGCTGCACCATCATGATCAGGATGTAGAGGCTGGGAGATGGAGTTCAGGCTGGGAGATAAGGGTTTCCCAGCACCAGCCCAGTGGTTGTGGAGCTAGCACCGGGAATTCCTTGCTGCCAGGGGCTGGGGAGTTTGTTCCCCACCCAGCTCAGTGAGTGTGGAGCTGGAGAGGGGGTAGGGGGTAACAGACTGGGAAGTTGGGCAGGCAACAGGCTCCTTAGCCCCTGCCCAGGTGGGAACCATGTCCCTCTGCCCTGGCAGTAGGGAGCTTCCAGCACCTGCTCTCCATTGCAATTGCAGAGCAGAGGCTGGGAGCTTGTTCCCAGGCCCCACTCCCCAGTCACAGAGCTGGCGCTGGGTACAGGCTAAGAGCAATTGCAGAACAGGGGCTGGGAGCTCCCTGCATGGGGACAGTTCCCTGTCCAGCCTGGAGTTGGCTGGGACCTGCCCCTGACCAGGACGGTTCCCAGCCAGCCCCAAGCTGCATGGGGAAGCACATGCAGCTGGAAGGTGGCTGGGGACTGTCCTGTTTCGGGCAACCCCCAGCCAGCTCTGGATTGCACATGCAGACTTCTCCCCATAGCCCAGGCCCCTGCAGCTTTTTCCAAGCCCCGTGCCACTGATTGGGGAGCAAGAGCTAGGAGCTTCTTGCTGCCAGGGTTGGGGGACATTGTCTCCACCCCAGCAGTGGCAGCCCTCACTTCTCCCCCTCCCCATCCAGTGCCAGAAGACAGCGGTCTTCTGGCCCACTGCTCCCTGCCAGCCCCTAGCACCCAGGGGGAGCCTGGAGCTCCCCCCCCACCCCCAGTGGTGGCAGGAGCCCTTTGTAGGGCTGCAGGAAACTGGGTGGAAATCTCTCTAATCCTCACATGTATAGAGGCCTGCCTGAAAACCCTTGTTCTGGATTTGTTTACACCAGAGTAAATCTAGGCCAGAGTAAATGCATGTGTAGATGTACCCAGTATGTATCTGACTGATTCTGATCAATAATTCAAAGCATTGACACACCTAAAACTGGGGCAATACATGAATACAGGAAGACGACCAGGTGCTGCTGCTACTTCTGTCTGAGTTCCCCTTTGCTCTTGTCTCTCTTTCCTTCCTTTGCTTAGGGCTTGTAGGAGGTTGATGGCGTGCCACCTAGTGCCAAGTCATCTCCCTGTTGAGATGGTAGTGTTTCATCTTTCAGAAAGTTGCCTGCTACACCTTTGACTTTATGACAGAGAGGTGTCAAATTACTCTTGGGAATCAGAGGGGTTGGTTATAGGCTCAAGACCTATAACCTAGCTGGTCTTCACAGGGCTCCACCATCCCCATCCCCTGCCTTAACCACACTAGGTATTCCAGGCATGTTGTTACTCGTCTTTGACGTTGATGCTCCAGTCTCAGTCTTAAGGGCCCCTTGACTGAAGTTTTCCTCTTAGTTTGGCTGCGTCCTCTGTTCCTTCCTGCACAGGTCCTAATACAGCTACTCCTTACTGCTAATTTCACCCTTACCTTTAGAATTGTGATGGACTCTCCCCCTCCTGGAGAGTAATCTCTTCCATATCTTCATTTTCTTCCAGGTTCCCAAAGTGGTTACATTCACCCCCCGAGACTGGGTTCACTGGCAGAGCAGTTTCCTCCTGCACTGGTTCTCTCCATCTGAGCAAACTCTTCACTGGCTCTCACCAGGTAAGTCAGGGGACTGGGGCTCTCCCCTAAGCCCCAGGGTTGGTTCTCTCCCCCTGCAGTCTCTCCTGTCATCTTTCTCCTTACCTCACCTCCCCCTTTTTCATCCAACCCCTGAATGCCCTCTTGGCATCCCTTTAAATTTCTTTTTTGCCCAGCTGGGTCCCCTGTGGCAGCCTCCCATTCACTGCCGGCCTTACCAGCTGTTTTCTTTTTCCCTCTTCGGTGTGTTCCCCCCCCCCGCTTTCTTTGGCCATGCTGCTTTCCCTCTCCTGGGCTTGAACTATGGCAGCTGGGTTTGCTGCAGCAACCTTTGATCTGCCATGGCCCCAGCTGATTCCTTTAATTGGTCAGGATTTGGCATTTTTCCTGCCCTGGCTCACTGTGGTTTCTCCAGCATCTCTTGGTAAGTTTGCTTCTTTTGTTTTCTCCTTGGTGTTCCTGTGGCAGGGTGTTTCAGCCACCCTGTCACAGGGCTTTATTGTTTTCTGCTTGCTTTGGGCCACATAAAGCGGTAAGATTTTGGACACTGGAGGAGTCCCCTTGCAAGTAGAAACATGCTGGTGGAGGGTGGGAAGGATGTCAGCTCCTACAGAACTCCTTTCTATCTCTGGCAAAGGAAGTGTGCTCTTCTTTGCCCATTTTTCACAAGTATCAGGCTCCATGAGGACATGTGTGCTTGTGGCATAAATCAGAGCAGGCCTGTAGCTGCTCTTACACTAGGGCATACTGGAGTCAGGTTAGGGTGCTGTAATTGGCTCTTTGTTCATGCCTGAGAGAGTCTAGTCCTCCTTATGGTATTCTGAGTAGGTGGGAGCTTTCTATTTCCTCAGCCAGTTAAACTTGTCTTCCTTTGGCATTTTCATTCTATTTTGGAGAATGTTAACCTCTTTATTCTTGTGTCACAGGGATGGAGTATCACATGGTACTAAAGGCCTCCTGATAGTGGCCTACAGCCAGAAGGGGCCCTGACAGAGCAATGAATCAGAGGCACAGTCAGAGCCCTCAATTCAATGTACAGCTTGATTTTTCCTGCCAGGCTGGCAGGAATATTGAGAGTCTAGAAGCAGAAAGCTCCTTCCCTCCCTCCATCCTGTTAGTCTGTCCCACTTGTCTTGTTTGACTTCTGGACTGCAAGAAGTCTCTAGGGCAAGGACAACACAGGACCTAGAAAAATGGTGTTATGATCTTCCACTGGGGACTGTAAGAGGGAACCAAAGGCCCCTGTTACTTAAAGGGGAAAGGACAGTAGGCTAACAGTGCTGCACAAGAAGGCAGCTAAGTCAAAGCTAGTTACACTGCAATGAGCTGGATGAGTAGCACAGGTTTCTAGGTAGCTGGAGAATAAAGGCTGCAAGCATCTGGGTTAAGTTGCATCAGGGAGGTGCTGACTGCTCATTACGCAAAAGGGAAAGCCCTTGTACTTGATTAGGGAGTCATCTGATGAAAGGGGCAGGACTCCAGGGCATATAAATCCAGTGTCTGGAGGAAGGTAGGCAGGCTAGCCTTGTATGTAGCAGGGAACAGAGCTCCTGGGAGAGTGGGACTGCTGGAGACATCCTGGCGGGTATCCAAAACACCGTAAGAGCTGGGAGGTGAGAGCTCCAAGGGAATGAGCCCTGGAAGGATGTAATTCACCCACAGTGGGGAGGCTTTTGTTCGGAAGTTGTGGCTTATATTTTTGTTGCAGTTAAGTTTACTTCTGGAGGACTGGGTGTGACTCTTAGTGGTGCTTTGGATACCATGCAGAGGTGCCAGAGGGGTACACTACAGTTGGACCCGGCCAGGGCTTGAGATAGGGCTCCCTTTTAGGTTCCACTTGTCTCTGTCTCCCTAAGGTCTGAGCTACAGAACAAGTACAGGTGGCCTCTGGTTGAAGAAGACAAGAGTCTGAGCCCCAAGAGAGTGACAGCTGATGATAAAACTGGGTCTGAGGAACCAGGCCAGTGCAAGTGGGCTTATGCTTAGGAGTCTGCAGCTAGAGTAACCAATGGGCCAAGGCCAAGAGGGCTGAAGTCTGTATAAGCAAAGCTATAGGGATGGATTGAGGCCACAGACACAGTCCATGAGGTGTCTGGTGTCCATATTCTATGACAGCAATCTGGCTGGAAAAGCCAAAATTGCTTAGGTGGCAAGTCTGTAGTGGATGGAACCCACTCTGGGACCTTGGGGCAGCCTCCCAACAAACCCTTTGACCAACATCAAGGCATAGAATGTGATATTATAGGGAAAGGGACACTAAGGGGTGAAAGTGAGTAGGAGCCATGTAACCCCCATGGATGTCATGGCCACCTGTCAGACATGGATTCTGTCAGAGGAACCTAGGCCCAATTATAATGTAAATAACAATCTGGAGGAAAAGGCTTCACAGGGTCTTGTTGGAGATACTGTTTCAGGATGATGGGGGAGGGGAAGCAGATAGCTTTGCAGTTTTTTCTGTCTGGTAAAATGCCTATGTGGAGTTGTGAAGACAATAAATAATAAGGGAGGCCAAGGAACTCAGTCCTTGAAAATCTCCACCCATGATATGTTCTCTGATTGATTCTAGAGACCACACAGCTGCTAGAGAGAGCAGGGAGGTCATAGAACGATAGCATCTGATCCAGAGACGCGTGGTATTTTGGTGGATATGGTGTCCCTCTGGCCTCAACTTATGTGCAATGAGCTGAGGTCAAGAGTTCAACCTCCTCTTTCTTAACAAGTAGAGAAGAGACTTTTAATGTATTAAAACTAAATTTCTTACCCTGAAAATAAACTACCAAGTAGTTTCCACTTAGTCTGCAAAAGTTTCTAATAATGTTTCCCCTCTTTTCTCTCCTCTCTAACTTGTCCCCCTCCCTCCCACATGCACACAAGTGTGAAAGTGTGAGCAGGAAGGTAAGAATCCTATTGAACCCACTGCTGCAGAAAGTCATGGCTATCCTTTGATTCTTTTCCAGCTACTGCCAAGCAGGGAAAATTTGCCTTCTACTTATGGTGAGGACTCCGAGCGAAGTGAGCAAAAAGTGCATGTTTGAAAGTATGTGCTCATTTCAGGGGCTGTGTGTGGGCTCAGTGAAGCTCCTGGCTGTTTTGCTGCTGTCACTTCATTTGTACAGTTTTATGTTTTACTTTTGGCCTTGAAGAATTTAATAGATGTGTATTATCTGGAAATGATTGACTGAATGCACTGGGCAAGGCTGATCCCATAATAAGTTGGCTTGTGTCTACAGTGTGGGTCTCCACAGACTTCTGAATGGAATATCATGTCTGCTAGTAGGTATCTTTAGTGGTTGTTCTGGACCCAGTATTATACTCCTGTTATAACTAATGGGGAACAAAGGGGAATGCATTTTTTTTTTTTTTTTTTTTTTAAAGCTAAAAGTCCTGAATTCTTTCCCAATCCCATTTATGTGATATGTGATGCATGTGGCAAAGTATACCAACAGATCAAGGCACGTGATGCTTCCCCTCTATTCAGCATTGGTTAGGCTACAGTTGGAGTACTGTGTCCAGTTTTGGGCACCACACTTCAAGAGGGATGCAAAGAATCTGGAGAGGGTTCACAGGAGGGCCACTCATATGATTAGTAGTCTCTGTGCAAGACCCTGCAAGGGGAGGTTGAGGGATCTGGATCTCTTGAGCCTTCACAAGAGATGGCTGAGGGGTGACCTTGTAGCCGCCTATAAATCAAGAGAGGACAACAGAGAATTGGAGTTGCGCTATTTACCAGGGCACCTCTAGGAGTAACTAGGAATAATGGGTACAAACTAGTGGAGATTAGATTCAGGTTAGACATTAGGAAGATATTTTTCACAGTAAGGGTAGCCAGAATCTGGAATGATATTACAATTCTATATAAAGATTTTAATATTATTAAGATGTAGCCTAAGGGCAGGACCCTTAAAGATTTATGTGTTTGTTTGATTTGGCTGCTTGAATTAGTTTTAAATTGGTTTTACTGCAAGTCTCAGAGAAGAACATTTCTGCCATCTGGGTCATTCTCTGGAATTCCTGAGAGGATTCACAAGGGCTGTTTCATGACAAAAAAAATCTATTTATAAACCTATGGAGAGAGAATCCTGCTGATTTATAGCCAGCGTGGATTTGTGAAACAGATTGTGCCAAAATAACTCAATTTTTTTTTTGTACAAATAGCCTGGGGGACTGAGGGAAGTGTGGTGAATACCCTGGGCACCTGTACACACCGTGGGTTTTAATCCTTATTAAATTAAACAGCTTTATAAAATTTGAACTTGTTTATTTGGAGTGTTGCATCTGTGTTTACACATACTAAGTTTTCAAATGAGTTAACCCTTGGAACATCTCATCTGTGTTTACACGCACTAGGTTTTCAAATGAATTAAGCTGGATCCCTGGCCAGTACCACAGGAGAGTGGAACTGTCCAGTGCTGCCCCCCTCCAGTGTGGAGCCCCCCCACTCACCCTGTGTCCATGCCCTCTCATGCAGCTGTGGAAGCAGTAAGCTTCCACACAAGAAAAAGGAAGTGGAAACAATTTGAAAGCAAAAGCAATTCAAAGGGGTGAACTACAAAAAGTTGCAGCACCATCCGGTGGACAAGGAGACTCATTACACATCTGAGTGCCTTGTATGTTTGCATGCAATGAATCCATGGATGTGACATTTTATTTCCCAGTGAACCAAACTAAACTACGCTTGAGGAGTTTTAGCTTAATGCACAAGAAAGATTTTTAAAGTGTCAGGAAATCCCACTCATGCAAACAGTTGCAGCACATGAAAGGGCAAAAATCATGGTGTGTACATGAGCCCCCTAAGTTCAGTAGGCCCGCTTGAAAAATTACAGCACAAACAGCTCAGAGACTACAAAATGATTGCCCCAAAAGTATAAGAAGATAGATGTGGAAAAAAAAGCAGAACAAAACTGGCTCCTCAGTTAGGAAACAACAAATTAATGGCAGGACTTATCAATCAAGGTTCCATGGCAATCAGTGTTGTGATCTATATTATTCAATATATCCATTAATCATCTCAAGGATAAGTGATATTGATAAAATGATCATTGATAAGTGATATTCATGGTCCAAATATAAGATGCAAGGTATGTGCACAAGACTAGATGGTGTAAAATAGGTTTTAATGTAAGATTATTAAGGGAAGATGGGAATAAGTGGGACTTGATATGTGCACAGGCCTTGTGCACACAGATGATCTACACAAGGATGAATTTTATTCACCCTTAGGGAAGACAAATATAGATTTTGTATGAAATAGTTAAATTGAATGCTGCCATGAAAAGTGTAAATACAAAACCCAAATAGATTAGGTATTATTTCAGAAAGTAGCCAGGAAGAAGAAAAAAGAGCAATTACCATTCAAACAGCTGAGTTCTCAGTTCAATGGCATGGCATAAAAAGGCCAGTTGCATCCTAGGACACAAATATACAGCTATTTCTTTCAGGGCAAAGAGGTTATATTACTGCTCTTCACTGGACTGAGAAGAGCACATCCACATTGCTGCATTCAGTTTTGGTTTTCACACTCTGAAAAGAAATACCAAATGAGATGGAGGGAGGATCAAATGAGAAGAAGGTATAATCTGTGAGGGAGATGGTTTCCATTACACTCGGGTTAAAACAAAGAACAAGGAACTGGAGCTGGGGAAAAAGAATCCCATATAGATTGCTAATTTAAACCTCCCTGCCAACCTCTGCATAGAGGAAAATGAAAGAATTTAGACAGAGTCACTACAGATCTTGCATTGTTGATGATTCTTCCAGGCAATAATTGAGTTGGGGGATGGGGATGCTTGCTCCGATGCATTGTACATGGCCTGCAGATAAATAGAGAACTTTGGTCTCCAGGACCGTCAGCTACAAATCTCTCCAAAACTGAATGTAATAAAGATCCATTTAATCTTTGAAATTCGTGTGAAAGCTTTGGTAACATTAGAAGAGTAGGGAGGGATGCCTAGTTAAGTTGTATCACTAGGCAGCTTTTAGGAAAGGTTAGCTAGAATAGGTAATACAGAACACAGACAGAAGTGACAATTTTTGCCTGATCTGGCCACAGAAAGCGGTCTATAGTTGTGATCAAACAAGCGCATGGCTGAGGACCACTTAAAAAATGGCCGATTGGGTGAAAATCTGAACCCTTGTTGCATAAAGGTTCAGATGAGGACATTTCAAAACATAGTGTCTGTTGTAACTTCTGTCTGTGCTTCCTTCCAGCCTGTCACTGTTTTCAGAATGGGAGGGGGAAGGGAGCAGAGGGAGTTTGGTCTAGGGTTTTTTCAGCCACTGCTGGGGGGTAAGCCAGGTGTATTGGAGCTCCCTCAAGGTGGTTGCGGGGGGGCTCCAATTCACCCATCCCACCCTCCAGTGCTGGCTGAGGACCCTCTAGAATAAGCTCCCTCTTCTCCTTTTCTCCCTTCCCATTCTGAAAACAGCTGGGGCTGGCAGGGAGGTGGGTCCATTGCTACGGGAAACTGGCTGCAGGCTTGAGACCCAACAATGTCCTTCTGTTTTGTCTAGAGGACTGTGGTAAGTCAGAACGCTTCCATGCAAAGCATTCTCAGTTACAGTGGGGAGCTGCACTTCTGTCTGCACCCATAATTTCTTCTGTTTGAAGAAGTGTTATATATCAGATAATTCAAGAGGTCTTCTCCAGTCATCATAAGATTCTATGACTATGTCAGTTGTATCAGCCAGACCAAGGCAGTATTGCTTGGAAATTGATTGACTTTACAGGTTTGTTGTTCAAGTTGCTCTATTGACAGGTAGGGGAAAGAAAGACAGACTTGCACAATAAATGTCATAGCAGAAGCAGTCAAATGGTGATTTTTCTGAAAACTGAGTTCTATCATGGACCTTATTTTTAAGAGCTTTAAGCATTAGCATGAGACAGTAAAGATGGAGTAATATTGAGACGATTTAGGCTGAGGCTTTTAAAGTTGCACAAAAGATTTGGATGTTACAATGCCATTAAAATGCCTATAAATTGGTTATCCAAATCTTTTTAGAAAATCTCAGCTTTATTTATTTCAATCTTATTCTTTTCTTTCATGTAAAATGTGTACCATTTAAAATTGCTGTATACTTGGATAAAATCATGCTGTCGGGACTTTGGCAACCATCTTCCAAAAATAATCATATGATTCCTTGTTGAGTCTTCTGTTAATCCATGTTCATCAGTTTGCATGTGTATTCATATAACAAATTTGAATGGGTACAATGAGCAGGTGACTTTTTGCTGCCTAGCTGTTAGTTGTGAGATGGGGAAACACAAGGCTACAGGTAGAATTTTTGAATCCAGGCCTCTGTTAGGCACTCAAATAAAAGCCTCAGTGCCCATATTTAGATTTCAGTGTTTATTTGAGGTAATATACAGACTTGCATACCTGTATTACTGCTGCTCTCTGCTTCTAGAAACCTCTCTACTGAAACAACTGCTTAAATATGGAACTAGATGCCCAAGTTTGAAAACAGGGCTCAGTGGTTAAAATCTGACATAGTTGTTAAAATCTGTCCTCATTTTCATTCTGCTTAAGTCCAGAGCTTTGAATGATCACTGTAGGTCTTCCAGCTATCTCAGTTAACCAATCATGCAGTGGGTTGGTTGGCCTAGATTTACTGGTATTTAATGACTCCAAATTAGGTCCCAGGTGCAAAATTTGGCTGCAGACCAGAACTAGTTTTGAATGTTTAATAAGATGGGGTTTAAGTTTGAACCATTTTTCAGAGGTAACTCTCAGAGTTTGTAGCTGGCCTGTTATCAGAACAAAGACTGCAATTCAAACCCATCTTTGAACATAACTGTGCTAAACAGAGTACCTAAGGAGAAGACACAGCAGTAGCACATTCTAAATGAATAGCTGCTCAGGTTCACCAGACAGTTCTTGTTTCATTATTTATAGTACAAAAGCAAGAGCTGCAAAAAAAGTACAGGTGTCAATACCATTTTCTTCAGAGACTTCAAACTTGATCATATTCTGCAGTGAGAATGAGGGAAGTGTGGTTTACCCTTCTAAGAAGATACAAACACGGGCAAATAGTGCCTGCCTGAGTATGCATGCGACTGTGTAGTTAACTTCTATTCTCTGTGGGATATGCAGTTTCCTTGGGTCACACCCATATGAAATATATAGGTTGATAAGTTGTTGGAGTCACTGTTCATACTTCCCTCCTGTGTACTTTTGACCACTTAAGCAGAGGTATGAACCAGACTCAATCATAGACACATTTTAAAGTCTGTTTCAAAATTTTGAAATCAGCCCCTCCCCCCCCCACTGTGTTTTTTAAATATACCATATCTGTAGATAATTAACTCTCTGACATAGTTGTTATGGAAAAGCTTAAAGGTACATTCCTCCCTCAGGCTAGGCATTACAGAAGGTCTGCTGAAGCCAAATCAGGTCATTGTAGCATTTATTTTTAATTTATTGAATATGTACTCAAAGGATAACACTATTGCTAGGAAAGAAGAAGTTACTTATCTCACACAAGTGCAATTTCTATAGAAAGAAATGATACATGCAGTCCACAATGTTATAATTACTGAGAAGACTAAGGTCGTCTCTTCAAGAAGCAGGAAACAATCATCTAGTAATTCTGTGCTGAATGCTAAGTTATAGAGAAGGTAGTGAATCTGTTTTTTTTTTTTTTTTTGAAAATACCATTAGAGTTCTCCCCTTCACAATCTTCACCTGAGATATTATACAGCAGAGATTTCCAACCTGTTGGCACCTTACCCAAGAACCCCAGGACTAAATACAGATAGTCAAATGGCCCAAAGCTGAATGGATTTCCATTTTTTGCAGGTTAGTCTAACTGAGAAACAATTGGATACCCATTTATCTTTGATTCAGGAAATGCAGCCACATGCCTGCAGTGGTTCAGGTCAGAGGCAAGGGAGGGTGCTAGAGCATGGCTCTCTGGCACTTTTCTTCCTGCTACACTTGAGATCTCTGGGATCTGCAGTCCAGCATCACAACAGCAGGATTCTACAGGGTTGCTCATCACTTCCTGTTCCTGCTTCCGGGTGCCTCTGGGATTTGTAGTTCACCGTCACAGCCAGCAGTAACTTTCAGTAAGTTTAGCAGAGCAGGGAAGCTCTGTACTTGGGGAAAGGAAGGTTTTAACTTGGGAAAGGAGGATTTAACGCCCCCTCTCTGGCTCCAGAATCTGCCTCCCCCAACCTTTATCTGCTTGAGAAGACAGCACAACTCAGCCCAGCCCAGAGCTGGAAAGCATGCTGGGGATTCTGATTTAACTTAAACCAGGAAGAGGTCAAGGACAGGAATTTCATAAACTGGTCTGACCTAAATCAGTTAAGTCTGATACTATATTCAACCAAGATGCAGCCTGTGCTGGGGCAGATGCGTCTGCTGTGCCTACAAACTTACGGGAGATGCAGACACGCTCCCAGTGGCAGCCAACAATGATACGGATGCCCCAAATTAAGAAGTGGCTGCTTTGGGTATGGATGTGTTTTGTGCATGTGTGCTGGCACCAACTGGCTGGCCAGGCTCCTCCAGCGATTTTAAAGCTGCTGCAAGCCAGTACCCACCTGGAACTGCAACTGGGCTCCCAACAGCATTTGGAATGATGCAGAGAAGTCCAAGATATCAAAAGGGATGATTGGTGGTGGCCTTCAGCAGAAGGGCCGGAGCCAATATGTGATTCTGAGGAATAACACCACTTACCCGAGCAAGGCTGGTGGGATCTGAGCAATGAGGGATTGACCTGGAGTCCCAGCGAGCCTGAAAAACAAGAAAGAAGCAATTGGTGACAGAACCGTGAGTGGGGGCAGCTGCAGCTCCTGTTCTTCTTTAGTATTGGATTACTTAAATGTGGACAGTATTATAACATAGAGAGGGAGGCTGGAACATGAAGAAACTTCTGACAGTGTCAGAGACGGACAGAGAAGGCCATAGTTGGCATCTTCATATTTAATATCTGTGAACCAAAGGGTTGGTGGTAGCCAGACTATAGGGGAGACGGGGCCCTATATTCTCACACCAGGAGCCAGGAATGTCAATTATCACTGAACTGGAAATCAGACAACATCCTTTAAATTCCAAGTTACATCAAAGTCATGGCAAGTGAGACATTTCAGTGGTCCTCATAGTTTGGGTTGTGGACAAGTTGCTGACCTGCAAGGCAGAAGGCAGCATGGCTTCTGTCGTAAAACCTAAGCGAGGCACTAAAGACAGGCACGGAAAGTTACACAGACATTTTGAAACTAGTTGATGTGCATTGAACTTGTCTTTTGTTATAGGTTTCAACCAGTTTCTGATCACTTAAACAGGTTTATGTGTAACTGCTGTCCCTGGCTCAGATGTTCAGCAATGAGTATAGCTGAACTAGATTGCATTTACACCATTATGCTTAACAGAAAGGCATAAACCACAGAAACTAAAGCTATTGACTTCTGTGACTGGAGCATTGTATAAGGGAACGTAAAGTCTCTGAAGGCCTCACATTAGCATTGGAAGCAAGAGCAACTCCAGAATGAATTTTAAATCCCATTGTTCATGGTACAATCACGCTAAAAGCTGCTGACTAGTGCTGCCCTGAATGGACTCACCTACTGTGAGGGGTTGGGGTAGGTCACCTGATAGTGAGTTCCCCAATTCCCCGAATGGCCCCTGGAGAGAAGGGGGTATGCGCCGGACTGCTCGCGCCACCGCCAATCTCGCCTGCCATGACTTGATGGAATAAGGGGTTCACCCGGGCGGTGCGCTGCTGGTCCACGGAAAAGGGTACCCCGACTCTAAAGTCCAGGGGTCCTGAGGGCTCCTCCTCCCCTACACCCTCGCCCGAGCCTCTGGGGTATGGGGCCCCGCTGGGGTGCCCCTGCTGACGGAATAGTCCGGCGGGGTACCCACCCACTGACGGGCCCGCCCCAGAGTCCCACCAGCACCTAGTGTCCCTGATACTGAGGGCTCCTCTAGTCCGGATTTGTCCGGCCCTAACGGGCCTGAGTCTCTAGACCCGGGGGTGGCTACAAAGTCCGCCGCCCTGCCCGCAGGTCTTCCTCCGTGGCCAACCGGCCACCAGCCGCCGGAGGAGGGTCCCTCCGGCCGAGGTTCCCTTCCCGGGTTCCCCCGTCGGAACCGCCACCGGTCCCTTGGCTACCTGTGTCTTGGCGGGATGCCTCGCTGCTCCCGGCTCCGCTGCGGTCCACTCCGCTGCAGCCGGGGTTCGCCACGTGGCTTCCGGTCCCGCTGTTGCCCGCCCTGCTGCCGCCAGCTCTGCTGCTCCCGGTTCTGCGCTTACCGGCTCCGCGCCTCCCGGCTTCGCTGCTACCGGTACCTCCGCCACCGGCTCTGCCGCAGTCAGCGTCTCTCGCGCCGCTCCCAGCTCCACTGCTCCTGGAGCTGCCGCCGCTGGCTCCGCTGCAGTCGGCATCTCTCGCGCCGCTCCCTGCTTCGCTGACCCTGGGTCTGCCGCCGCTGACTCCTCTGCAGCCGACGTCCCTCGCGCCGCTCCCCGCTCTGCTGCTCCCGGGTCAGGCTCCCGCCGGAGCCTCCGTCCTCTTCTGCCCGGGGTAGGGGTGCTCCTTTTATTTGCCCGGGCCGGTCCCACGCCGGCCCGGCTTACGTTCCGGGAAACTCCAAAGTCCCAACCAGACTTCCGGATCAGGTCCAGGAAGCTGGACGGAACCCCGGGCTTCCTCCCTCGGGCCAGGTCCCCTGTGGTCCTGGCCCCCTCACACCTACATATGGATCAGCATTAGGTGTTTTGTTTTGTTTTTAACCCTCAAATCACAGAAAACAAAAAAGCTGGGTTAAAAAAAAATGACACCAATCACCTAAAGAGCAAAGTTAATGATGAGCTGCCCCAAGATCAGGGTTTGTATTTGAAAAGTAATTTGGTAAGTTTTTAAAAAAAAAAGACAAGTTTATCACTGGGTATGTGACATGTTTAATGGGAGCTTTAAAAATAGAAAATATAAATGGACAATTATTAACTTATCAAAAAAGACATCTGGGAGATCAGAGAGAAGTTAGAAATAGGATTTGGAAAAAGACTTGTTACATCAGAAGAGCTACAGGGCTGGCTAGAATGACCATAGTAGCCAGAGTCAGCCATGCAGTAAAGCGTGTTCAGAGGTTCTTGGGTTTGCTTATATGCAACTCCTGTTAGATTTGGTGAATTTTGCTCTGACTACCATAGGGGATCATCTCTTTGACTCTAATCTCTGTTATGCTATGTCAGTTAACCAATCCTAAATCCAGATTTACTGAAGTGTGTGTACTGGTATGCCAGCTCTCCTTTTTTTTTCCCTTCACCTTTTTGTGGGACTGTGAAAGAACAAAACCAGATACATTTAGATACTGATATTATTTCATTGAAGGCCCCTAAGCAAAATGAGCAGTTTGCCTTCTGTGCTGATGAGAGGACTTTAACAGTGCAAGGACTCTCAGCTTTCTTTGGAAGGCTAAACGTAAGAAAAGAGCCTTGTGCACAATTCTGATCATATTAAGCTATTAGAAAGTGTCTTGAAACACACTCCTCTGGACTTCATTTTTTTAAGGGGACTGGCTTCCTCTATTTATAGCAAAAACTATCCAGTGGGGCATTTATGACAGGAAGGACCTATCACAAGCTTTGAATAATAAGCATTTCATGTTGGGATCTGTGTTTTCTCAGCAACACTCTGATACTAGGAAGGCACAACTTGGGCCTACATGACTTGAGAACAATAAAGCTCCAAAAGCTGCTCTCTCCTATATTAAAAAAAAAATTCTGGCAAAGCTTTAATTATAGTGAGGGGAAGAAGGTAGCCATAAAAGTGTTTATAGCATATACAAAACTGGCAGGCACGCACATTATTTCTGCTATGCACAAGCAGAATATTTTCATGCCGTGTTCCCTCTGGCAGAACATTGTTACAGCATTTCTTAGCGTACAATGATTGTCCTGTCATTGGGAATAACGGCATGTTCTTCTGGGGCACTGGTGTCTGTAAGAAGATGGTTCTAGCTAAGCAGCTGGCCCAGGATGCATTTAAAAATGGTAATCAAGAGACACAGCTATGCAAGATGCTTTAATGCACATTAAACTAATCTAATTAGTGTCTGTGGGGCTGGATCAGCTCCCCCTACCCCCTGGACCTAACCCTATGCTCCCTGCTAGCTTGGGGTTCACACCTGGGGGAGCCTGGAAATCTCCCTGGCTGCTGCAGGGGGCCAGACCATGGCAGAAGCAGCCCTGGACTAGGCTGCTCTTGTCAGGCACAGTTTGCTTCTGACATGAAGCCTGAATTTTCTATCTAGAAAATTCAGGTGTATTAACTTCATGTATAAATGTATCCAAGGAAGACAAAGCAAAAGCTAATTGAGCCCCGTTGCATAAATCACTTAATTTGAACTGCCAAGTTGATCTCTCACCAATTTTCACTCTAGATTGATTCCATCTTATATTAGTTATATAGTGCTTACTATGGTTCTAGGTGTACTACAGGATATAAAGGGCTACCATTGGAAGAAATTTTGTGTATTACTCTTATTAGCAACACGGTAATATCTTGAGGCTTTGATCTGGGCTTTGAAGAACAGGCCCTTCCTCAAAGAGCTTTCAGTCTTAAAAATAATGTAAAAACAATCCTAGCTACTGTCCCTGTGCTTGGATACAGAGATGGAAATGAGCTATCTAACAAGTTGCTGTCCTGACTACCTGATTAGAAACTACCATCTTGGCACTTGAATTCACGGTGCATGAAATTCACTCATGTTCAAAAAGCCCAGTTATCCATTTTTAAATACTGAGGTTGGACTTGTACTGTTCCTTCCAAGAGGAGTAATTCCCCTCCTCTGTCACCTTGTTTATATTATTATATTAGTTCATGCCATTATAGTGAATAAAGAATTATACTTTTCCCATCTGTAAATCTCAAAGCATAGAACACAGTCGGGTAAGTAGCATAACATTTATTTTTTACAATTGGAAGATGAACTACTCCTATTGAAGATCATGGCAAAACCCTCATTGACTTCAGTGCAATCGAGATGCCATGTGCTAAGTCGAAGGAACAGCTTTGTGAGTTGCTAAATGATACAACTCAGTAACAGAGTGTAGAACAGAACAGATCTCTTGGGGCATCTTTACATGTGCTCTGGGGTGAGCAGAGGGGAGGACTTTAATTTGAGCAGCTCTCTGGAGTTGTTCTAATTAAAGCTTCTGTAGCATCTCATGTATTCAGTGTCCTGCACTTCAGAATGGCAGCAGAGACATTTTATCTAAAGCTCATTGAATGAGCTTTAGTTAATGCGGCGCATGCAATGAATCGAGTCTGCGCCAACAAGTTCCAATTAAAATCTTAGGAAACTAATCTCTTATACAGCAGGGCCTATATTTGGATGTCTGATTTTTCATGCTCTGTTAAAGTGAGATCATATTATATAAATAATTATTTGTCAGAACTGTTGAGGTTTTCAAATATAGGCAACATCTTTCTTTGACACAGCTCAAAGTTTTGACCATTGGTGGGGCATACAATTTGATTACTACAGAGTAATTTACTCTGAATTTTACTCTGCAGTATGGCATGGACATAACCAGCTATTCCAAGTGGGTGTCCTGCAATAGGTATTTTAAAAATGTCTTGCCACTAGCTGGTGGAAAAGCTGTTTTGTACTGAGTATAATAGTTACAATGAGTACAGGGAAGGCATATAGCAAAAAATCAAGGAGGTTTCATAGTTTCTAGGGTCAAAAGGGACCTGAACAGATAATCAAGTTTGACCCCCTGCCCTGGGCAGGAACAAGTGCTTGGATCATAATACCCCAGCCAGATATCTATCCAACCTTCTCTTGAAGACCCCCAAGGTAAGGGAAAGCAGCTCCCTTGGGAGCCCATTTCAGAGCCTGGAACCCCTAACCATAAAGTAATGCCTCCTGATATCATGCCTGAACCTACTCTCAATTAATTTGTGGCCATTACTCCTTGTTATCCCAGGCGGTGCCCTAGGTTCATTTTGCCTAATATATAAGTACTTTTAAACAAATCACTTTGGATCGCAGAGAATGCAGAAAAGTTTCCTTTCCAGAAAAGATTCCCCAACATAAACCAGCAATGGGTAACTTGTCTCCCTATTACAAGTAGTCATTTACACTCACACACTGCTTTATATCTGGAAATTTGGAGGCAGTTTATAGGGGTTTACAGGATGTCATCCCCAGGGGTGGCTGTAAGCCCCTGGAGGCCCACAACATTCCCTTTCTGTCCTGCTCACTCTGGGAACAGTCTCCTCTCTACGTTCCTGCCACATCTTGGTGTCCTTTATCGTTATAAAGAAGAGGCTTCCCCAGAGCTTCCCAGGCCTGGTCTTGCTCTAAGGAACACCTAGCGGTAGTGGTCCTTTGCCTTTAGAGTTAATTGCATGGCTCCATACCTTCCTACACCATGCCCCATGCCTCAGATTGAGTCACCAATCAGGTAGGATGCTTGTCCCTTTGTCTCCAGGCCACTGCTGGCCTTCCTCCTTTTCTTGGGGTTTTAGTCTTCCCCAACTTCTGTCCCTCTACTCTCACTGATCCCACAGCCCAGGCCCACTGCTCTAAACCTGGCTTCTGGGCCCCAGCCCTCTTTCTGCCTTGAACCTGCCCCTAGTAGAGCACAAGACAAGCATGTGTCCCCAGAATATTAATGGGAGCTCCAAACCACCCTTCTAGTTCCAAACCCATGCCACCAGTCTGAACATAAAAATGAAGGCCACTTGCCTGATTAACAAGTGCCACTCACACTTGAAAGGTCTTTTGCTCTTTCTTGTTCCCAGGCCTGCAGAGCTGCTTTCTTTCAGCCTCCTTGTAGATTCAGGATCTCCCAGGACTGGCCCTCCTTGACTGGCTCAATCCCAGGGCTTATAGCTCATGCCTGAGCCCTGTCCTGGTAATGTGAGGCCCCAGTCAGCTGATCTGCCTACAGGGATGTCCTTTAACCCCTGCTCCAGGATCTAAAAACTCTGCCCTTAAAAGGGCTGTACTGGTCTCCAGTAACAGGGCCAGAGTTGTTACAGGTGAGCAGTATGTATCTCAAAATATGAGAAAACTGACATGGAGGAAAATGAAATGACTTTTACATAGGTCATCCAGCAAGTTAGTTGCAGAAACAAGACACAACCCCTTCCTGTCCAGTATTTAATCTGCTTGATCATACTCTAGAAGAACTGAAAGCACTTGTTCATGGAACGCAGATAGATGACACATTATACAGAGTAAGTGGACTTTATTCTGTAGTAATAGTTGAGCAGATTCATGATGCATAGTCTTAGACCAGTGTAAGTTTCTCCACGCTAGGATAAAGTTGCATCTCAAAAATTAGTGTTATACATACCAACTTTAATTTCACTAGTGTGTTAGAAATTGATGTGATTAATCAAAGTACTTCCATTCTGCTACCCCTGCCAGCTTTGTGGGACAATGTATACCTCCTGTTTTGCATATACCTTTCCTAGCCAGTCCCTATTGCTTCATTGCTAAATACATAGGAAATTTTCCTGTGAAATAAACAGGTCCTGATGCTGTCTCTCTGAGATGGTCTGCCAAATGAACACAACTTTAGAACCTTCTGTTCCTACCAAAATATCCATTTTAAAAGGCATTTGATAAAATAGCATTTGTAGCCTGCTCTCATGCAGAGGAAGAAGCTGCTTTCTCTGTTTCCATACCATTGAAATCCTTTACTTTTAGAATGGATTGAACATTTTTTTTAAACAAACTTTTTTTAATACATAATTTAAACAAATTTCTTTTCACAACTCCATGTATTATGAGTCTTGTTCTCTGGAGGAAGGAAAATATATGTAACATCTGCCTTGTGCTTCTCCTTTCCACCAAGAGAGATTCAAAATGACTGGACTAAAGGGATGATTTTATACATATATAATCTCCCCAGCATGTTTCAGTTAAATTGACAGTGTGTTCCTTATGCTTTTTACCATGTGAAGGATGTTATGTGGGAGAATGGCCTTGAGAGCCTTATGATAGGACTGACGGGAAAAAAAGAGTACAAGTGTCAGTGATACAATACAGACAACGCTGACATCAAACTACAGTATTTGTTTTGGGGCTTTGTAAAATATGTTTGCTGTCTTGGGAGCAGCCAGTGGACTGTGTAAGCCAGCATCAGTGGACTTTGGTGAGGCAGGATTTTGATGAGGTATTTATAATTTTAGCCTGGGATTTTTCTTCAGGCTGTCAAAAAGACATGGAAGCCCAGTTTCCATTAATAGGATCTAAGCATTAGTATTGCCTAGACATCTTTTAAATCATTAGCTTTGGTTTTTAAGTACCTGGCTGACTGGAATGGGCTATAGCAAATTGTATTGCTGCACAGCTTGGGTACTATTGGTGGTACATTTTTAAGATGATAGCAGTTTGCCTGCAAGATGGGGCTGTTGCTTTGTAACAACACCCTCCTCCCCCCCCAGGAGGCTCAGAGTACAATGGCAGGAGGGCTTTTCTGCAGGGGTAGTGTAACAAGGAACCCTGGTCCTGGTACTAGGAAGCTGAGCAGCCCCTTTAAGGCCCGAGTCTTCAGAGCGCAGTCTGCTAGCAGAGCAGGGGTTAAAGGGTAGCCCTGCAGGCCGGTCAGCTGACTGCGGATGTCCATGACTGTGTGGGAGTTCAGGACACAGCTATATAAGCCCTGGGCTGAGCTAGCCATGGGGGGTAGCCCAGGCTATGGCAGAGTGTGGACTCCTGAAGGTTCTACAAAACTGGAAAGCGGCCCTGAAAGGGAGAGCATCAGGCAGAGTGACCCAGAGACATGGAGCCATGGGTAAACAGTCTAAATGCCTCTATTATTTTTCTTTGTTATAGCCCAGGGGCTTAGTGTTTATGTTGTCATTTAAATTGGTGGTTTGTGGATGAGGCTATAGGTGACGTAAACATCTTATTATGACCCACAGAGATGCAGCTGCAGGGGCTAGAGAGCCTGGCACCACAGGGATACAGCTACACAGGGTCCAAGAGTCGAGAGTAAGGTTGAGTGAAATCAAAGCTGGGCCCAACACAGTGGGTCTAAGCTAGATGGGTTAGATTCATGAAATGGGTGGAAGCTGAGTTGGCAGAGACCCCAACAGGGGGAACAAAAATGCGTATAACACCTGCGAGGCATGGGGCACAGTAAAGGGATGGTATGGAGCTGTGTAGGTAGCCCTTAAGGCACAAGCTCCTCACTTTCAGGTGTTTGAGAGCAAAGCCAGATCTGGGACAGCCTCCCTTTTGAGAACCCAAAGAAACATCAAGATGTGGCAGACAAGTGAAGGGGAGACTGTTCCCAGATGCAAATTCAAAATAACAGGGGACTTTGGGTTGCCTCCAGGCAGTCTCAAATGCCTCCGGGATAGAACCCTGTTACAGGTAGCTATAACACCTCCTTAAAGGACAGGTACTAAGTGGGTAGAGCTGTAGGTGTGGGGCATTTTGGGAGAAGGGGAAGCAGGGTTGCTAGCATCGATACAACAGCTGGAGAGTGTTCTCTTTTTACATCTCCATTAGCCATGGCAATGCTGGCAAGTATCTGTTGGGCAGATTAAGCTGAAGGGTGCTGAGGGCATATGGGTAGGTACCCATTTCTTAGTGTTTGTCTAACTACAGCTAAATATTATTATATATATATTGTGGTCATGCCTTAGAGATCCCTATTCATAGACCAGAATCTCAGTGTGCCCCCTGCAGTACAAGCTGAATAAAAGGACATCCCTGACATGAAAGAGGTCCTTGCTTCACATGAAATTCTGAAACTCATGAAACTCTGTCCTTGTCTGACCACATCCCTTCCATGGGGATAGCCACGAAAGGATTGACAAGGGAATCTACCCCGGGCTAAGCCTTACACTAGTAGCGATTTCCTCACATGTGAGGGAATTCTCCTCTTGCCATTTCAACACATGGAGTCTGGCCCCTGCCACTTCTTCCCCTCCAGCGTTCTGTTAGATTTCATAGACATTAGGGCTGGAAAGGACCTTGGAAGATTGAGTCCAGCCCCCCACCCAAAGGGCAG
>NW_017728906.1:4937188-4961180 GCF_001723895.1 Crocodylus porosus | reverse complement strand
TTGCCCTTGCTTTTCCTCCGGCTCCCCACATATCTGAAAAAGGACTTTTTATTGTCCTTGATGCTCAAAGCTAGTTGGAGTTCAGTTGCAGCCTTGGCTTCCTTGGTTTGCTCCCTGCTGGACTGGACCAGTGAAGAATAATCCTCCTTGGAGATGAATCTTTTCTTCCATCCTTTGTAGGCCTTTCTTTTTAGCCTCAGGAGGTGCCTGGAGAGCCAGGGGGGCTGCTGTGCCCTCTTGCTGCCTTTCCTCCAAGATGGAATAGACTTAGCTTGTGCATGGAGGATCGCTCCCTTGAGGAGCAACCACTCTTCCTGAACTCCCCTCTCCCTGGGGTCGTGGTCCCTTAGGGCCTGATTGACAAGCCACCTGAGCTTGTCAAAGTCGACTTTTCTGAAGTCAAGGACTTCTGTGTCGCTGACTGACTTGCCAGCTTTACGGCAGATGGTGAAGGTGATCAGCTCATGGCCACTGTCACCCAGCTTCCCATCGATCACTGGGTCGCTGATTAGGTCATCCCCTGTAGCCAGTACCAGGTCATAGATTTCATAGACATTAGGGCTGGAAGGGACCTTGGGAGATCATCGAGCAGCGCTTTGCCTCTCATTGGGCCATAGACTTCTTGAGTTAGGTGATAGGAGGAAAATTGCACATAGAACTTAGCATTAGGTAATTCCCTTGTACCCCTAGCTAAATGTTTCATTCACTGGTCATGCTTTCTTTGAGAAACTGCTCTGTATTTTTTGAAGCGTAGATGCCTGAGGCTTTAAAGGAAATCAGGAAGAGAAGGCGCACCAAAGGAAATGAGAGTTTCTCTGGTAATTAGGATGGAATAGGACCCCTTGCAAACTATTTACCATTCAATCATTATGTGTGCAGCTGGGTGATAGTGATATGCAAGGTAAATGTGAATTTGGCATACATATTTTAGAGCTTACCCTGCATGAATGTCCGGTGTGTAGTGGTGTTGCTTTTTAGTTAATATTGACTTGCATGTTCTTCATTTTAGAGCAATGAGGAACACAGTTTCCTCAAGGAGTAGGTGAGAACATTGTTTACAGTTGTGAGTCCAGGCATCCTGCCTCTTTTAATATATCATTATCCCATAGCCCAGTGATTCCCAAAGGGTGTCTTGTGGCACACTAGTGTGCTGTGAAAGCAGCAGAAGTATGCTACAAAAATTATACTTTATTGGTAGCAGATCCAGCCTGTGAAATCAGGTAATCTCCCTATGGAGCCATAAATTTGGCATTGGTGGGGGAGGAGTAGTAGTAATTAATACAGCTACCTCTCTTCTGCTGCCAGATTACCAAGTTCCATGCGTTAGGGCTGGGTCCTGGCTGTGCTGGCTCCATGCAGTGGGATTGGGCCCAAGGACCAGATCCAGTCCTTGAACGGACCCGATACACTCATCAGGCCCATGGGCACCAATGTGTAAGAGGTGTGTGTATATATAATGTATGTGTAAGTGTATATGTATCTTTTTCAGGTGTAAGAGTGAAGTGTGCCACCAATTTTAATTTACGAAAAAAGTGTGTTCCAGATATTGGGAAACACTGCCATAGTCTTTCCTGGAGCATTCATATGGGTTTATTTCAGTTAGAAAGGGAAACTTTCGTGCACAGAAGTGCTCTATGGAGCAATGACCCAGAAGAATACTTACATTTGGCCTAATCTAGTGAGCATGGATCCAACCATAAATTCAAAACAAATAGAACCTCCAACAGTACTTTCTGATGTACTATGGGTGTGTTTTATCATTGTGGCTGGCAGTATTGTCACTTGTGTTCTAGTAAAAAATGAAGATAAGATCTGTGAGTTCACATTTTAGAATATAATATTAATAATACCAGAAATCTTGCATTTGTAGAGTCCCTATAAGTATTTTACTTATTGTTAGATGTTTCTTAAGGCCCTGTAGGCCTACCTACTTTCCTACATATTACTACCATCCTTATTGCTATATAATGATCATGATGTAAAGGGATGGATATAGTGATAGAAGTGAAAAAGCTAAAACATTGGATGAAAAATGAGTAAGTTGCATATGCGCAGACTCATACATATGCAATTAAAATACATGTGAGATGAGTTTTAGGCAAAATAAATTGTGTTTTGTATGTATGAATATGATCTAAAGAAAGTTGAACAAACTATGGACCAACAACCAAATGCGGCCTACAAAGTACATGAGGTGGTTGAGAATCAGCTGCATGCTGACGCTGCTAAGGATTTTAGATGAGAGGTAAATTCCACACCTCTATCAAAGGAAGTGAAAATATGCTAGTGATAAAAGGGAGTTGGCAGTCACAAGTCATGAATTTGTTTCCAGCACTGCCACTGATTCAGTGTATGTTCTTAATTAAGTAGTAAGCAAACAAGTCTCAGTGGGCGCATCTGCACAAAGTGCTAGAACTACGATAGACTAATTCTACTGCACATTAGTGCAGCAGGCAAAACCTGTGCTAATGCACAGTAGAATTAATCTACTATGCATTAGCATCACAAAAAAGCATGCAGTGGGGCTAATGTGCAGTAGTGCCAATTATGGAGCATTTAGCTTTTGTACCTGTCATTACAGGTACTAACAGGTACATGGGGTGTTTGAGGAGGGGAAGAACCTGTGTATCTCAAATGGTGACACCTTGTTAAGGTGGTTTGGGATTACTGGTCCTCTCTTGCATCCAATTCTTACTGATGGCTCCACATGCTGCACCTTGGGCAACTGCTTTCACCAGTGGGATGAACTTTAGTAAGGGGGGGACAGTTCTTGTCATTAAGAGCTGTCCTCTGATCATCACAATGGCAGCTATGGCAGAAGAGGATATTTCTCACTGGTAAAGCTGGCAGACAAAGATGACGGTAACCACAACCACTGCTTTGTGGATTGCCTTGGAAGAGGTGAAGGATAAGGGAGTAAACCCGAACAGAAAACCTGGAGTGGAGCCCCTAAGGCAGTTAGGTGATTATTCAGTCTTCTTTCCAGCAGCTACTACAACTTTCCTGGCCTCATATCATATAAGTTCTACCTTTCTGGTGGATGAGTCAGAAAAGTCGAAAGGATGATGCTGAAGCTTGGGCAACTCTGAAAACCAGGCTTTTGCTCCTTGGAGAGGTTACTCGATCTGTACCAATATATTGAAACATGTGGGAGTTGGAGGTAACCCGCTGTAAGCCATGGATTGATTTGGTGTATATCCAGGCACCAGAGGTTGTCTCTGATGGTGGGAGAGATCATCACACCTCACTGGAAAACTATTGCCCACCTCAAGCTGGAAAACTACTGCCCACCACAGTCTGCTCCTTCAATGGGTGTTTGGTGCTTAGCAGTCTGCTTTCAAGTTAAATCTACTAGCTACAAACCCCCCCCCCAAAAAAGGGCAAGGAAAAAACTTTCAATCCTAAAGAGTGGAAGTTGGAATATATGTACAATGAGCCCAGGTATATCTGACAACCTCCAAACCATTGATAATGCACACAAAACTGCTGTCATTGATGCAGAACTGTTGAGACTGAATGTCAATATTGTTGCTGTACAAGAGACCAGACTACCAGGTAGTGGCTGCCTGAAGGCAAAGAACTACATTTGTTTTCTGGTGTGGGAAACAGTCCAAAGAAATCACAGGGTATAGTATTGGCTTTGCAGTCAAAAATAAGATGCTGTTTGCAATAGAACCCCTAAACAAAGTCTTCGAAAGATTAATGGTGCTTCCACTCACTACTTCATCTAGTTCTGTCAATCTCTTATATGCATACATTCCAACTCTCACTGATTCACCCAAATCAAAGGACCACTTCTATAATGAGCTTAGTGCTTTAATCAATAATATTTTACCTAATGAAAAATTCCTCCTGCTTGAAGACTTCAGTGCAAGGGTTGGCACTGAGCATGCTGACTGGCCTCGCTGTTTGGGCACTAATGGTGTCAGCAAAAATGAATGAAAAGCCAACAAAAATGAATGGACAACATTTACTTGAATGTAGCTCATTGCATGAACATAGTATGACATTCTTTCTTCAACGTGAAATCTCAGCACAAAGTATCTTGGCACCACCCACGATCTGGACACTGCCATCAACTCAACCTGATTATAACCTGCTCATAAGACTTCTTATGTGATATAATAATTATGTGATCCTATCAGAGTGATGGTGGATACTGATCCTTCATTGGTATGCACTGAAGTCAAATTACATCCCAGGAAATTGTACAAGAGCAAGAAACTCTCCTTACTATGAATAAATGCCACATGACTGAAAGCTGAAAATGCATCATCTCGATTCATTAAAACTCTTTCTGGGGCTCTATCATATCTTAAGATATATAATACTGCTGAGGAGTATTGGGTTCAGTTCAAACAAGCCATCTATCAAACTGCCTTGTGGTACTTTGTATCACAGCTCAAATGACACTGAGAACTCATCTGAAATGATCCCACTCATAGAGGAAAAAAATGGTGTTTTCCTTAAATACAAGTGTGACCCTAGCCACTCCAACTTGCAGGTGCTTCAAGAAATCCAGTAAAAGGTGACATGTACAGCAAGATGGTGTGTAAATGATTATTGACCACAACTGTGTGAAGTATCCAAAAAGCTGCTGACTGAGGTGATATGGTAGCAATATATAGGGCAGTGGCTCCCTTTTTTTGCTGTGACCCTAAATCTGGGTCGTGACCCCCACCCCCTGCTGCTGACTGACTTATACCCAGTGGCACCAGCAGACCCCAGGCCAGGCCAGGATTGCAGGAGGCAGCAGCAGCAAGAGCTGTGCAGACCATGAGCCAGGAGAGCCCCACAGGCAGGAAGGATAGAGTGAGAGGTGGACGCCCCACAATCCTTTTTAGGGTTGTGACATGAGGTTGGGAGCCACTAGTATGGGGCATCAGAAAAGCTCTTGGCCATGTTCCAAGGAAGACCATCCCTTTAAAATCCTCCACATGCATGTCATCAATGATCACAATAAGCAGATAGATGGATGGGTTGAACATTATCGAGAACTCTACTCTCATGAAAATGTGGTCTGTGACTTCGCTCTCAATGCAGTTGAAGACCTCTCAACCATGATACCGTTTGACCATGAACCTGTTGTAGACAAAGTAGAAAAAGCCATTGATCAGCTTGCTTGTAGTAAAGCCCTAGGTGTGGTTGCACCAGTTGAAATTAAGCATGTGAAATCTGTACTCCTCTTCCATCTGTGTGAACTAATATGTATGTGTTGAAGAGACTGTGAAGTTCCTTAAGACCTGAAGGATGCAAGCATTGTCACGCAGTACAAAAACAAAGGTGATATGAGCGGCTGCAATAACTATAGCAGTATATCGTTACTTTGCATCATTGGGAAGTTGTTCACCAAAGTTGTCCTGCTAAAGACTGCAGAACCTTGCAGACAGGGTCTACCCTGAATCTCTATGTGGTTTCAGATTAAGCAGATCCACAACAGATATGATATTCTCCTTGGTACAGCTACAAGAAAAGTGCCATGAACAAAGGAAATCTCTGTACATAGCATTTGTTGATCTTGCCAAAGCTTTTGATCTTGTTAGCAGAGATGGCTTATTCTGAATCCTGAAGAAGATTGGCTACCTCCCTAAACTCCTGAGCATAATCAAGTCCTTCCACATTGGTATGTGTGGAATGGTGCAGTTTGTTGAGTAACCTTCTGAAGAATTTTGAAAACAAGAGTGGTGTCAAACAGGGCTATGTCCTAGCTCTGACACTTTTGGGGATTTTCTTCACTGTCCTACTCAAATATGCATTTGGTAGCTGTTCAGAAGGATCATACCTTCAGACCAGATCTGATGGGAAACCCTCTAACTTTTCTTATCTCAAAGTGAAAACAAAAGCCTGAGAAGTTCTTGTCCATGAAATGCTCTTTGCCAATGATGCAGCAATTTAGTCATTCAGAAGCAGGACTGCAAAGTCTCATGGATTGCCTTTCTCATGCTTGTGATGATTTTAGGCTGATCATTAGTTTAAAGAAGACGGTAGTCTTGGGTCAACAGGTTGACCACCCTCCCAAAGTTAGATTAAATAATGAAAGCCTGAAGTGGTTGAAAATAACTTACATGGGCTTCACTGCCTCACAAAAGCCAAAATTAATGCTTGCATTGGGAAGGGAAGCAACACCATGGCTAAACTTCAAAAGAAAGTTTGGAAAAACAGAGTGCTCACTCTGTTGACAAAGATATCTATCTACAGCACTTGCGTATTTAGCTCTCTATTTTACAGCAGTGAAATATAGACTCCTTGTGCCAAGGAAGAAACAAAACAGATCAGTTTCCATCTTTGACATTTCTGCAATATCTTGGGCGTAACATGGCATGACAAAATCTACAACTTCACTGTTCTGGAATGATATCCAGATATCCGGTATGTTTGTGCTCCTAAACAGAGATGCCTCTGGTTAGGACATGTAAACCGTATGAGTAATGCCAGAATCCCCAAGGACATACTCTATGGTGAGCTGACCACTGGCAAATGTCAAATTGGGTGTCCCAAACTCCATTTTGTTGATGTCTGAAAGATAAACCTTCATGAACTGAGCATTGATGGCCACTGCTGGGAATCAATTGCTTTGGACTGCTGCTAGTGGAAAGCCACTATGAAGCAGGGCCTACATTGCTTTGAGATGGAAAGGGTTAATGATGAGCTAGAGAACAGGCATTGGAGGTAGGCAAGACAAAACAGTACTCAGCATACTAGTGCAAGCTCAACTGAATTTGTATGTGCAACTTGCCAGAAGGTCTGCCTGTTGTGCAACAGACTCCTCAGCCACTCAAGAAGCCATGGTGTTACCTGGTAATCTACCAAGGGTCCAATCCTCATGGTCTCCCAAAACCAATGGCTGCCAATGAATGAATGACAGGTACTGAACTTTAGTACTAAAGTACACTTGATTACAGGTACTAAACTTAATGTGCCATAATTACAGCACATTAATGAATGTGTAGATGGGCCTACCGTCTTCTTAATGATTTGTCTTTTTGTTCGGTATGACTTCAACTTTTGTTGGGTATGCCCATCTTAACTTTGATTTTTTGCAAGTGCTGAGTACCTACAGTTTCCATTAACTTCAGTTTGGGTTGTGGGCAGAAGAGCTTAATCCTTCTAAAATGATGACTGACATGGATGATATTGGACATGCCCAAAAACCCTAAGGTTTTTGAGGTAAATAAACACTCCTGAAAATGTTGTTCCCTTTCCTTCTATGTATCCCCTCAGTTTTTTTCTCTGTATAATTGATACTTGTTAATTGTGCAGGCATTATGAAAGGCAGTTCAGAACACTATGGTCATGCTCAGATTTTGGATTTGCCATATACAAATTGAGCTGATCTCTGAAGCCTTCAGTGGTCTGGTTCTTATTTATAGACCCAAAGACAGCCTCATCCCCAATGTCCTGTGGTAATTCCACAACAGTCTTTGGATCCTGATAGAGTTCTTGGAGTTGATGGCTGGGTATTCTCCCTGGTTAGTCTTTATGTTGTTTTCACCTCCCCATGGGAAATATGTGGTCTTGGGCACTTACAGAGTACATTGAAGGCTTAACCTCTTTGTTCAGGTGTTTTTAATCAATGAAGTTTGGAGGCCCTCTGGCAGTTGGCCCAGTAACTGGGCTCCTTGCCATGGAACTTATTTTCATGGTGTTGTGGAAGCTGTTTCATGGAGGGGGAGGAGGGAACATGGTGTATTCGGTCTGTTCTCATTTGCATTCACTGATCTTAGAATCGGAATTCCTGAGCTGGGGAAAAATAGTTGGGGATTTTGTGCTTTTGTTTTTCTACCCTAGGAAAAGTGCTCCTAGATATTGCAGCAATATATTAGTAGGCATGATGCATTGTATTGTGGTTATAGAAACCCTTTGATTTCTTTTTTTAACAGTATTTTTTTTCTTTTAAGAATACTTTTAAGCCTGGCCTAGACCCACTTGGCTAGCTGCCATTGAATCAAATTTGTAGCATGATTCAAAGTATAATGAAGCCAACAGGAAATCTTCAATGGACATTGAATCAGAGATCTGGAGCACCCTAAATCCTGATTCTAATCGCCTCACTCCAGTTTCACCAACTTAACTTCACTGATTACAAGGGCCCTTGGGTAATTACACTGGGACATGTGACATCCAAGTCTCATTAAACTTCTTTTCCTTTTTTGATAATGTTGTCTACTTGCATGTTACTCATACACAATGATGGTGTTTATGTGTAAGTACAAATGTAAGCAGAACCACAGAAACAACACGTGGATGGGACAGTACTATATTTAGCAAATATTTGCGTCTGCTAAGGTGTAAGCATTCATAGTAGTTGTCACTTTTGAAGCTGTATTGGAAAAAACAGCTCTTTGAGTCTGTCTACTGTTTATCATCACATCAGATCAAAGCACACAGAACTAGGCTTGTGTTTCCACAGAACAGATTGATGCTGACACACAGCTGTCCTTCTCTCCTTCTCAACACATCAGGAGTAAATGTTTTACAGACTGGAAGCTTGGCACTGATTAGGGTTCTGAAATAAAACTTCTATTGTCTTGTATGTCTGTGTGCTTGTTCTGAAGACACTGTCAACCTTGGTTTACTGTTTATTTTTCTTCTGCAGGGAAGAAGGGGGGAAAATCATACGTGCATCTGTTTGCAATCCTAGACTTAAGAGCCTAAAAATAGAATAGCAATCCCCCACACTCCGCCCAAAAACCTTGTTTGCTGGCACTCACAAAGTGTGGATAATGTGTGTTTCAGAATCAGTTTAGCTTAAAAAATAAGTAAATAATATAGAATTAAAAAGTCCCAGTCATGTGGTTTACCACATTAAAATAAAATTGTTATTTTTAGTCAGCAGCCCAAACACAAATACTTACTTTCTAACAGTATCAGAATGCTAGTATTTGAATTCCTTTTATAATCCAGTTTTTGCTTCATCTTTTGCCTTGCTCGACTTCAGGAAAGTGAAAAACCCCTGAGTCACTTGGATTCAAATAGGCTGGAATGGTTAAGAAGGTTTTTGTAGAAATAGGGTATGTGTGCTTTCCCTAAGATAAAATTCACTACAGAGTTAGGAACCTGTACAAGACTATCCCCACTACACCACCAGGCACTGGGTTTGCCTTCTGGTATCAGTAAGGCAGCTGCCTCCAAATCTGCATGCTGCAGAGTGTTGCTAGCCAGAAATAGACTGATGTATAATGGAAGGAGGTAGTGGTGACTTTGTGGTGAGTCAAAAACAGCTATTGCATCTGCAGTCATACAAGTATAATAGTTTATGGAATGGAAGTGAAGGGAGGCAATGATCGGTATTACTGGTTATGGAGAAGGATAAGAGCCATAAAAAGCTGTACTGAAGTTCTGTGACCTACTTCCAAATTCCTGGGATTGCATTCCATCCTCTCCAACATCCAAAGATACCCTCATAAACCCAAGTTACTTGGGCTTTGTGGAAGGGAGTGAATTTCACTCTAATGATGCAAGCAAGCAAGAGATGTTGTCACAATGTACATATTGCAAATACCTGCTTTGTGTGCATTTATTTGCATACATGAACTGATGTAATAAATACAGTTATCACCATTAATGCTGACAGCATAATTGCAGAGACTCAGCATAGGGCTCCCATGACAACCAGAGGAAGAGGGCCCTATGCTCATTACCTCCAGATCACCTCTGCTTCTCCACTGCCTATAAAGATGCTTTATGTGAGGGAGACTCTGAAGTGGAAGTCGTAGAAAGGGGAGATGCCAAATGGGGAAGTCTGCAGTGCTCTAGGCCTTCCTGTTAGCCCCGTTTCAGCTAAAGGACAGGGAGAACAAGGAGAGCCTTCCACCTCTGGTAAACCTTCCGTCCCAGTGTTGTTTGGCTCAAGTCCTTCCCTTGCCAGAATCTAAGGAAAACAGTAGTTTTTGACAGCTTTCTCTTACTCTATCATAGGGTTCAAGTTCAAGGGTAGGAGGATGTTATCCTCTACAGCAGGACATACTCTGTATCAGGGGCAGACGTGATGGGTCCCATTCCAGCCAACATATTGAAGATTAAAATGGGAGCATCAGAGCTATCACCCAAGATAGGGACTAATTCCCAAATAAAGAGCTGTAAAAGACCTTTAAGTTCACAGAAAAACATACAACAAACAGTAAGCCTGACTAGTGAGATTATACACACATGCACACACTTGCTTTGGATGTTTTTTACTGGCTTTAGGCCTTTTTGTGGATCTAGTTTCCTACCAAGCATACCGATTCATTTGTTCTCTTGCTCTTCTTGAGACTGTATCCCATAGATGAGATGTTTTAATGCCGCAGACTGTTGTGGCACACAGTTTTGGGCTACATAGTTGGAAGCTGGAAGCAGCAATTGGAAGCCTAACAGGAAGACCCACATACCTGCTAAGCCCAACTTAATTCCCTCTTAAAGGTAGGTGGTGGGAGCAGAGTGGTTCTGCTGGGGAGGGAAGGCTTGACTGGTGCTGTGCAGTGTCCTGAGGATGGTATTTTCTGTGGAGAAATGGCAGATGAGGCTTGCTAACTCCCTCACTGACTCATTTAGTTTTTTGGCCCTGGCTTGTGGTTTTCCTGCCTTAGTTTCTGTCTGTTTAAAGTACTTTGGGCTGTTCTCTCCATTTCCTTCAGCTGACTAGTGCAGTTTTTTGCTTGTTTAAATATTTGTCCCACTATTTTAGGATAGTTTCTTCCCTTTCTAGAGTTAGGCATAAAGTTAAATGATTACTCATAACTTCCTGGAAATTCTTTGTTTGCTTTAGACAGAAATATTCGGGAAGTTCCTCCTCCACGCCAGCTCAGCAACACTGGCACCACTTTTCCCTACCCTGTATGTCCTTCCCTATCCTATATGTACCTCCCTTTTTGGATCTCACACACATGCTCTCTCCTTTTGGTTTTTTTTGTTACTACTGCTTTCATGAAGTACTGTATTTCCATATGTACCAGACACGTCAGAGGAAGCGTTCTTTTTAAAAAAAAAAAAAAAAACTCACGCCTAGGTTAGTGATGAAACATTTTTCACCCAATGATGTAGAAATTCACGTGATGGACAGGCTTTTCAGTGTTCTCAGCTGTATGCATTACTTTCAGAGAAACATATGCCAGGATCATACCTAAGTTGTATGCCATTCACTCCCATTCTGTTTGAAAGGCATCACCCCACAGCTCAGACTCCTTCCACAAGTCACGGAATCAAGCTATGTATGTGTACTACATGCATGAAATTTTATGGAGATGGCTAAATGCCAATCTCAAAAGTTTTGTTATTTAGATTCTATTTTGTGTCAAAATTCTTGGTAGCTTGTTTTAAACCACTTGTACCTGTGTCATGACATTTTGAGGAATGCTTATTTGAATTGAAAAAATATCTTGATAGTATGTAGCGTGTTTCTGTCATCCACCCACAGCCAGGCACAAGTGTGCTGATATGATTAAGGAGAGACAAAGAGACTATGTGTAATCTTTGTGCAATTCTCCCAGCAGCTATTTACTCGCATTGGAATCAACAGCTTCTTCCTGATTCTGCAGACTCCAAATCCTCCACACCCAGACAATGAGACAGCAGTGGCTAGAAGGAATTTGTGAACTCAAGTGTTAGCTTAAAAGGCACAGCTCACCTTTGCCCAACCCATAGGTAACCAGTACCTCATAAGCATTGCACTGATGTAACTAAATCTGTTTAGAAACTCTTTTAGTCAGATTGAAGCTACCCATTCAGAAGGATATGCTTACATCAGTGGGAAAGCACCTTAAATCAATACAAGCTCAGTTAGTGTCCTACAGCTTACGCTACAGCAATAAGGCACTTTACAACTGCATTTAAAAGATTCACACAAAAAGATTGTGCCCGATTTTCCGCCTGCCAAGCAGACCAGTTTTCCCTTCCACAAAAAACACTCAGGGAGTAGTAAACAACTTGGTGAAAGGTCTTTAAGTACCTAGCACCAACAGTAACTGCAGAACTGGAAGGGAAGATCAGCCACAGCTTCTCTTCTTCCCCCTTGCCTAGGGCATTAGGCCTTCTCTTGCTTGTTGTCCTGTAAGTTTCAAGCCTGGCCTTTCTCCTGCACAGACCAAGAAATGTAGCCTATAGCAAAGAAGACCAAGAAGTGGTTCCCAAAGGAAACCTGAATTGTCAGTGTCACAGCCACAGAAACAATTGCCAGCCAACCTAGTGACTTTCTGGATTGACCCACTACCTGAAGTCACCCAGAAGACCCTTATGGCATTTCTGTGCCATCAAAGGACCATACCGTGGAGAAGCGCAGCATGCCAGTTGTGTACATGCTATCTCCTGAAGAGTTTTAATGTAGCTTCCCTTAGCTTGGCACTGAGCAAGCACCAAAAACTCTGCTTCAGGCAAGTTCATTAGTGCATTACATCTTTTCAGTTTATAGTAGGCATGGAGCAGGTATGCTGTGCTTCACTGCAGCTCTCCTTACAGTGGTCATCTGATGGTATAGACATGCCCTTACACTTTGTCCTTTCAGCATCTCAAGAAAACCTACTAAATCAACAGAATGTAAGCACTATGGATAATTCCCATTGCTACACATTATCACAAAGATGAGGAATTTAGGATTGTTCCCATTTTGCCATTTGTTGCTAATGATATATTCCATTCTTTTCTCACTTGAAACTGTTCTAGAGCATCATGAAATGGTGAGCTATATTGAAAGAACAGGGTAGGTGCCTGCCTATGACAGAAAATTAGTTAAAGCAGAAATGACTAGAAAGTCTATAACACAAAGCCTGTTGTCACGGAGTAGGGCGCAGGGGCGGCCGTGATCCCATTAGCGCCCCCTGCCGTGCCAAGTTGAGGTGGTCCAGCACCCTCTACTCACCCGCCACATCTTTGATGTTGAGGTTCAGTATGGGAGGCTGCCTACTTACACCTACAACACCTTGCTGGTATCACCTCCGTTCCAAAGTCAGGGTACTCTCACCCCAGCCTTATGGGCAGTGTGTGCCTCCAAACCTCCCCTTTAGCACGTCCCAAGCCTTGCAGCTGTTTGTGGACGATATCTGGTCCTTGTGTCCCTATGCCCTGTCTGGCGCCTCTGGGCCTGTCTCCCCACCAGCGCCCCTAGCCTGGCGCCCCTGGGCTTGCCTCGCCCAGGTACTCTTTCAACGCCTCGCCCCCTCAGGGCCCTCCACCCACCTCTGGGCTTTCCCGCCCCTCTCGGGGTCTTTGGCCACGCTCGCTGCCTACTCTGCGGCCTATACCACGCTTCTCACGCCGTGCATTTCCTGCACCTGGGGTTCAGGTGGCCGTAGCCATGCCTGGCCCCTTGACCCTTTCTTGGGTCATTTGCCCCACTGGGCAAACTGCCACCCTCATGGGCTGGGGTCCAAACCCCATACACAGCGCCACTCCAGCACAAACAGTTGTGCCCCAGTGGCACTGTGCCCCTGCTGGGCACCAGGAACTCCCAAGCTGCTGGGGAGCTCCCATGAGGCCTCCTCATACCCCTACAGCCTCACTCGGTCCTCCGGTGTAACTATAACACAAGCCGAGCCAACTGGCTATAACACAAACACTACAGAGCCTCCCCGCTCATAATGTAAACTCCAAGCCCCTCTAGGGCTCCCAACCCTACCTCTCTTCAGGGTTCACTCCTCCCTAGCATCATTGCAGCCAGTCAGCAAGGTAAGGCTGCAACCACCAACTCTGGCCGCCCCGCTCAGCCATAGAGCCCCAACCAGAAGGAAACTACTAGCTAGGCTTTGGCCTCGCTGTTTATAAGGGCCCAGCCCTGCCCACTTCTAGCCAGCTGACCCACATTAGTTGCCCTAGCAACCCTCACCTGTGCTGCCCTATTGATTGGCAGCTGTCCTCATTACTGGTGCTAGTAGCGAGCACCCTAGTGCTCTGCTACACCTGTACTGCTCTTTCATGCTAAAAGGTCATCAAATATGTCATGCTGAAGTTTATTCAAAACCTTACTGGCTCCCATCACGTAGAAGGAAATTCAAATTCCATGTTGCACTGTGTTGGGATCTATTTAGGTGAAATCATTTCTAATATCTTCTGCATTGTGTATAGGTCCCCAACATTTAGAAAATATCTGTGCAAAATTGCAAGGAATTTACAACTATTGCAAAATTGGATGCAACCCCTCACAAATGTTGTCCCAAGTCTAGTGAAAAGTAAAAACTTTTGACATCTTTAAAAATTTAAGGATAATGATTTCCCAATGAATGCCATTGGAACACTCTTGTTGTAACTATTTGTCTCAAAATGGTAGGATTTGTTTGCTATTAGATGGTGATTTCAAAACAAAAATAGCCTTTTGGTGCCCTTTCACTCTACATCAAATTCACAGACTCATGTTTCATACCTGAGACCTTGTGAATTTTCACACCATGTTTCACACTTGAGAACCTGGTAATTTTGCAGTGTTCTGACTCCAAAGTCTGTTATCCTTTGACATCCAAAGGATGACATTCATAATTAACCAATAGGAAAATAATGGCCAGATGTGGAGAGGACTCCGGTATGAGACAGATCATGTCTAAAAGGAAAACACAAATGGCTGTGGCTAGTATGCTGTGCTGCTTTTATTTCCTGCAATAATGACATGAAAGAGCCAGTTGTATAAAGGTATTTCCAATGCTTGGTCTCTGTCTTTGTTTTGACTGCCAGTAGGAATTCCCATTTGGGAGAAGGTTTTCTATGATGTGGATAGGACTATCATCTGGTAGGAATGGGGATGAGTCCGCCAACTCATTTCACATGGGCCACTGAACAGGCGGTCATTAGAGGGAAACAGCCTTGTCTACCATCATGGGTTGGCTCAAACCACTGTCCAGGAGACTAAATTATTTGCTTTTCTTTAGTTGTTTACTCATTCACCCAACTGCTCCATCCACTGTTTTGTGGATTTAATTAGTCACACCACATGTTTGTGGCTGAGTGGCTATTTATAAAATGTGTGCCTTTGTTAAAGCAAGGAAATGGCACTAAAAAAAAAATGAGTATAGAAATAGCCCATGAGGAGTAATTTTTACCTAAACACCTTTGATTACTTTAAATGCTGGGTTTCCTTTCATTTTAATTTTCAATACCTACCCACACTTGCATGTATCCACTAAGTCTGAGTGAATGATTTGTGAGAAGCAATTTATTCATGATACTTGGCCGTCTTTGAAAATCAATGAGGATGGATTTTCTGTTCAGTCATTCACTCTTTGGAAGCTGGTCACCTAAGGAACACAAAATTGATTCATTTTCTTAATTGGATGTAGCTTTAATTTTTAAATGGAAAGCAGTGCATTCTCTTGGTTATGCACAAATATGCGGTTTATGACTGGTGCTGGGTATGTATAAATTGAACAGCAGCTCAATATTTCTGTGAATAGAAAACTGTTGTCTTCATGCTCTTGGGAAGACAAGCATAGAGGGATGTCAATGAAACCAGGCTGATTCACGAAGTAGAATTCACAAAGATGTTTTCAAATACCATTTTCTCATTATTTCTAGAAATTCACAAGGCCTTACACACTATAGAATAGAATGGACTTGATGAGATAGGAAAAACTTAAAAGCATAGTAGCTCTGGTGGAAAAATGAATAATTTCCATTTATGGTTTAAATTTCACAGTTTGCCAGGTGAATGGTTGAATCAACATTTAATTCATCTTTTTACATGACTAGGAGTATAAAGGAAGAACCATTAGACAAATTACTTGATCCACAGGTTAGAATTCCCTAGCATGCCTAGGAAATCCAGCATATGAGTATTAACGGTGAGAGTCAGTTTAATTTATAGTTTTTATAATCTTTGTCACACGGTGCTTCAATCCAGCACAAAAAGAATCCATTACCATCCTGAAATATGGCAATCTGAATTCTGTTTCACAGCAGTTGACTAGAATTCAACAGCTGTTTGTTACGTGTGAAGTGTGTCACATTAATAGTCCTGACCAAGTGCAGTACCAACAGAAGCAGGTCAAGCTTTCTACTATTGCTGCACCTCAGCCTTTGAGCTGGCACTAAGAGAGGAATGCTGTGATTTAGTTTGGTCCCTGGCATTGATGACAAGCTTGCCTACCAGTGGCAGTTGTGATGTATTCATCAGTCCGCTAGGAATTGGCATCATGTAGACCATCCCACTTCTCTATCAAATGGGGATGATTTTTTAAATCACCACCATCATTTTTTAAATAGCCAGGGCAGGAATCAAACTATTGACCCGGACAGAAGAAGTTAGCAAACTGGGGTATGTTAGCACAATATCTTAAAATGCAAGATCCTGATATTCTGAGTAGGCTGAGCAGTAGATAGCATTACTAGAAAACATCAATCAGTTCTAAAAATGTGCAGAGCATTGGGGATCTTTTTGAGACATTAACATGATTAATTCTGACATTTTACCAAATTTTGATTTTTCCATCCAGCCCTTGATATTGATCAGATTGAAGGGCTCCTCTAGATGAGATGTTCAGTTAAAGGTGCAATAGGATCTAATATGTGATCCACACAATCATGCCTTCTGCCATGCCACACATGTATGACAGCAGGTGCGACTGGGGGATCTAGCATGAGATCCTATTGCCCCTTATTGCTGGTGTCAGGAGAAACCAGGACTGCAATCCCAGGCTCCCACTGCATGGATGTCAGCTGGCATGGCTCCTAGCTGCAGCAGCATCCCATGGATCAGAGACTCATTAGTTGGCAAGACTCCCACCCATGGCAGCATCCCACATCCTGCCACAGATGGGAGTCCTATCAGCTGATGCGACTCTGGATCCATGGCAGCCCATTGGACGGTGCCAGGGCTGAGAGTCCTCTTAGCTGCAGTCTCCCAGCCTTGGTAGCACATGGTGCACCCATATGGCTGGAATCCCCACCAGCTAACAGGGACCCTAGCTGCAGGGGGCATACCTAGCTACATATGCAAATTTAACACTAGATAAAAACCAGCTATAAAGCTAGTACACATCTTTCAGCTCTAACTTTACAGCTGGATAAAACTTTTCTTTTTATGGCGTGATAGTTTGCACATGTAGCTAATCTAAATTTAATTGCACAATTAACCCAGTAATATATAATGTATAGAGGGGGCCTAAAATTCCTCAGCTTCTTCCTTTAGCTCATGTTCTGCTTCTGGGAGCCTCACATTTATCTTCTTCTGTAATGTATTGAAGGGTAGTTTCTCCTTCTTGGGCTCTCTGGCACAGACATTATTTTGTATTGTGCTATCAGAGCCGCTGACTTGATTATCAAAGGAAGGAGCAGCTCTAAGTTTACAAAATGGGGTTTTCAGCAAGTAAACACTTACTGTCCTGTTCTTCTGTTACTAACACATTTGAGTCATTCTGCTGCTCACAAGGATTTCATCATCTCTACTAGTGTTTGACATTTAACAGTTTGATTGAATTTGCCCTAAGGAGAAGGGGAAAAAAGCAATGAAAACAGATTTTCTTACTAAATAAAAATGTCACTTTAACTGGAATAAGCCTTTGCCAAGACCCAGAAACCACCGTTTCCTATTTCTCAGGAAGGGCAAGATTTGGTGGTGAAGGAAAAAAGATCAACTTTTGCCCTGACTGTACTTGATGGAACCGCAGTCATGTACCAGGGCCCCATTGTGCTAGATATTGTACAAACATAGGGCAAAAAGATAATGTTTACCTCTGTGTATTCAGTTTAGCATATTTCTTTCTGACCTGGATTTCTTTGGATTATAATACGTTTTTCAGACTGGTATTATAGTCTGTTCTACAAAGGTTTTTATCTCACTTTATCACTATACTATCTGAGTACTATCCATTAGGGTGTAGAACACAGCATCTAAAATAGGTTAGTTTTGAATAAGATCCAAATGCCATAGATTTACCTGTAGCTAATCAAGTCTAGGCTAACTAATATCATTTGCCAATAGACTTCAAGAAGAACAAGTACTTTTTTGCTGTTTCTTGTTTTGGATCATGATTTTTTTTGTTGTTGCTTTTTATTATCTAGTAAATGCAGGGCAAGTTGATTTCAGAGTAACAGTTAAATTTTCATGACTATTTTGTAAGGTGGGTTTATTATCAAATCTGGGGTTTATGGCCTCCTTTTGCAGAGAGAAGGCTCCATATCCTTGCAGGTCCTTCTCATCTTTTCTGTAATCCTGTGCCCTGTTTGTAGTTGCCTACCACTAGCAGGAACACGCTATCCTCCATTGTATGTTTGGTATGGTTTTAAAGCACTTTTGTGGTCTATCAAGTGCTCTTTTTTTTGCTGCTGTTAAAACAGGAGAAAGATATTATGTGTGTGAACATGTCTACACTGTCTCCAAGCTATGCCCAGGAAGGCAATGTCTTGCCCGTAACTGTGCAAATCCCAGAAGTGAGGCAATGTAGTCAGCACAGAATGGTGCTAAACTCACACCAATAGTTTAAATTTTAGTTTGAACTGCCTAACTATGACTTGGGATCTGTTTGTACAAGCATTCACTGCTTGCAGGAAGGAGGCGTGAGCAACGGGAAGGTCTGGGGACTTGTTGGCATGTCCAGTGGGGTGGTTGGTGAGTCCAAAGGGAATGTCTGGCAGGTTTGCAGCAGGGGTTGATGGGCCCATTGGGGTGGGGTGGAGTGCCCGGTCCAGGGGAAAGGTAGTTGGGCAGGGTGCGGAGGAGGCAGGGGGTGCATGGAGAGAGTAAAAATAGCTTGGTCAGGGTTGCAGGTAAAAACAGCACAGCCTCACACTGTGGTGAGTGGTTAGGCTTTCCCAGCCCTGGGGCTGTGCTGCGACCATGTGCAAACTTCACTAGGGCCAGTTAACACTTGCTAGATTGGGCTAACCCTCTGCCAATCTAATCTTAGTTCACCACTAACATGAATGAATTTTTGATAGGGCCCACCTTGTCAGGGCAACCTATGTCTTGTGAATGCTTACACACTAGGTCATTTATGTTGCCTTAACCTTTTTTAGGGTGATCTAAATATAACACTTATCCATACCCTACAAAAGATATTGGAAGTGTTCTCTGGATCCCTGTATGGCAGCTGTATTGTCTCATTTTGGGGGCATTTTGGGTGCAAGTGGGTACTACATGCTTCACAGTGCATGTGTGAACATAGTAGAGACATTTCTTGTATTACTACATTTAAGCTCATCTGAGGCACTGAAAGAAGCAACAGCAGTCAGTTCTATCGTGTCACCATTAGCGGGTTAAGGGAGGAAGACAGGAGAGCTAGTTAAAAATTGTCCATTAATGTTAGTTTTGTTGGAAAACTGTGCTTTCAATTAAATAATATTTATCATAATTTTTGGTAGACAGCATCTGTTTTCAATGAAGAAAACCTGAAAGCCACAACATTTGAATTTTTTTCCATATTTTAGCTCTTTAACAGAAAGAAAATATAGATGAAAACAAGTTCTGCTTGCTTGTTTGCTTTTCAGTGATATTTTCCATTGGGGGGCAGAGACTCGCAACATTTTCTGACCAGTTCTAAATGAGAAACAAGACTACATTCTTAGAATGGTAGAAACCTGGGGCTTGAGTCAGCCACGGATTTTGCTCTTTTCTTCCCCTCCCTGCCCTCCCCCCACACAATCTACATTAGCAATACAAGTTCTTGCTAATTTTTGAGCAAATGTGGATACTAACTTAATTTAGTGATTTGTTTATTGATCTTAAGGGGAAGGAGTAACATCCTGACAGGAAGTATAAGATGGCAGTGAGCCAATATGCCTTAAAGAACGACCTTATCTGGAAACAGAGAGATGGACAGAGACAAGGGAGAGTTTTCCCATGTATTTTCCATCAGGAGCTTGAGTTTAACAAATCTTAGCAATACCACCACCTACAGGAATTGAGCAAGAAGAAAAATGGGGCCCCACACAGGCTAAAATAATTCAAGGTTTTTCTAATGTGGTGTGACATTTTTGTTCCCTCAGAGGGTAGCCTGCTTCTTGCTAAGCTTCTCTGAATGAGCCATTCTGAAAGGGAAAATCCTTAGGTATCTCAACTACCTTCAGAGCAGGGTTCTTGCTTCATTAATCAAGATTCTTGAACCCATGTAGATAACTACATGGTTGAATTAGGGATGCCCCTGTTGAGCTAAAGCTGGATCTTTGCCCCTGTGCACTGAAGGGTTTACCTTTGATCTCCAGATTTTCAATCTGAGCATGTTCTATATGTACTAAACATCACAAACTTTTTATAGGCAGATGCTGTTGGGACCAGGAGGCTTCTGGGCCCAGTTCAATAATACCAGTGCTTGGCAAGAGACCGATGTATGTATTCATATCTTCATATGAATGTGTTTTGGGCAAATACACGAATATTAATACAAACATCAGAGACATTATTATTTTCACTACTACAGTATTTGCATTCTTTGCACAAATGATGTATTACATATCTTATCATTTTTTACCAAAATACAATTAACACTGGCAGAAATACAAGGAAACAAGATGCGAGAAAATGCAGTTAATGGGATGAAAGCAGACAGTTGACAAATTGCTTGCTAACATACTTCTCAGATGTTGTGAATTTTGAGAGACTCATTTAAGCCTCAAAACTAACCACCTTCCCACACATATTGAATAACCTTGCTTTCATTGCTTGAAATTATTTATGTCGGAAAAAGAAACAGAAAGGTGTCTATACAAGTTATTTACACTGGAGGAATGGCTTCTTAAGCTTCCTGCATGAACAATATTTTTAAGTCCTCCTTTTTGGTCATTCATGATTTGAGAGGAAGAGTCAAAGAGTGTTAAAACATAATGGGGACTCTGGTTTTGGGCCAGCAAAGCGTTTAAACTTGAGCTTAAGCCCTATCGACTTCAGTTGGACTTAGCATGTGCTCAGATACCCTTTTTGTATTAGGGCTAGAGTGCTTGGCACCTATACTGTGCAGTGTTCAACTATAGCAGTAACTATCAAGGAATAAATAAACAAATATTGTCTTATTGCAAGGGCTCTTAATGACAGGCCATTATGTGATGACTTCTCTGTGTGGACTACAACACTCTACAAAGTGGAAAAGGTCAGACTTCCTCCTCTGTTTATTAATTTCCTCTCCAGGCTGTAGAAGGCCTAAGGTTTTGAGGTGCCACTGCTAAGTTGTTCTCTAAATCCATGTCTATACATTTCAAGAGTTGGTTAAGCAACAAACTGGGGAACTTCATTCTTGCTTATACAGGAGTTGGAGGATGGTGAATTGCACAGCTGCCCTATTGCAGTAACGCTGGTTGGAGACATATGGGACATATTCACACATTTAACTCCAAGCATTTAGCCTAAGATGGCAGAGAATATCATTCAGGTGGCAGTGATGGGAAGTGAATCTCCCATCACAAGCCTGCAGAACTAGCCGTAGTGTTCAGCAGCACTTTCCAGGTGGCTGGGCAATTTTCAGTAATGAGACTGTTGGAAAGAACATTCTCAATTTAGCAGAAGAAAGTAAAAGTTACAGGCACCCAGGGAAGTGCTATGGGGAAGGAAGGTAATCATTTTCGATGCCCCCTTCAAAGCACAGCTGCTACTCTCCAGCAGTTCTTCATGACCAGCTGTGCTGATTTCCAGTGTGTTTTCTAGCTGCAAAGACTAAATCACAAGGACGGTTAAGTGCCTGTTTCAACCTTCTTAAAAACAACAACAGGTGAATTGTGAAAGCAGTAAAAGCTGTTTGTGAGGCCAAAACGTAGGGTAGGTAGATAGTAGGACTCAAGAGGAATTGAGAGATTGAGCAAAGATAGATGGAGAGGAAGTCATAATACCATAGAACAGAGAAATAAAAGTACCCTGCTTCAACATTGTTCAGCAATGTTTTCTATCAGACCTAAGAAGAATATTGAGGCTGACTGTGCAATTTATCCACAATACAATTTTAAGGCACCGTTTTCCATCATAACTACTGTGGATCTCAGAAAGCCACATCTAACTAAAAGTTCTAAGCATGTTTTCCAGGTAAAACCATAGCTATTGGCATGACAGGCAAAGAATTCTCGGGAGACTTTCCTACAAAACCAAAGAGGAAATGTTAGGGAGAGATTGCTTGATTAGAATTTTGGACCAAAAAACCTAACACACACTTAGCACTACAGAGCCAGACATTCAATAAGTCAAACAATTCATGGCTATTCTAGTGTCCCTCGAGTATTTAGCTTGATTACTTTCACAATCTCTTCTATGTTAAAAGTCTCAAAGCATTTAAGCCTGTTAGACTGGTCAGTGTCAGTGCTAATCTATTTAGATCCCCTCAAAATATTTTTCAGGTCATGGAAGCTTGGCTTAATACAACATGAACCTAAAAGTGCCAGCTGAAAAAAAATCGCCAGTTTGCATTTAATTATTTTGAAAGTCAGATGTTTGCAATAGCAGACCAATAATGCTTTTCATGTTTCAAAGTCATTATGACTATTTACTGTTTTGAGAATAAATTCTACTTCTCCATTTTTGCCACAGTGAAAAAACAAAGACACCTAAAGCATTAAAATAATTACTCGTCTCAGGCATTCAGTCACACAGAATACCAGTGCTTCCCCTACATTGCACTTTTGGCATTATCACTATTAGCAACTGTTTTCCATTCTCCATTTTTTGCAAGCAGTTGGCACAAGTAATTTCTACATTCAATGTACAGGAAAAAAGCAGAAATATTCCGAGCACCTTTGTGTCTAAGAGCAGTATAAGAACCTGTAAAAACTTAGGCATATGTATAATTTTGCTGGCATAAGTTTATACTTGTGCTTTGAAACTGACAACTCACCTGAGTAAAGTTATTCATATGGTTAAGGACTGAGTAGACAGGGGAAACTGCTTCTTTTCCATCGTATGTTAAATACATTAATTGAAAATGCTGCACAACAGTTTAGGCTTTGTATATTAAAAAAAAGACAGATCCCTCACTAGCTTTCTTTATGCAGAACATTTGTTCAGATTACAACATGCAGTTATTGGAATGTATGGTTTCACGGAGATGCTTTGATTTTAAAAAAAATACAAAGCTCCCAAACAACCCTCTCCCAACTTTTCCCCAGACCCTACCATTGTACATAATTTAGTCTAACTGAAACAAAAATGAATGATAAGCAATTGTAGGGCCTCACTTTACACTGTGAGCCACACAAATGTTGGTTGGTATTAGTGCTAGCTCAGGTTTGGAGCAGTCACACCGCAGACCAGCAGGGGCCTGAAGGTTTGAAAGGTAAGAATCCTACCCCCTCCGATTCCTGGCTTCCCTCCCTTGCCCCCCAGGGCTCCCCCTGGCCTTCCTCATCCTAGAGACTTCTCCCATCTCTTGGGGTTTCCTCATGTCTCCCCTCCCTCCACTTACTTGTGCCTGCCTCTGCTGTCTGTCCTAGGAGAGCAGAAAGAGAAGGGTTAACCTGCTTGCCCAGCTTTCACTGCTCTTCTCTGGGATCATCCCAGCCCAGAGAAGGGGTTTACCCTTCTTTACCTGCCCCCCCCTTCCCCAACAGTACAGAAAGCCACAAGTAAGGAAGAAGGGGCAGTAAGCAGGGATCTTGGGTGTTGGGAAGGGCAGGGGTGGCTACACCTTAGTGTAACACAAGCTGGGTAACACAGATCAGAGATCACCCTTGGAATGGCTTGAGCTGCTTAAAACTAATTTCAGGTGTTACTGTCTGGACAATCCAGGCGTTAGCTCCAGGAGCCACCCAAAATTACTGTGTAACAAGGCTCTTTGTTACTTTTTTAAACTTTCTGTCATGTACTGAGATCTTTCAACCCTTGACCCTTCACAGAACCTCAACATATGCTGCAGGACTGAGATATTAAAACAAGCCATCCATTTAATCTTTTCATAGATTTCATAGACATCAGGGCTGGAAGGGACCTCGGGAGATCATCGAGTCCAGCCCCCTGGGGCAGGAAGTCAGCTGGGGTCATAGGATCCCAGCAAGATAAGCATCCAATTTACTCTTAAAGGTGTTCAATGTAGGTGTTTGAACCACCTCCGCTGGCAGACTGTTCCAGACCTTGGGGGCTCGGACAGTAAAGAAATTCTTCCTTATGTCCAGCCTGAAACGGTCTTGCAGG
>NW_017728906.1:4900574-4937177 GCF_001723895.1 Crocodylus porosus | reverse complement strand
GAATCGCTCTAGAGCCTTACTGATTTCAGTAGAACTCTAAGTAGATATCAAGGTCTGCACATCTGGATCAAGGTCTTGGTTCATGCTGAAAAGGTATATTACTTTAATCTTAAGATATACTTTTGCTGCTAGTGCCAGCTGAAGGCTAGCTGGTAGCTCAACAAGCCGACTTTATTCAGTTCCAGCAAGGACTTAATAAAGATATGTCTGGATTTAAATGTTCTGGAGTGCTGAGAAAAATACCACTGACTCCATAATTACATATGACTAAACTATTGGGTTTTTTTCCTCTAAAAATGTATAAATATGTATATTCTGTTCCCGGAACCGTGGGCTTGACAGTGACCTCATTCCTAGCAGCTTCATACCACTATGACTCCCCTGACTTCAGAAAAGTTAATCTGCAAATTGCATGAGACTGGGATCAGAATTAGGCAGTACGGGTGAGATTAAATGGTAGACATGCTAACCATATGCTATTTTTAAATAATGGGTACTTACACTGCTTTCTGTGATGCTGTGTGCAATGATTAGTAGGTTCTTTAGCCCTGTTTATCTGACATAAAGGGTGTAGAGACTTAATTAAAGGTTGGTTTGAAATAGCTTTAGTTCATTTGTTCTTCATTACTGCAGTTCATAAAAAACTTAATTTACCCATTGAACCTGTTCTTTCACTTTATTTTAAGGATGGCTTTGGTTTAATTTTAATTTCAATTATGGATCTGATACAAGTTGCGTATGACCTTGAAATTTAACTGCAGGCTGTTTTTGCATTGGTATGGTAGAGGAGGCTTTGTATTGAATTGTTGTATTTTCTCTGGTCTTCTCTTAATTGTCTTTAGTTCTAAACATGCCATGTCTGATTTTTAAACCTAAATGTTTACAAATCATTACAGCAAATGATACAACCAACACAGCAAACGTAGCCCAATAATTTTGGCTGAAATCTTTCAAAACAATTTGTCCTTGGGAAGCAAACTGGGAAGAAATTAATTTGACTCTACATAGCCCATATGAAGTCACCTCACAGCAGCAAGATGACTGTGATTTGGTCCTCAGCACAAAAATTTTTACCCCAATGCTGAAATTTATGAGAGATTGAAAATGTGGACCCAGGATGGAAGCACTCAGAGGGGTTTAACTATCATTTTCATACTGTCTTCCGTTACATTGGTAGAATTTATGTAGCATTTCTTGTATTCAAATTGCTCTACAAATGTTATGTGGCTGCCCAACTGGTGGGCCACAGGCTGCATGTAGCTGGTGAGAGGTTAATCTACAACCCCTCCCCCCCAATCTGCTGCTCCCCTCATTGCCCCAGCTGTTGCTGTAGCTAGGGTCTCCAGACCTCTTGCGTCATCTGATTTCACTTTCTGCCTGCACCTGAAGGGGCAGAGCAAGGTAGGGTGGCATGGCTCAATATAGCCTGCGGTACTAGGGGAGCTGATAGCCAAGTGGGGGGTGGTGCGGAGAGTTCTGCCCACCTGTCTGCATGGTATGGAGTGGAGGCTCAACCTGCATGCACCGTATAATGGTTGGTTGGGAGCCACCTGCCTTTGCAGTGTGGGGGTACCTTGCAGCTGGGGAGGGGGGCAGTGGGTGTGGCCCTGTTGGTCTGGGCCCCCAGCTACTAAGAAACTGGACAGCCCTGAATTAACTTATCGTGTTGCAGACTAGCTGTTCTTTTGCTGTTGAGGGGTTAGAGTGTTTCCAGGCTTAGTTTAGCTGTGCAGTTTCCAACAACTGCCACATAAAAGCCATTGCAGTCTCTTTTTCTGGCTCCTGGGATGAGTGTCGGGGCTTGGAAATGGCTGTGTCCGTCTGTGAAAGCAGTTAGGGAAAGAAGTAGGTGGTGGGTGGGGCCACAGAGATGAACTGGACCATTTTCTGTGCTACTGTAAATTACTTCTCCTTAGAGGCATGCTGAAAGGAATGATCTAATTCTAGGATTGGTTGAAAATTTTCTAGTAGAAATTTTTTTTTTACTAGGAAACGCTGAGGCATCAAACTGAAACTTTCTGACATGGATGTGTGTTGATTTGTGATGCAACTTTATTTTAAGCTTGTCAAAATGCTTTTGATTTTATTAACATGCTTGATTGAAATTAAATGTTCTGATTTTTTTTTAAATTTCAAAACTACCTTTCACATTGAATTTTTTTTCATATTAAACATTATCATTTTAAATAAAGAGTAGGTTGAAATCAGAATAGAACTTTCCAACTTTATTGAAACAATATTTTTGTTGGCCTGAGATGAAGTAACCTGCTCTCCCCCCCCCACAAAAAAATCCATTTGGTGGGAAACTTCAGAATTTCTTGAGTTTCCTTCCAGTATAGAATTGATGTAGAATGGCCAATAAATTATGTTTGTTCTCAAATTAATTCTTTCTTGATCTACCTCATGGCTGGTTCAGTTATGTGCAGAGCTATGACTGAAAGCCACAATCTAACCATTTACAACATTTTCCATCTTTTACATGTTTGCTAAAACATAATGGTGAGGGTCTTGTAAACTCATGCTTATGCTAGAGAAATCTGTTTTACATAAACATTTAAACTTCCCATGGGATTATTTTTTCTTTTCAAAGAATCATAGAAAATTAGGGTTGGAAAGGATGTTAGGAGGCCATCTAGTCCAACCCCCTGCTCAAAGCAGGACCATCTCCAACTAGATCATTCCAGCCAGGGCCTTGTCGAGCCATGCCTGAAAAACCTCCATGGGTGGAGATTCCACCTCCTATCTAGATGGCAGAGGTGACCCGAGCCAGGTGCTGGGCCCTGCCCCCAGACACGAGGAAGCCGGCGGCAGATTTGGCAGTGAGGTTGCCGAGTGGTCAGAGGTGGTGGATTTGGCAGCAGGGTGGTGGGTGTTGAGTTGCTGGATGTGAAGCCAGCAGCTGTGCGGAGTCACCGTGGCCACTCTGCCTAGCTCCGCAGGGCTCCCCCAAAGCGTGGAGCCCAGGGCAGTTGCACCAATTTGTGCCCCCTCTGCTGCTTCCTCCAGGGATGGCCCTGCTAGGTGGAATCCATTCCAGTGTTTTACTGCTTTCCTACTGAGAGAGTTTTTCCAAATATCCAACCTAAACTTCCCTTGTTGCAACTTGAGACCATTGCTCCTTGATCTGCCACCTGCCACCACTGAGAACAGCACTAACAGTCTAGGTCCAGACTGTCATCTATTATTTTCATCTACTATTTCTTTTCTCTTCCCAGTGCTGGTTCCTATATTTTCAGACTTGGCAAGTTGAAAGGAGCATTATTGTTCAAAATGTAAGCAAAGTAAGAAACACTCAAGACAGGAGGCTGTAATGAATTAGAGGGTATTATAACTGAATTTGGCAAAAGAAAAATTGAAAAAAGACTTGGTCAAAATTTTCGTTTTTAATTAGAAAAGAATGTTTGGTTAAAAAAAAATCACAATTATGGAAGAAAAAAAATTCCAAGGATGGTAAGTATTTAGTCTTTTCTCCAAAAAGATAGGGGAACTTTCTATTTTTCTGTCAATCCTTATTCCCAGCTCATATAAAATGGATGGATTATATAGCTATGGATATAGATATATAGATGTTTAGTGTGTGAAAGAGAAGGAGTGGGGAGAGATTCAAAACTTAATATTAAAATCCTAGTGTGTGTGAATGTGAAAGTAACAAAAACACTTTGTTCTGAAAATTCAATGAGAACCAACTCAACCACCTAAAAGTGAGTAGCAGTTACTAGTGAACTGCAAAATTGTATTGCTGTTTTTTTGTTTTCCAGTCAGGTTTGAGGACACAGTAGAAACTGATGTTTTTTGGTATAAGCTATGAGGAAAGTTGTGGCTTTATCAAAAAGAGTGGTTTCACCCAAGTTCTGTTTCAGGTTTTGAAACTTAGGAGTGAAGCCCACGTGACATGATGCAGATGCACTCGGCATATATACGAACAAAAATAGCTAGGAGAGAGATGTTCAGTTTCTTTTCTAGAAAAGGGTAGAAACATATGGGAGGTACTGTTTTCAGGGGAACATGCCTTTTCTCAATTCAGTGTATTTAACATCAGACCAGGAAAATACCACATGTGGGAAATTACCTGAATAAGTTAAAGCAACTGTAACTAAGAGGAAGCTTGACTTCTTTGAACTTTAGGTCAAGGATTTTCTTCATACTAGAGATAGTGTGAAAAGGGCAAGTGAAAAGTAATAAGCAGCAGATCTTTAAAGTTTCCATAGAGGGAAATTCTTCCAGACAGCTCCGTGGCAATAATGACTCCATTCCTCTGGTTTTCTGGCCTAGTTATAGGGCATCCACGAAAGATTTCTTTGTATTATACAGGGACATGACAGAAAGATACTGAAAAGAAACTGACGGCTGTGGGTGCTGTCATGTAGGGTAGACGGGTTGAGCTGAAATGTTTAAAATTTAACTGATGGGATATTGTCCAGTCTACTCATGGTTCTTTCTCTTGATTAATTGTTTTATAAGTCATTGAGAGCTAACTTTTTTAATGAGAAGCCTTGCATCCAGGGACAGAAGCAACCGTGGTATGCAGAGTTGCCATAAATTCATATGCAAATTGATATCTAAGGGTGCCAGGAATTGGTTAGTTCCCTGAGTAGCTGTTTCCTGGTTAGTCACAATGTGTTCCAATTGTATGATGGCATCTTGGTATTAACTTGTGATGTACACTTACCTAGAACTTTGTCCTGCATGGTACCATGTGCTCTGTGATCAGCAGAAATTTAAGCACAGTCCAGGACATGCTTAAACCATGTAAGAAGTCCCTCTAACATCACTGGGAAGGGCTTGGGACTCAGCTCCTTGTGAGCCTGAGCCTTTTATGAACAATATACAGTGGTAGGAACAGTGCATGTAATGCATGTGCCAAGCAGAACTTCCTGCTCACTGCTTTGTTTTCCCTGCTCATTCTGCTGCTCTACTTTCTGCTCCTTAACCTTTCTGCCACTGTGCTCACTGCTCTCTTTCTGATCTGCCAAGCACCACACACGGAAACTGCCTGTGCTACTTGTGGCATGCGTACCACAGTTTGGTCACACTTGTTGCTAAGAGTCTGCTAAACATTTGACTTTTATGTAAGTTTTGGGCCAAGAATCTTTTTTACATGTCCCATCCTTCTGACCCCTACTGATTAATCAAGTTGTTCTCCTTCCATGTGTAGCAGCTTTCTACTCAGGGGTGTGAGATAAGGCATGAATGGACATCACATGTGCATTTGTCTCTCCAGCTGAGGGAGGAACTGAGGAACTATAGTGAGACTTGGTGGCAGGCTAACAGCCCATGAGCTATGTGAGGGAGAGCAGCAGAGGCTGAATGTGTAGCTGCAAAGAAAAATAATTTAAGACCATAGCATTTCTAGACATCCTGTGCAGTGCTGTAATAAGATGCATCTTTTTGTCTGAAGCATTAGGCAAGCACACTGTGCAAATATCTAGGCATAAACAATTATTAATACTAATGCGCTCTAACTACCAAGTGCGGTATTTAATATTTATAACTGTAAACTGGCAACAGTTTTACATGTAAATTAGGGGTTGACCATGGCAGTCCATGTTAGTTAATGGTGAATACCAATGAGTTCTAATGCATGCAAATTAAACAGATCTTCCTAAAATTATTCTTAACATTCTTCCAAGCTTTTCCTTTTCATTCCCTTCCAGCTGCCAGATGGAGGGGTGCTGATCCTTCTGCAGTACAGTTAACATGCTGTTCATGCTTTATTTTGCACCTAGAAAATGATGAACATGAACAAGCGCTTGCTCAAGCAGAAGGATGAGGGGGAAAGGTAGCAGGATGGCAAAGAAGTGGAGCTAGAACCATGCGGGAAGTGTTTGACCCAGTTCATTTGCTAACTCTTGCAGGAGATCTGAGCCAGTCAGGATGCAAGGTGCCAACAAGAAAGTAATGGAAATACAGTCAGAGAATTCTCATAGGGAAAGGAAAAGAAGTGTTACTGCTTTTCATAACCTCTAGCAATTCGGCAAAGCTTGGGGTAATTTCTGTTAGGAGAAGGAATTCATGTTGAAGTCAGACATCTCTTTAGGTTCAGTCCTATTTAAGGAAAGTGTAAAATTCCATTTTCCTGATCACCACATGAATCAAACAGCAGCAGATTGCTAGAGGATGAGGGGTTGGGGAGGTGACACATCGTGCCATGGCATAACACAAATACGTCCTTGAAGTTTTGCTCAGGCCAGTATTCCCAGTTCCTGTTTTTGACACTGTTTGCGGCTTTCTGCTGCTTCCTATTTCTCTGATGTTTTCCCCCTTTCTCTCTGTCTTTGTCTATATCTGGGGGAGGAGGGTGGTCCTCATCTCTTCAGATAACTTGTTGCATAAAGGAGATTAATGACTTCTTACTGTTATTTTAAATGAAGGGTATTGGTTATGCCCACATGGATCAGTTAAGTTTTCCCCCCCGTCCATAACCAATTGCTTTGTTTTGTCTCTGACAGTATGACAACGAAGACGGCACAAATGAGATCAGCCCATCCAGAGCAAGCAGGTGCAGTGCATGCAGGAAAATGGGGATTGCAGCAAAATCAACAGAGACAAAATACAGAGGTACTGGGGAGGTTTCCTGGACTTGGCAGATTCTCTGTCTGATTCCCTTTGCAGAGGGATCCCTGAGCTATTTCTGTTCCTTCAGTGAAGGGATCGACATGCTGATCCTTCTCCTTTTTAGGACACAGGTCCTTTTTATCAAAGAAGGCCCACCGCAGAACTTGCTGGTCTTGCTCACTAGGAGAAGGAGGAAAGGTACAAATCTTCCCCATTCCCCAGCAAACGTTGCTGCTCTGCTTGTGACTCCCATCAATCCTGGGAACTGGAATGAATGAAAAACTAGGACTTTGGACACTCATTAAAAGGATGTCTCATGGTGGCAGGGAGGAGGAGGCAAGGGAAGGAGCCTCCCATGGGTTGCAGGGGTTAGGACAGGCTTGAGTGTGGAGTGGCAGCTGTGTGGCTGTGTGGAGTGTGGCTACTGATGTGCAGGATGTGAGAAAATTCCTGAGGGGCCTTGGTGCCCTCCTGTCTGTAGTGACTGGGTGCAGGGAACAGAGATAAAGATATTCTTTCATTCCTTCTGAATCTACCAGCTGTGCTCTACATGAGCAGCAGCTCACATTGTCAAGGTGATATTGTTAAAAGTGGCACAAATAGCAGTTTAAGTCTTGATAACTTCCCCCTCCCCCTGTAAGAATCAAGCACCGACTGCCATCTACAAGACCTTCCATTACTATTGATCTGCTGAAGCTGGCTTTGAATCAGACCATCAAAGGAAGAGTGGACAAAAGCACAGGTCTCATTTCTTCATGCGGAGAATTTTTTTTTTTTTTGCTGAGGATAATATGAAACATTAAGAATCTAGCTGAAGCCTTGTAAGGTTTGCTCTTTTTGAACATGTGGTATTTGCACAGTAGACAATTGGCTCAGCTGTGGAAAAGGTCCCTGCCTTTCATGAAGGCAGCTTTCATTTCTATTTTGAGAATCTATTGTGCTTTTGAGGCCCTGGGGTGTGCAGGAGGTTGCAGTAGAACAGCACTACCACAGCAGGAGCTCGGTGAGCCACCGAGTCTTGTAGAAACTTTGGTCTCCCTCAGGAGATGAGGCTGGGGTTCATCCATCCCTTGTGACAATGCACGTGGCATTAACTGTTTCCAGGCTTTTACAGAGGAGCATAAACAGCAGGATGTATCACTCAGTGCTGAATGACTAGTTCTCCTGTACAGATCCTCAGCTAAATCCTTGGCCCACCAAGGGCTGAGGGTGAGGGGAGAAAGATGGCTTTCGGCCACTTGTCCACACTTGTGTTCCTGGGACAGACCTGAGGTTAAATTAGCCTCAGGTTTAATTTAAGAACTACTTGTCTCTATAATGCCAGCTAGAATAAGATTTTAAAGGCTGCTGCACTAGTAGGGATTTCTGGAAAGCTTCATGCCATTAATACTCTGCTTTCTGCCCCAGCCTACCAAGTCATGCTGAGGGCCCAGATCTGTACATCTGTACAACCTGTAGTTCTTTGCGGCCAATTATGAAACCTTAAATCAATCAAGCAAAACTGCTATTGAAATTAGGGGAAATTTCACTTGAATGAAAGGAGTAGACATTTGCATGCATGGACCCTGCCTCCATATTTGTATGATAAAGGCAAGCTTAAAAAGTGGATTTTGGGGGTGGGGATCAGAGGGAGACAGACACACATGAGTTTGTCCAGCCCTTAAAGCTTATTTGACATCTTGTCTTTTTAAAGTCTTTGTGGCTATGTGGAAAACACCTCTTTTTTTCAAGGTCTTTTGAATCAGATTAATTAATAGCTCCTAAGGTAAGGACTGGCAAGGACTCGGGATTCAACCAGTTGATTCCCACTGCTCTAATCTGGTTTCTGACTGTTTCAATTAACATATCTCTGAAGTCTATTTAAACAAATAATAATTGTGGTTTGTTTTAAACATGTCACAAAGTCCTGAAGCCCTGGGAATCAACTGAGTTGATCCCCATGATCCCGCAGGCAGCACTAAAACAAACAATAGGAGATCTTTCCTTTGTGGTCTTTCTCACATCAAAGAGTCCCTGCTTGGCTGCTGCTGCCTGTCACTTTATAAAGTGACATGAACAGTGACAGATGGGCTTGCTCTATCTAAAAGTTTACATCAAACTTTGTTGACTGGAGATGTGGGCACATACATTACATTTTGTTATATTAAAGAGGTTGCTCAAGAGCTGCATTTTTAGGCACTGACCTCTCTGTACTCAGTAAGGCTCCATCTACTTCCTGTTGTGGCAACAGAACATCATCCACAGTGGTGGGAGTGAGGAGCTCAAGTGGGCAGGGAGAGGACGAGGTGTGGGGACCACCCCCATATGCCCCATGGTGCACAGCACCCACTACTGGTGGCAGCAGCAGCAGGAGGTGGGGGCCCTTGGGGCACTCATGGCCGGCTTAGGTGCTGTTGCCTGGTGGCATGCAGCTCTAGCCAGTCCTGCACATGGCAGTAAGAAGCACAGCCAGGCCAGCCCACCTCTATGGTGGGCTGTGCATGTGCAGCTCCCAACACTTGCATGCCACTGAGGGAAGCCCTGCACACTGGAGTTGGCTACCTTCCCCATTGCCAGCTGCCATGTGCAGCTCCCAGGACTCTGCCGGAAGTGGCAGGGAGCCCCACTCCCTGCTTCCATGGCAGCAGGAAATGGGAAAGGCAGCCAGCTCTGTTGCACAGGGCTTCCTTTTGGTGGTGCATGTGTGCCAGCAGCTGCCCATGCACCGTGGGGAGCCCTGCACGATAGAGACAGGATGGCCTGGCTGTGCTCTTTGCTGCCATGCAGCACTGGCAGGAGCTGTGTGCTGCTGGGCAGCAATGCCTGCAAGGGCCATGATGAGTCCCCTGAGAGCTACCTCCTGCTGCTAATGGTAATGGGGGCTGTGCATCATGGTTGGGGGTGCATGGCAGGTCCCTACACCCACCCCACCTTCCCTCACACCCCACACACCCACACCCTCTCACAACCCCCCTAGCACACTCTCCCATACCCCCCATACATACACACCTATCCCCAACCATACTCTACACACTCCCCCACACACAATATACAAGAGTAAGACTTTATTTTTTGAACTATTATGCAGTCACCTCTATACACACAACACAAACACAAATCATGACAAAAATATTTTTTTGTAATAATATAAAAATATGCTATAGTAGATGTTTGACTCTTAGTGTATGATCTGTTCTTTTTCTGGTTCAAAGATAGCAGCCCTCTCCCCACTCCCCCCAAGAAGCAGTACTTCCAGGGCAAGAGAGGGACTTCCCATTCCAAGATGGTGACCAAGGGGCAGGGCACCTCTGTCAAGGGCCAGGGCTACTTTTGACAGCTCCCCAAAACTTATTAAGTGGCCCTCCAGCCAAAATAATTGCTTACCCCTGCATTAAAGGATGCATCCGAGATGCATAAAGAGGCACTCCGTAACTCCATTCACATTAATTGGATTGAGAGTTTATTTTTTTAGAAAGCTTAGAAAAATGCTACCTATTAACAGAAGTTTTCCTTCACAAGCAGAAATGTTTGAATTCTGTGCATCTTTCTTATGAGTGTAATTACATTGTGTGAGCTTCTGCTTTCCTTTTTTCCTTCTGCACAACATGGAAGTGCAGGAGTAACTGCAGCACAGTCTTAAGGTGCCCAAGATAGTTTTTAATTAGCAATCTAGACACAGAAGCTCCATAAGACTAATTTAACTTGCTTTTCAGGAAGGTTTCTCAGCCTGTACCAAGAATTGTGCCCCTCTGGCTACTCTTTCCAGTACTCAAAGAAACTAATTTAGGGTGAAGACAGAAGTGACAATTTTTGCCCAATCTGGCCACAGAAAGTAGTTTCTAGCCATGAGCAAACACAAGTGCACAGCTGCAGATAGCTTAAAAATGGCTGATCTGGTGAAAATCTGACCCCCTCACTGCATGTGGTATCAGATAGAAGAGCTGTGTTTGGAAATATTGTTGTAATTTGCCTCTGTGAAGCTCCCAGCCTGTCACTGTTTTCAGAATGGAAGAGGTTGAAGGGAGCAGAGGGAGTTCAGTCTGGGGGGTTTTCACTGCCTCCCCCTCTCCCCTCCCGAGGGTGGGACTGGTGTATTGGAGCCCCCATGAGGTGGGTGGGGGGGCTCCAATTCACTTATTTCACCCTTTAGCACTGGCTTGGCAGCCCCACAAATGAGTTCCCTCCTCTGCCTCCCCCCCACTCCCCATTCTGAAAACAGGGAGCATCGGCAGAGAGCTGTGGCCATTGCTATGGGAACATGTCTGCTGGATCCCAGCCCGCAGCTACATTCCCCTCCCCTTGGAACCAACAGTGAACTTCTGTCTGGTCCAGGGTCATGTTGTAACTCAGAATGTTTTGCAGAAATGTTTCCGAGTTACAGCTGGGAGCTGCACTTGCCTCTGCACCCTAAAAGCTAGCTGGGGTATAGCTATGCTAAACTGTTGCATGGGCAGTGTAAACATCTTCTAGTCAAAATCTTTCTTGATTTATGATGCATGTGATAAAATGCAATCTCTTCCTGTCACATTTTCAGGCAGCTGAAATGAAATGCAAGAAAACTCATCACAAATCTTTTGTGTTTAGGATAAAAGAAAAGAGAAAATTTATCGGTGTATGGCTGATGCTGGAAAGGGTATTCCTGGACAACCAGAAAAAATGCTAATCTGCTGATAACAATAATGTCTACATTACTTTCCAATGCTAATCTTTCAAGCTCAGCGGAAAAGTGGATACTAGTAAATTTCAGTTCAGAATTTGGATTTTCAAATGGTTTCCTGTGTTAAAAATCAATGCCAACAGTTATCTGCAGCTTAAAATCTACTTTGCAGTGGTCCTGACCCTGCAAATATTAAGTATGTCAGTGATTTTTTTTTTTTTTTTTTTTATGAACACTGAGTCCTCAGGGCAGCAAGGACTGCGGTGAGGTAGATAGAGATAATATTTTAATTTATTTTTCTTTCTTTCGTGGCTTTTTCAAAGTTACAGTAGTGACCTTATATATTGGGGGGGGGGTTTATAGATTAAAAATACCACCAGTCTTTTCTCTGAGATGAACCAGTTTGCTTTGGGCTGCATAGTTCTCCAAAGGCAGCCCAGACCCAGACTGTGGCTGGCCTGGTGGGAGGAGTGAGCTATCAGGAGTCACTTTCCCCATTCCCAGCACACTCATTGCAAAGTATGTAGAGACCCCAGTGTATCACACTGTACAACAGCCTTGTCAGGCAGAAATGGGAACATCTGGGTCCTTGACTGTCTTGTTTCCAATAGTGAAGGCATTACTAGCTGTTTCTGTTTAGAGATGTAGCAGACACTGCTGCCAAGCACACACTGCCTATAGTAGGTACTGTATTATGTCTCTTGCATAGAAGTCATGGACTTGAAGTACTCAGCCTATGGGTGCTGTAGCTCTTAAGCTAGATTATGGCTCTTATCATGTTGTTTCATAAACAGTGTACTTTTGACTTCAGGTAGGTATTTAAGTTCTAGGTACATTTAAGAACAATCCTTATCTTTTTATGACAGTGGCCTTTAGAAAAAGCAAGAAAAGGACCCTAAAAAAGTGTGTTACAGACCCATGGTTATTCCTAAATAGGCATTTTTCCCCCTCATGGAACACTTTAGACATGCTCTTAAGTGGAACATTGGGAATGCACTGTATTATATGATGAAAGAAAATTCTGAGAAAATAAAATTAACATTGTTCTCACCTTGTAATATACTAATAAACTAGCTTCAGCCAAATCACTGCTTAAGGTAGGTTGTGTTTCTTAGAACTTCGTAAAGAACTCTACGAAACCAGAAAAAGAAGAAATATTCCACCCCTGGCCTCTTCCAGTGCTCTGTTGAAGAGGGAATCATTCGGAAGTAAAGCATCACTTAAGTGGTAAGCAGCCAGTAATTGCTGCTTCTTTCCACAAGATAGTATTTAAAGCACAAGAGCTAGGCATTCACTAGTGTAATTTTTACAGTGAGGTATTATAACTATGTTCATCTCCTAGAGGAGAAAAGTGCACAATTGCCACATAACTAAAGTTTGAAGGGAGGGAAGGAGGAGAGGGGAAATTGCAGATAATAACTGCATGGAGGTGAGTGTGCACAAAATTACTACCCAGTACTACTCTAATGGATTGAGATTACATGTGGCAACTCCCTGGAACAGAGGAAACCAGAAATGTATTTGCTAAGAGGCTAATGGAATCACAACTCCAAAAGTCACTGACTAATCTTATGGAGTGGGAGTGGGAAGTAAAAGCTGTTTGAATTACTTGAAGAATCAGTGTTAGAGTAACCAGGGGGTTGTGTTTGTCTTCATTTACTTAATAAATCAAGAAATGAGATGCAGAAGAATAAGACCAGAAGGCCAGCCTCCTTCACAAGTCATAGAAACCCATTTAAAAATCATATTAAAAACTAAAAATTCACCTGTTGACTTCCTTTTGACTCCCTTAGTGTTTCATCTTTGGTTATAAAATATAGCAGTTGGATATGATTTCATACCAGAGATAAATTATTTTTGGGGAAGTTATTTCCATATTGCTGTTCCGCATAATTTAAACATTTTCAGATAAATTTGTTTTAAAGTAATAAATTTTAAAACCTACAGGAGCTCTTCTGTTGTTGCAAGTGGAAGATATGCCCTGTCTTCTCTATCTTCTAAATCCCTGTTTCCTGGCCTTTTTTGAAGATTTATCTTTACTCTATTTCAGCTTCAAAAAATGTGACTTTGATATATAAGTATGCTGGTTAGGACAAATTTATAAGGGATGTCAATTCTTACACTTCAGAAAGTACTGTGTATAGATATGAAACTGCAAAGTCTTCATGTTTGGCATACTTTAAATTTCTAAACACTCCTTATGTGCAAAAGCAACAATCTGTTCTCAGAGTTGTAACCTACTATGTTGGCTTTTCCTTGTCTTTAATCTCAACCAAAGGTAGTTTTAGTCTAAGATGATATAGCTTTTCTTGTTTATAGAAAAAATATCACAATAAACTAATCAGGCAACTGTGATCCAGAGGCATTTAAATTGAGTATTTCACGATTACCTCTATTATAGGAATGTTATGGCTAATGGAGGATCTGGTATGGGCTACTTTCAAAGATGAAATATCAAACTAGGCAAGCTATTGTTCTCTTCCAGTGAATAAACTCTTAGTCTTAAAAAGCTTTGCCTGTTAGAACCTGATCCATTAACTTCACTGGGCTTGGACTGGGGCTTCAGAAACCAAAATTATAAATTGTATGGAGGTAAATTTTCTGTCCTTTCTATATAAGTTCTTGTATCACCTTCATCAGCATAGCAATAGGTTGCCTTCCAGCACTGAAATAGGTGATGTGACTGTTAGGGTAATGATATAGATTTTGGGTGTTGGGGTAACAATTTAGATTTTGGAGAGCTCGGGGTGTGCAGCTGAATAAAAGTTTTTCTTTGTCTCAGCAAGAGCCACTAGTCACAAGGCTGGATGATATATTAAAAACAGCTAACTTGGCTAATACTTAAGTAAGCAGATTCTTAACAAAAGGATAGGGTGCAAAGTGCATGATGTTTTGGGTAAAAAATAGAATGCAGCCCACCAGCTAGTGTCAGGAGACAAAGCAGAAATATGGCCTTGGAGATGGTGCTGAAGTCAGCAAGAAAACTAGAAAGAACCAGTGAGAAACCATAAGTGACCAAAAGAAGATGGGGGTCAAAGTCTTACGCATGCACTCTTTGCATTTCCTTCATTTACATGTTTCTCTGCTTAGGCAATACCATGCTAAGGAAGCAAACAGTAAACAGAGGTGGAGCTTGAGATGGGAGGAAGAATGGGTGGAACCAAAGGAGGGATGAGGGCGGAGTAAATGTTAATATGTATGAACAAAGGTGTATAAAATATGAAAAGAACTAATGTTCAGGCAGGTCCCTGGTTTGTTTTTTGGGATGCTTGTCCAAAGCTGTCTCCATTCTGAATAAAGCTGTTGTGAGCAATGTGTGCTGGTGTTCGCTCCTTGCTTGGTCTGGCTAATGCGTATCAGGATCCATGAACAATTGGACCGTTGTCTCCCTAGTCATTGGGCGCTGCATGGAGTTGGGGGTCTAACAGTGACTAATATCTGTCATGTAGATTACTCATGAACTCTGGTCCCAGTCAGAGAATTGTATGCAGTGGGAAGTTTGTCCTGTGTGCTTATATCAAAAGCAAGTTTAAAGAAATATACTTGCACTTGGAATGGAAGACCATGAGGTTTTTGATGGTGTTCAGTTTTCATGGGAGTTTATTCAACAGTCAGAGTGGCCTTCAAGAGAGATGAGCTTTGCTCTTGGGATAGACATTTCCTTGCATTAGAAGAGCAGAGTTGTCAGTCATGGTCAACCACAAGGAGATTTAGGCAATTTTTAAAATAACTTAGGCCAAAATATTTAGCACCTTGAAGGTAATGACTCAAGACTTGATCTTGATGTTGTTCCATGGGAATCCAGCACAGAAATTGGATATTTGATATAGTAGTCTGTGTTGCTGAAGAAGCATAGTGTTATTTTATAGTTGGAATATAAGAGTTAATGGTGTTATGCCTTATCACATTGCTGTAGTTCAAATAAGAAGAGACAAAGGCATATACAAATGAGGCCAGATGGGATGGAATCTCCTAGCCACTCAGAACTGGTAGAAAACATAGCTTGCATATTGGCCTGGGAGAGTTTTAAGATCAATGAAGTGTGCAGGACACCCCTAAATTATAAACTGAATGAATTGAGAATGGCTGTGGATATTCCTTAGAGTTTAGGAACATCAGAACTGTTTTAAGTAGTGTGGATTTTTCTTAGGTATGTTGTGATCTTTGAATAGTCATGGTTAGAAATGTTGCTATGCCTGGGGGCCAGTGAAGTACAATGGAATATTTACATCTACTCAAACTGATCCAGGGAGAAATTAAAGGTAGTTGGGATTACTTTTTTTAAATGCTGAAATGTAAAAGCAAGAAATTGATGGAAAACATCTCATTTTGTTCCTGTCTTTACCAGCTACACTTTCAGTCACTAAAACATACAGAAAAACATCCCTGCATCTGTTTTCCACAGGGCCTGAACTAAAGGAAGTTGTTTTAGCTGGATCTGAGATTTTGGGGTACCTTTACACTAGACCAACTCTTTTCCCCTTTGGGGTAAAAGGGCCTGAGTGGAGTTGAAATTCTCACCCTATGATTTTCATGAAATAATCATGTCACTTTTTTTGCTTGTCATAGAAATAATGCACTTGATAAAAATTTAATGTCAGTGTTGCAGAGTGGGATATTGTCCCAGAATGCATATTTTTAAATTACCTATAACCAATTGTAGATTATTCAGCAATGCTATTATGTGCATTTGTCTCTAAAAGTTCCTCTGCAAATCTTTCACTGGCACCAATCCAGGAAAGATATTAATATTATATCAATGACGAAGCAATATATCTAGAGTCAATCAGCTAGAAGCTGACTAGAAAACAATTTCACAACTCATCTTATCTTTTTGGTTTCATGTTGAAATATGCTTAATGTGAATATAAGCTGTGGAGTTTTAGTTTCAAAAGCAAGATCTATCCATAGAAAATTATCTTCACTAAAATGTATACTAGAAAGTCAAGGTTAAATTAATGTCAGTTTCTCTCTCAGATGTTGAGAGAATACTATTGGAAAAATGATTTTAGCTTTAAAGTTTTAAATTTAGTTTCTTGTAGCAAAAATACCCTATGGTATTTTTCCATGTTGAAAGTCTGCTTAGGTACAACAGCCTTTTGTAACAGCCTTATTAAGGGCTTCATGTTGTCACTGATGCTTACAGCAGAACAGCTAGCTTTACCTAGCATATGCATTTATTTTACAAAATTATACCTAGGATCTGATCTTTCTTCCATTAGTATCAATGCTGAAACTCTGGCTCACTTCAGTTGGGCCCAAGTAAAACTTGCATAAATTTCCATAACCCACCTTGAGTCTGATGCATTAAAAATGACTTCTATAGTGTCATTAACTATAGTTTATCTGTATTTCAGAGAACAGAATTGCACAGCCATAAATGAAACTAAAATCACAGAGGTACTGTTATGTTTAAATCTGGAAGGTGCAGCTAAACCAAACTGCCTTTTATCCAGGGTTTTGGATGCAGATCTTCTCTGAGAGTTGTACTGCCTGTATGCACTATTATATCCACTGCACAAGAAATTTCCTTTCATGCACTAAGAAACTCCAATCTGCAGTATCATTTATGTCACAAGAGTTGGGCTCTGTATGACTCACAGAGCCTTTGGCACATAGAGACGTTTACTGTTTTGTGTACGGTAAACAGTAATGTTTGAGTAATGTGAAATGCAGGAAACTTAGCTGTGCTGATGGAGGATTATGGATTTGATCTCACTGGGGAGATTGTCTGAGAGAAAAGAGTAAAAATGGAATAGGGGCCTCAGGATTAGCCATCATTCAGCTCTAACATGAAGCAATAGAAGGGGTTCAGGGGAGTTCAGGAATAGCAAGCGATACTATATAGATAAAACTCTGACTGACAGCTCCCTACAAATTGCAGAGGACCCTCTTCAAAAAGTGTCTAAGCATAAATACTGGGACCAACCAGTGCTTTGCATAGGACACTTGGGGATACAAAAGTGTTTGTTAGCTATCTTATTACTTCTCTAAACTGCAGCCTAGAGAATATCTTATTAATTCTCTAAGCCTGATCAGCAGTTGAACTGGCAGAATGATTTAGAGTGGAATTTAGGTTGTCCTAAGTTACCCTGGGAAGGGTAAGTCTTTAGGGATAATGTGCACGAGGTGTACTATTTTACTTTAAATTTATTTTTTGTCTGGATGGCAGGCTCTAGATAGTCTATACACATCCAGCCACTGGGGTACGTCTTGCTGCCAGGGGTACACTGATCCAAAAAGTTTGAAAACCCATGGCCTATATCTGTTGCAACATTTTTCTGGCACCCAGTGTTTCCCCTGTGAGACTTTACTTTCCTGTAAAATAAAAATAAAAAACCTACAAAAAACCCAAAACAAACAAAAAAACCCCCAAAACACTTCCCCATCCCTGTTTGTACCATAGGAATGTCGCAAGGTATATGGACCAGAATCCAAGATCTAGCCACTGTTTTTCCTTCTTGACTTATCCCAGAAAGGGATCTAATAAATACATGGACCTCAGCATGTGAGACTGCAATTCTGTCACTGCAGAGAAAGGCTTTGTTGTAAAAAAAACAGTTTGAGTTCCACACCCAAACCAGATGTTCTATATGTTGAAGGTCCCTCACTGATATCAGGAATAAAGGATAAACTCATTAGTATTCTCATTAGAAAATTTGATTGAAAATTTTTTTTAACATCCTCTGTATTATCCAACAGCAGTTTCAGCCTTGTGAAAAGCAAGCAGTTCATTGTAATCAGGTTCTCATATGAATGGAGAAAGAAGGTGAGAGGTTAGAATGACAGAGAGCATTGCTGATTCATATGCCGGAGACAGAGAAGAATGAAAAGCAGGAAATCAATATGATTATACATTATGCTACATTGTCACCATGCCAGATCCCAAAGGTTGACCATGCTCCGATTGCCACTGCTGCTGACACATCACATCACGGGGAGGGGGGAACTCCAGAGGAAGAAGTTTGCAGATATTTTCAGTTTACTTGGTTTATTTCCATTCTTCAAAGAAAACCACATGAGAACTGCACAAAGATCTATCTACTTATAAATCCCTCAAGTCCCTTAATACCATCACCATAAACTACTTGATAGCAATATGGATGCAGCACCACAGAACAACCCCCACTCCACCTCCCACCCTAAAAGGGGGTCCCACTGTCTGGGAGAAGAGAATATGTAGAACAGGCTTGTCCAACATATAGCCCGCAGGTGGCCATGTGGCCTGCCAAGCTGTTTTTTGTGGCCTGAGGTCCCTCACTTGGGACAGATGGGTGGAGGAGGGGAGGGGAGCTGCTCATCCCCACGGGGCCAGGCTCATGTGACCTCCCATGTCACATGAGCGGAGTCCCGCCACTGTCCCGAGGGCTGTGCGGTGTGGGGATGCCCTGGCTGCACCTGACGGGACAAGCTGAGGACAGCACCCGCTTTTAGCTGTCTCTGGCTTGGCCCCTTGGCCCTGGCATCCTGCCCGCCTCCCAGGACCCACCAGGCTCCGCGGCCATGGGGCGGGAATGGGGCACAGTGCCTGGCACAGGCAGCCAGTAGGCCAATCCTGGGGGGGGCCTCAGCAGGCGGGGTCCTGGCATGACCTCTGCGGGGTGAGGTGGCGGGAGCTGGTGTCCACTGGGCCCCACGCTCCGGGCTTGCAGCGCTGAGGCCACTGGGGCTGTGTGTGCGGGTTGCTGGGCACCATGGTGAGCAGGACCGTGTGGGTGGGAGAGTGAGGGGCTGTGGTGCATCTTCCACCTTGCTCCAGCCCCCTTCAAGCAGCACTAGCTCACAGGGCTGTGCTGCTTGGGGGGCAACCTGGAGAGGATGGGGGATTGTTGCTCCCTGTGGCTGGGTTGGGTGCTACTCTCCTGCCGCAGCGGCTGCCTGCACCCTCCCAGGGGCCATTTGCCTTCACCGCGAAGGAGTGGAGCGGTTCCCCTGAGGCCTTCCCCCGACAGGAGCCGCCCTGGGCAGACCAGGCCTGAGAGCCCGCCAGGCTGGGAACTGGCTTCACTCCCGCACGTCCGCCGTTCCTCATCTCATGCGTTGGCTGGGCCCCAGCCATGCCTGCCCAAGCACTGCCAAGACTTTGGGCAGTGGTGTTGCTGGTGTGGGCAAGACCTGGGGAAACAGTGGCATAGGCAGCCTCTTGGCCTGCGTGAGACCACCAGCTACATCGATTTGGTCACATATTTTAACATGGCTGTCAAATATCTTCTGGGGCTGCCTTCAAATGGCGGTTGTAGTAGGCAGAAATGGGGCCCCAGCTGTGGAGATGGCTGGTCCAGGATATCATTTATCATTTATTGTTTGTCACTAGCTGAGCACAGGTGGGGGTTTTTGCCAGCTTTGCCTTATTTCAGACTTGTCCAACATATGGCCCGCGGGGTGATAAATTATGAATATGGCTTGCCAGTCCACTGGGTGATAAAAAGTTCATGATCTGGCCCTACATTCAAAAGGTTGGACACCCCAATGTAGAAGATTAATAGAGCCTAGACGATTATCTTCTGTCTGTAGGCCCTGTCAGGCCAGAGAGATAGGGAACATGACATGTATTGTTGACCTCACTTGCCCAGGTCACTGCATTCCCACCTTCTTCTCTGAGCAAATGCCTGCCTAAAAATCCCAGTCCCCACTTGTTGGAAGTATGAATGATATAAATGACACCAAATCCAAAGAAGAAAGGTCCAACAGAAATCATGATGTTAACAAGACATATGATGAATATGATTCTTCCATCATGCTGCTCTTCTCTTGTCTGAGTGAGGGAAAGGGGAAGAAAAGAGGTCTGTTCCCTGTTAGATCTCATTTGTTATTATTGAGCTATTAGAGCATCAGAGTCTTTCTGATGTGTCGTGAAGTCATGCAAAATTGCCATGGAAATTTAGAAGGCTAGACACAAAGTTTATATCTCCTTCGCCTTCACCATACTGAATTATGTTAAATGTTTAAGAACAGTATTTCATGCGCTTGAAAAACTATTATTCTTTGGGACTACGTCATTTGCATTATCTGGAATGGAGGTGGTCTTTAAAAATATTAAAGACTCAGAGACTGTCAGAAGTGAGCTTCACACCCAAATAAGCCAGTCATCTCAAAATTTAGGATGATAATAGTATTGTCAATCAGCTTCCTCATAGCACATGAGTTTTTACTTGGTCTCCTATCAGTTAGTAATGTAGTACCAACCATTATGGAAAAAAACCTGTGTTTCTTGCCATACTGTAGAATAATAAGCACCAAATAATGATAGCCTTTTGTCTGCATGGTGTGTTTCATGACGATAAATGCTTTTCCACTGGTTTGAATATGTAGTCCAACATTACTGATGCTGTAATGGAGCCAAGTGATGATGCACTTGGAAGGCACAGCAGAGAGTAGTTTTCTGTCAGAGACAAAGGGGCAGATTCTCAGCAGTTCACCATAGTGCCACTGAAGCTGAGAGAGATGTAAATTTATGCCACCTCAGGATCTGGCCCAAGGGGCTCAATACTCTGTTACTTCAGTTTTGCAACAGCATGATTCAGTTGAAAATTTTTGCTAGGGTATGCATGCATTTGTAGAGAATGGAGATATTTTAACATACATTCATTTAGTATTTTCTTGTTTGGAGAAGTGAACAAATGCAAAGTACAAATTTGCAAACATAATAAAACAGAAAATGAAGCAGCACCTTTTGGCAAGGAAGCAGGCATTACAATAAAGCAGAGTAATTATTCTTGTGCCAGTTCCTTTTTTAATGGCATCTCTGAATTGCAGTGACATTAGTAGAGTTGAACATTTCCTGCGGACAGAATGTAAATGCTTACAACTGCAGGGCTTGTTTCCTTTAGTGTTCGTTTGTAGCAGCTTTTCTATGCTTTAAGGACTGAAAGGGTTTTTGGTGGTGGTGGTGGTGTTTCAGCATTTTTTTAGTCCTGGGTTATACAGTTGAAAACATGCCTCCCTTTTCTGTGTTTTTATTTAGCAGTCTACTTTCGCTATAGTTGACTGAAATCAGGATATGTTAAAGGAGGCTGTTGTCTTTTCTTTTACATGTGCCCTTCTTCTGGGTTCTGTCGCTTCTAGTGGGGATCACTTCCATACAGTCTGCTGGGGACTTGATATCTGTAGACTCTTTGGGCTTATCCACACGACAGCAGTGACGTGTCCCTGTCAGGGATAGGGTAAGCATGCCCATATGCCCACAGGCATGTTCCAAGGCCAGAAGTTTGCCAGTTGGGCGGCCTCAGGCTCAGCCCTCTGTGCCTACTTGTGATTCCATTGTTTTTGGTGGGCCTGGCAGTGGTTTCTGATGAGAAACCTAGAGTAGCTTCACTGGTGAACTCGGATTCCAAGCAAGTCTGTAGGAATGGGTGGGTGGGGTATGCTCAGGCCAGTCCTCATTGGGACCAACCACTACCACAGTGTAGACAAGCCCTTTGGAAACAACGCCCAGGGCAGAATAAGACAGCTTGTTTGGTGAAGTATATTTCTTGCAGAAAGTATACGTAGTAGCTCCCGGTTTTGAACAGGCTTCCAGGTCACTTATGAGTTCAGTTTGAAGTTATTTTATTTGGTTTACAAAGTTATCTGTATCTTTATGGCTGTTTGGCGTGACTCCCGCTTCCTGTAGGACCACAGCAGTTGAGATAGGCTGATGTGCTCAAGCTCACACATTTACATTTCAGGGCTTGAAGCCAGAGATTTTCAGGAACTTTTGCTCTTGGTACCCCTTCACCCCTTTTACTGATGCTCTAAATAGCTTGAGCTTTGTGGCATATGAATGGTGTAAACAGCAGAAGGAGTGGAATAGTTTATAGTGCCAAATGTGTAGTGGGGGGGAGTGTGGATTGGAATGAAAGAAACATTTAGGCTGACTGGATGTACTTATTGCAAGAGCAAGAACTTTTAAACCAGTGGTTCTCAACCTTCGCCACACTGGAAACCCTTACTACTTCAACCCCAACACCTGGTTAAACATATGGGCAAAGTAAAATGCTTGCAACCCAGCTCCTAGTTTGAGACTCTACACCTTTGGGAGTGGAATGGTTTCCAGAATGAATGGGAGAAACTTCATATTCTGTGAGAGAGAAACATAGCTGGCACGACATGCTGGACAATACCCCACATGGGTTGGTCTGGGATTCATAAGGAGATATTTGAGATGGAAGGTGACCGAATAGGTCCTCTCTAATTTTATGTTTCATTTCACGTGCACTTGGCAAACAAAAAAAGAGAGGCTAAAAATAAAATGACAACCCATAATGATTTCCAGTTGTGTTTATTTCCCATCTCATTGCAACAAATAGACATTAAGGCAGGAGGCTTTTATCTGTGAATACCAATAGGTTGCTACATCTTGGTTACTCTAAGGCCCAGGGCTCAGTTTATACCATATGGTATACTATCTGCTGTTAGTGGCACTTTCCATGGCCAAGTTTTTACTGTCTCAGGAAGATCACAGAAACGATATGCTCCAAGACAACCAAGCTATTTCTATATTTAAATAAACTACTAAAACAGAGGAAAAAAGAAAGCCAAGGAAATGTAATTTCAGTTGGTATCAGCACCAACAAACTGGACTAGAATGTGCTGTGAACTTAGTTATAAAGATGGCAGTGTCTCTTCTCATGTCTTTATCTGGTCTTTAAAATAGACAGCTCAACCTGTCTGTTCTTTTAAATATTTGCCAGAGTGCAATGCGGTTGGACCTAATGCATTGGAAGCACCCTATTTTCTTCTCTTTAAAGGGTGTCCCACCTTTTAATATTTAGGTGACACTGCCCCGATCCATATATCAGGACATATTTCTTCCCAGTCTTTGGATCTGATTGGCTTAGCAGGGAAGTACAGGTTACCCATTCAGAAATTATAAGGTTACTCAGTAGCCTAATGCATCATTATTACTTCTATAGCAAACTGTTTGTCTGGCACCCCCTCATCTCCTTGTACTGTAGATTTTGAATGCCATATGATTTTCCAGAAACAGGATTTTGGCATCCTTTGGAAAATTCTGGTAGTTATTTTCACCCCAAATTTTGATTAAATGTTGAAATATCGACATTTTCCAGGGAATGAAACTAGAAAAAGAAGGAACAAGACTGGTTTTCTTGTGGAAAATTTCAGTCTTGTAGATGCAACAGTATCTGTCCATCTTTAATATTGGGTAACTGCTTTATGAAGCTTCTTTATTTTAAGGGTGACATATGGGCACATTGCATATTCTTTAGAGAATCTGTTGGCTAGTACCAGTCTTCTGGAATCAATAATTTGAGGATCAGCAATCTCACTTGTACCCCAATATTGCAGAAAAGTGTTTGGCCCTTATTTAAATAAAAGCTATCTTTCCTGGGCTGTTGGAAGTCATGTTTCCATTTTTTTAGAAGTATTGAACTTGTATATGAAAGGTGGGTTTTTTGGGGGAGGGGGGTGTTTAGTTTTGGGGTTTTTTGGCATAATTTCTTTATATTTAAGAAGGAGAAATATTGGAAGAGATTCTTCTGTTGTTCCAGCTACTAAGAGACCAAGATATAGTAACATTCTTTTGTTTTTCACAAGTTTTAAGAAATACTTCCAAAATACCGGCTTCTTTCAGAATTGTTTTTTTCACATTCACTTCTCTCTCATCATCCACCTATGCTGTTAAAAGCAATTAGGGTAGGAAAGGTCTCAGGTGTTTTTTTTCCTAGGCCCTGGCCCATGATAATGTTTGGGAAATCCTGCTCCAGTAGTGACTCATTCTCACTATTCCACAAGCAGTTTTTGATGAGCTTCAGGAGCCCTGTCCATCTTGGATGTGGTGGTATGGGTCATGTCAACATGACTGCTGGAGAGTTAAAAAAAAAAATCAGAAGTAGTAAATTTATCTCCAAAGCTGTGTCTGGGTACAATCAGTCACACAAGCCTGGAGAGAATCCTTTTAGGTTAAAGAAGAAAGGGTTAAAGTCTGTTGTCAGTCTCATCTCTCCAGTCCTATTGAAACCAGTAGTTGTATGGGGTAATAGAGCTGCATTTGGCCTGAAGTGCTTCTGAAAGGTGAAAAAAGAAGCACTGTATTATCTGGAAACCCTTTTACATACTGAAATGCTGCACTCTTTATCCCTCCAGGAGAAAGCAGCATGCAAAAGAACTTTATTAAAGAAATCTATTGCACTGTAGACTCTGAGCCCCAGTGATTAACCCCTCTTGTATAAAATAGGTGTCTCCCCAACTGTGCTGAAACTTGCTTGAATAATGATGTGAATCATTTGGTCTAAACCACAGCTGTAGCAGAAAGCACGAAGCTGAGGCACAGAGGTAAGGGAAGGATAGAATTTAAGAGAGGAAACCTGCAAGATAAAAAATAACGGGGCGTGGGAGGGGGGGAACCAAATGAGAGGGGAGAAAATATCAGACTGAGATGATTTTTTTTTTAATAGAAAAAAAAATCTCCCTAGGCAGGACTCAATTGGCAGTTTTAAATCCCTAAATAAATGTCTTAGGAAATGGGTATTGATCCTTGCCTGGAAGATAGGGCCAAAGACATTCATCAAAGGGGCAGATGAAAGACCTGTTTTTTACTGTTCTATAAAGACAGGGAGTCTGAGTTGGGGTCCCCCTTCCCATCCAGTTCACACGTGTTTTGAAATAAGCAATTGAGGTGAAAGTGTTTTCATCTTTGCCTGTTCTTTTCCTGCCATGTATTTAGAGAGAAAAGAACCCTTAGTAATAACCATCAAGAGCTGAGCTATCCCTTCTCTGTTTTGCTGTATGCTTTTCTTCTTCTTCATTTCTTTTAAAGTCTCTATACTTACACCACTGGTGCCTTGACATCTGCTTATTGCATTTCATACTAGAATGAGTGAAAATGAACAAATAAACTTGAGGTTGGTGTTTCCCTTCTCATACAGCCCCCTCTGTCTCTCTAGCTGCCTGGCACATTTTCTTTGGCTGGCAGTAACCAGTGTCTGACATCCATTGAGGTTAAATCTTTTGGCAGGCTAGGGGAGGCAAATCTCCTAGGCAGGCTGAACACTTTGGTTCTCCTTTCATGAAGAGTCCTTATCAAGGAGGCTTAATAAAGTGGAAATTGTGTTGCAACTGCTTTAAGGTGGGATTTTCAAATAAGTCTAAGTGATTTCAGAGCCCAACGTCCATTGCTGATGTTTGTAAGTGTGGGTTCATACAAAAAGAAGCATTGACTGAACTTAAGGTGGAATTGGTTTAACTAAAGACAAATTGTTCAAACTGTGTGTTTGGATGCTTTCACTTCAGTATATCCCTGGTTAATTTTGCTTTACCTTGTGCATGCAACTTGTAAGTACAAATAAATACTGTTTAGATTTAAACCAATATACAAGTCAACTCCAACCTAGCTGACTTGCACTGTCAGGTCAGGTTGGATCAGGAGGCAAAGGTCAGTTATCATCAACCAGACTCATCCTGGGCCTATTCCTTTAACTTGTTCCAGTTGTTAATCTTTAGTGTTTAACATTTGTGTAACTGGCTAGGGTGACTGGGGAAGCTGCCCTGTTCACCAACTTGGTAGGTAGGGGAAGTGAGTGTGTGTGTGTGTGTGTGTGTGTGTGTGTGGCTGGGGAGGGGGGGAACTGCTGCTGCCACCACCACACAAATGCACTGCCACTGGTGTCAACCAGAAGTTACTGCTGCCCCAATATATGGCAGCTGCCACAGGTGCCCTGCTGAGTGATTATGCCTGTTGTCCTTAATGTACTGCAAAGGATCCTTTTGGGTCAGCATCTCTCCCTTTGGACTTGAGATGACTCCAGTAGAGCTTGCAGTGAAAACTAGTTATCCAGCACTCTCAGAACATGGCCAGAGGAAGTTCATGCACTGCCCTGTACTATTTGCACAGCTCTCGGTAGTTCCAAGATCACATTCTTTGGTTTGTCTGACTGCTTCACTTTTGAATATCTGATGTAAACAATCCATGTTGACCATGTGAAGAGATTTATTTCTTCACTATGACTTTTGATCCATACAGATGCATGCTTAGGGTATTGCAACTAGAGATTTGTGGCATAGTGCTTACACTGATGGTGTTAGACTTTTTGTATTGGAATGATCTTCTGAATCTTTCTGCATTTAAGCCAATCCTCAATGGATGTGGTGACCAGAATTATGGGAGCTGCCACCCTGGTACTCATCAGCAGCAGAAGTTTACTTCTCCTAGAATGATGGAATTATCCAACATCATGTTGACTTTCATAACCTTAATTTTTTTTTTTTTACAAGAACAAATTGTTTAGACTAACAAGACTACCAGATTTGGTGTCAGGAATACAGTGTAGATGCACCTTTAGGGGCTTCTTAAAAACCCTCCTGGTATGATGCTCATGTGAAAAACCTATATCAATATAACTTTTGCTGTGGATTTAAACAGAAATTGTTACACCAGTAAAGAGCCCTGCATACCGAGTGCTAGAATGAAAGTGACTTATTCCAGTTTAAGTTTATTAGGAACTAGCTGGACTAAATCAAAGAAGATTCTCAACGTGCAATAAATGGGTTCCTCCTCACCTTTTGCAGTCATTTAACTATTTCACATTAAAGGCTGCTCTAAATTATCTCAGGACAATTTTCTTGTGTAGACAAAGCCTTAGTCTGCCTAACAATTAAGCATACAGAGCCAGATGTATAGATGGTATACATGGTTATAAGATGGTATTTCAGGTTCTAAAGAGGCAGACAGGAGTGAGCAGTAGTGGTACTCAGGTTTCCACTAGTCTGAATCCCACTAGGAAAAAAGCCTGGCTCCTTTAAGTAACTAAAACCTTTGGAAATAAATCTGGTCCTCATAAAATGCTGATAAACGTTTTGCAAGCTGCTAGCCAGCTAGATAAACAAATAGAAATCTAAGGTTTGGGAAGAAATGGGCACAGTTTATCTGCTGCTGTAGAATCATAATGCTGGATTTATCTTATCACAGTGTTTTCCTTGGCAAAAGTAGGATGTAGCACAGGATTATGATGTCATTGCAGGTTGTCTACCAAAGAACGAACTGGACTATGAAGCAAAGTTTTCCAAACATTCCAATTTTAAAAAAAAACAGGAGAAATCACATAAACATTACTTCTATCCTAAAGTCTGAAAGTTCCTCTTTGAAGTTTCTTAAATAAAAATAATTATTGGGTTTATAACTGCAGTGGGTCTACCATTCAGTGATTCAATTTTTTTTGCCTATACGACTAAGTATTTGCACACTATTGTATGTTTTCACTTGAGTGATCCATTCAAGTTGATTTCCTTGTAAACTTTGAGCATTCAGTAAAGGAATGGACACAATCCCATGCAACGCAAGTGGCCCATTGTTGCTATAATTACATGATCCACTCCAGCATAATGAGACGTTTTGTGCCCTTCTAATGGTTGGTCTAGAGCAGGGCTTCCCAAACTGCTATGCATTCACCCGGGGTATGAAAGACATCTTTGGGGGGCACTGAGGAGAAATTGTGTAAAGGGAGATTTAATGATAATTTTCATGATAATAATGATCGGCATTGAAGGGGTTGAAATATAAAGCATGCTGGTAAGGGTGTGCCGGTATTTGGTAAATCTGGAAGGGGGGTATGCAATACAAAAGCATTTAGAAACCTCTGGTTTAGATAAAATGATCACTTGCCTTTCATTTTGTTCAACTAATAGGTATTATTGGCAGCAGTACTACTAGTAGTAATATGTACTATGGTTTTGAGGATAGAAAGATGTTGATGTTGCAAGCATGTTTGTGTATTTTTTCTGTTTTTGCTGGACAGTTTGTCTGTATTCGATACTGAACTACACAATACTTTATGAGATGAAGTTCAAAGATTGAAAGTAAAGATGACTCAGTCCAATTGGAAACATTTTTCTGATCTTTTTCATTTTTCATGTTTTTCAGTGTAGCTGAAGAAGGACTGTGTAGGTGGAAGCGCACAAAAGTTAGTAAGTGTGAAGTCATTCTATGGGGTTATTTGTTGGGCTCAGCCACATAGTTTAAGCAGTAAAGCATGTCTGAGTTCCTTTTATGGCACCAAACTCACATGAGCAAATTACCACATCCAGGATATCTCATGTCACACATGAAGAACATTAAAGATAACCAAATTATCTCATTTTTATTAGAGTTCAATGTTGCCACACTTACCCACTTTGAGCACTTTTTACTCATGGGATTGCTCACCGTTGTGGTGCTCCGTGATGCTTTGGTAACACTTTAGGTGCCTGAAGTGCATCTTGTAGTATTCCCTGGTGGCTCAAAAGGGTGGCTTTCAGGTTTAGAACTGCTTCACTGCTGTAGGAATTGCTGTACTTGCACTTTTATACATGTGCTCGGGGCGGGCGGTCTTTAATTAGAGAGGCTCTGAGATGCATATCATGTCTCTGCATCTCTGTGCTGAAAGATGGCAGTAGGGGTGCTTTAACTATATCTTGCTGAGGTAGCTTTAGTTAAAGTGCCCCCACCACTGTTTTTCAGTGCAGAGACACTAATACATGAGATGCTGAAATCTGCTGGCATGCAGTAATTACCACGTTCCAGCAGACTTGATTAATCAAGTCTCCTCTGATGTGCTATAATTACAGCGCATTGAAGCAGCCTTGCTGCATGTGTATAGGTGTCGCTTGTGTAATGATGCAGACTTCATTTTAAATGCAGACATGCCCAGTAAAGTCCCAGACAAATTACTTTTTAGGAATGTCCACTGAAATAATTAGAAAGGGTTAAAAAAGGTAAAGGACTAGGTACAGTAGGTGAGAGGATGGAAGAAGGATAAGAAAAAAGAGAAAGACAAAAGCATAAAAGGAAAGGTAGTGGAGATAATAAGGGAGAGAACTGAGTGAGTTAAAAATTGGAAAGAGATTGGTGATATGAAAAAGAAAAGAAGGAGACTGAAGGAAAGAGAATGGGCTAAAAAGAAATAACTGAAAAGGCGTAGGAGAAAATAATCATGATGCTGAGAAACATTTAGCTTTTCTTCTGGTCATTTTGAGAATCAGCTGAATTTTTAAGGCTTATTACTTCTCATCATTCTGGCTAAAAGATGCCTTTGGGATTTCTCATAATGTTTGCATGTGTATATATGCATATGTGCATGTGGGCACATCAGATCCTGTTATAAAGAGGAGTCCAACATATTTTTACCATAAGGCCAAACTACTCAAAATTCCAGATTTTTACTTCTTATTGTTAGGATGGTGGCATGTAATTGCAGTTCTGAGGAAGGGGCTCTGTGGAGACGTACATTTTTTCTTCAGCAGTCCCTTACAGTCAAGGATGATTGTCTTATCTGTGTGTCCAAAGATGGCTAATGAGGCCTACACAGGATTGATAGACTCCACTGCAGCTTGGATATGTGTTTCCGTGTAGGGTGGGTAGCACTGGATTCCTAATTTGGTCCACAACGCACTGTTTCTGCTGCTCCTGCTTTTCCATCTCCTATTCTTGTTGTGAGGTTTCAAAGTACTGAGATCCCTGCAGCAGGCTTTTCCTCCATTTGTAGTGGTCCTGGGTGATAGTTACCCACAAGTTGACATTAATGTTGCATTTTTTTTAGTTGCCCTTTAGGACATCCATGAAGCGCTTTCTCTGCCTTCTTGAGCATATGCCTCAGTTGAGCTTGGAGAATAAAACTTGGCTTGGGAGTCTGGAGTTGGACATCTGGATGACATGGCTGGCCCAATGAAGTTGATGTTGGATGATCATTGCCTCAATACTCATAGTATTTGCTTGCAGGAGGACATTAATGTTGGTGTATCTGTCTTCCAGCTGGATCCGAAGGATCTTCCAAGGCATTGTTGATGGTACTTCTCCAACAAATTGGGAAGTTTCCTGTATGTTGTCCATGTCTCCACTTTGTACACCAAAGTGGGGATCATGACTGCTTGATAAACCGTGACCTTGATTTCGGATTTGATATCATGATCTTTGAACACCCATTTCTTCAGGTATCTAAAGGCTGCACTTGCACACTTGAGGTAATGTTGGATTTCTTCATCGATATCAGCCTTCTGCAAGATATGGCTTCCAAGGTATGGGAAATATGCAGTGTTCTCCAGAGTCTCCCTGTGGATCTGGATTACTGGAGCTGGGGACTGTTCCTTAGGAGCTTGTTGCTGGAGGACCTTAGTCTTCTGAATGTTAAGCATGAGTCCCACTTTCTTGTATGCCTTGGTAAAGCTGTTGACAATTGTCTGAAGGTCTGCTTCTAGGTGAGCACACACTACAGCATCATCAGCATATTAGAGTTCAATGGTTGAGGTTAGGGTGGTCTTGGTTTTGGCTTGGAGTTGGCTGAAGTCAAACAGCTTACTATGCATTCAGCAGTTTAGTTCCACTCCGGCTGGAAGCTTGTTGGTGGTCAGATGTAGCATCACAGAAAGTAATATTGGAGCAATGACACAGCCTTGCTGAAGTCCCATTTTAATCTCAAGAGGATTTGTGATGGATCCATTACTGAGAACCACTACTTCCATACTGTCACGGAGCAGGCAGAGGATGGTCACAAATTTCAGTGGGCATTCATACTTCAGAAGGACGGTTGACAACACTTCTTGGCCAATAGTTGAAAGCTTTTTTGAGGTCAAAGACAGCAATGTAAAGAGGTTTATGTTGTCATGTAAGTTGTGCCTCTTGATGCCGTAAACCCACCCTGAGATTCCAGGAGGAGCTCTTCAGCAAGTGGAAGGAGACGGTTCAGGAGGGTTCTGTGATGGTAGACAGCAAAGTGATTCCTCTATAGTTTTCAAGGTTGGATTTGTCTCCTTTCTTGAAGATTGTCACAATCACGGTGTCCCTGAGGTTATCTGGGATTTCCTCCTCATTCCATATCTTGAAGATGAGAGCATGAAGATGTGATCTGAGCTCCTCTCTCCCTGTTGGAAGATTTTGTTGGGGATTCCATCTGCCCCAAAAGCCTTGTTGTTCTGCATCTGCTTGATGGCTTTCCTTACTTCACCAAAGGTTGGAGGCATTCTAAGATCATCTCTGATTTGATGTTCCATGATGCAGTTGAGAATACTCTCATCAACAGCAGAGTCTTGATTGAGAAGGTCTCCAGAATTCTCCTTCCCTCAGGCATTGATGGCTCCTCTTTCCTTGATCAGGTCTCCTCCATCCTTAGGTATCAAGGGGGTTGGTCTCTGAGTGCTGCGACTGTAGATGGTTTTGGTGGCACTGGAGAAACCATGCATATTGTTGATGTCAGCAAGATGTTGAATCTTCTTAGTTTGTCTTCTCACCATTTATTCTTCATATCTCAGGTCCTTCCTTGGACCTCTGCCTTGGCTTATTGGAGATTTGGTTTCTTTTGCTTTGAGTTGGTGTTGTTTTGCCAAGGACAAAAGGCCTTGCATCTGTGATCAATCTATTTTTAGATCTCCCATTCATTCTTATCAAACAAGCATTGATGTTTTCTGGTAAAGAATGCAAGTGTCTCTTCACAGGCACTGATGACAGTGGTCTTGAGGGTATTCCACATGCTGCTGACATTCTCCCATTGTTGTTAATTTGAATTCACCAGTTTTTTGTTGAGGCACTGGTGGAAGAGGTCTTGCATGCTTGGGTCCTTGAATCCTTTAACATTGATCTTTCGTTGGCATTGCTTCTGCTGCAGCCATCATTTGGGAGTCAGTTTGAGTGACATAACTGAATGGATGAGTCAGTGATCAGCAGGGATCTTGCTTTTCTCTGATCAAAAAAAAAATCCCCAATTTTTGCATTAAAATAAGTAACCCAAAATCCACATTTTTCTATGATTAAAATGAAACACCACTAATATACAGACATATACATAGTGGTGTTTCATTTTAGTCACGGAAAGATGTGAATTTTGGGTTACTTTTTTAAATCCAAAAATTAGGGATTTTTTTGTTAGAGAAAACCAGGATCCCTGGTGATCAGTCCAGCTCCTAGCATAGCTTGGGTGATGCAGACATCTTTGTGATCCCAGGAGCAGATGATGACATAGTCAATCAGATATCAATGATTAGGTTGTGGGCATTGTCATGATGTCTTTTGCCTGTTTTCATGGTGGAACAGGATGTTGTGTGATGGTGAGTCCATGATCTGTGCATTTGGTCAAGAGGAGGATGCCACTGGAGTTGACTTTTCCTACTTCTTCCTTGCCAATGATTCCATTCCAGAGATTAGAGTCCCTTCTGACCGTGGTGTTGAAATCACCACAAAAATGAGAAGAACAAGTCTGTCTCCCTCTGGAACATTAGAAGGGACTAGGTCAAGGTTGGCATAGAATTCTTCCTTGGTTTCATCGGCGGTGGCAAGAGCCAGGGCATATGAACTGATGACAGTGGCATATTGGCTTCCAGGCAGTTTATGACAGAGTCATGAGGTGCTCATTAATTCTAACAGGGAACTCATTGAGTTGGCTTATGAGTTGATTCTTAATAGCAAAACCAACACCATGAAGTTGATGTTCTGCTTCCTGTTTACCCTTCCAGATGGTATAGCTGCCTTCATGTTCTTTGAGCTGCCCATCTCCCATTCACCAGGTCTTGCTTAGTGCAGCTACATCAGTGATGTGTTGCCTGAATTCTTGGCTCACAATTGCAGAGCATTTACTATTAGGGTTGTCCACGAGGGTCTTAATGTTCCAGGTCCCAAAAACGATGGTCTATTTTGCTGGTATTTTCAACTGCAGTAAAGATGATCCTATCAGACACAGTTATCCAGTCAGGAAGAAATACAGAATATTGTATTAGACAGGCTATGGTTATGGAACCCTTTTTATCCCCCTCATGTGGGGTGAGCAGAGCAGATCCTGAAGAGGGCTGCTCAGTCACAGTTAAAGCAGCCAGATTGCACTCCTGTCTCATCCAAGTGCTAGACAGCCTTCTTATAACTGCTTCCTTTGTGCCAGGTCATGACTAGGAGCTTTCAGACCTCACAGTCCTGCTCCCATCACCATTTAGCTGGTCACTAAAGGGTTTGAAGAATGTGCTGGTATGGCAGAGCACAGGTTGTGCCTGCTACTTTAAAGGCTTGAGCGGGCTCCAGATCAGCCTGCAGGTGGGAACAGACCCAATCAGGAGGGTCACATGGCACCCAGGATGCTGCCTTATTTGTGTAGGGCTAGGCAATCATGGTATAAGACTGGCCTTGAGAGCAGAGCTGGGCAGTAGCAACTGGGGAACTGAAGGGTGAACATCTTGCCAGAGTACTGCTGGTCCCTGAACACCTGGAGGTTAAGGTAGGAACTATGGGGATGGAGGAGGTTCCTGGACTTGAGGAATGACTTAAAACTACACTCTGCTGGGGTTGGATGGTGTGGTGGGGCAGCCTGTGGTAGGGCAGTCTCCAGGAAATGCCATACCTAGGCTTCCCCACTAAAAGGTGAGTATGGGGCTCCAGAAGGCCTCAATCCCCACTGCCTTGTGGGTGACCCAGAGGAGGGGAAAAGGCTAGGGGATCACACCCTGACAGAAGAGAACAGGTGGGGCCAAAGGTCCCAGTCGGGGCGCAGTGAGAGCCAAAGGCTGCATAGAGTAGGGTCTGTGTAGGGCCTGAAGGACTGCACATAGACTGGCTGGAATAGAGGCCAGGTGAGTGGCAGAGAGTGAGTGAGCCCAATGAGGGCAGAATAGCAGGCCCAGGAGGGGTCCAGAGCAACTATGTGGTCCACAAGCTCACAGAGAGAGGGCAGTGTGTGGAGGTGCCTAAAAAGGTATACCTGTACAGGAAAGGGCTAACTGCCAAGAACCTACCCATAAAACCTCAACTGGTCAGTGCTGGGGCCAGGACCAGGACAGTCAAAGGGCCTGAGTTCCCACAGAGAGGGACAGCCAGAGCTACAGGCCTGAAATCCTGACTGGCCTAGATGTGAGGCCATGGCCTGTGAAGCCAAGAGTCCCAGCGGGCATGGGCAACTGGTGCCTCCTGAGTTGTGTGGGGGGGGGGCATTCCCCCCCCACTCACCAGTCAGCAACTGGGGGAGGTCCACCCGCAGCCAATCTCACCAACCCACAAGTGGCAGCAGTGTGCTGCTGGCACTTCTAGGCATGCCGCTGGCACTTCCAAGTGAGCACAATTGGCCACAGGGGGACCACGGGGATTGCTTCTCCTGGTGCCCTCACTCCCTGGCTGGCATTCTCAGAGCGGGCACTGGAACTCTCACCTGTTCCCCCACCCTGCCTGAATGCTGTCTATCAGGGGGTGCACCAGCACCCCCAGGGGGTGCACGGGAACCCTTGTGCACCTCCTATGCCTCACCACTGCCAGAGGGGGTCAATTCCAAGAGGGAAAGGAGTCTGGGGGGCTTGCAGCCCAGTATGAGGGTAGAGGTTAGGCTGCCTGAGAAGGAGAGATTCAGGTCAGCATCCAGTGGGGCCCAGTGTGGGGCCAGAGCCATATAGTGATGCTATCTGTGAGGCAATGGATGCAGTGTAGGGACAGCATGAAGCCATGTGCACACCGCCGATGAAACCAAGGAAGAATTCTATGCCAACCTTGACCTAGTCCCTTCTAATGTTCCAGAGGGAGACAGACTTGTTCTTCTCATTTTTGTGGTGATTTCAACACCACGGTCAGAAGGGACTCTAATCTCTGGAATGGAATCGTTGGCAAGGAAGAAGTAGGAAAGGTCAACTCCAGTGGCATCCTTCTCTTGACCAAATGCACAGATCATGGACTCACCATCACACAGAGATGAAAAAAGGAGGGCTGTGAGACTGGGTCCCTGTCTCAGCAGACATGTGCACATTAGGGCATTAAATGGACAGGCTCCCACCTAGGAACAACTTATTAGTTACAACAAAGGTGTGGCAGGAAAGTCATCTGGGTGGACTGACTTAGACAGGTGGGTCGGCCAATGTTTGGACTGACTCAAGATGGCCCCCTGCTACAGCTGGAAAAAGGTGTTTTCATGGAAGATGCCTGTTCATGACTTTTATCATGAATCAACTACTACACATCAGCTTCTTTATGGCTCTTGACAGAACCTTGATCCAATGGCAAGGAGACCAAGACAACTGGGCATCTTATTGCAGTGCAGCCTTCATTCATCTTCACAGCCATTGAGATTCTAATATCTTTTTCTGCCTGCTCCGCTATTGAGGATGTGTAGACCCATGGCTGGGCAACATTATTATAATGGTGATATGTACTCACATGTCACAGCACCATCAAAGGACATATGTGGCTTTTCAGGAGGGAAACCATTGCCATCTGCTGTCCTCACGACATCCTGGTGGTGCTGCCACTGCTTGGTCTGCAACTGCTTAATTGTGAGAGTTACCTCTGCTTCTTTCACAGCTAACCTTTCCTGAAGGTCATTCTACTATCTGGCACCTGTGGACATGCTGGGTAGCAGTACAACTCTGCCCCATAGAGCCATTACCTGCAGGTCAGAATACAAGAAGGGACTGCATCTCATGACACATTATCGCTCCCCTCAGCTCCTTCCTGTGGACAGCATATTCAAACTGCACAAACCTCTTTGATAGCAGACCAGTGTGCACATGTCTGCTGAGACAGGGACCCAGTCTCACAGCCCTCCTTTTTTCATCTCTGTATAGTTCATGAAGTAAAGACTCAGGGCTTGCTTCTCATTTATCCTAAGGGCACAGTGTACATTGATAATGCCTTGTAAAGGGGCCTTGGTATTGGTGAGCCTTGGTATTAGTGGGAATCAGGTCATCATCCTTCATCTCTTTTATTATTTATTAGATTCTAATTAATATAATACTTTCTATATCTTGCTGAATTATTAATTCATGATCATAGTTTTTCAAGCACCTAGCCTGGCTGTGAGTAACCAATTGCAAAGCCCTCCCTGTCTTACTGTTTTCTCACTGGTTTTTATACTTGTCCATGAGTGTTTCTAGAGTCTTTGTGCTGAGGCACTGAGTGTCTACTCTGCAGTTACTGCTTTAAACTAAACCAGGTTTTGGTAGCAGTCTGCCTAGGACCAAAATACCCACATGATCAACCTGTGTTGAGCTCTACATTACTACGGTGCAGAGGGTCCAGTGCTAGGGTGGTAAAGTCATCCCCTTGGCATCCACCTAGGCCTTGTCTTGCCTGCTTCCATCTGGGCTCTCAGGGTCATACCCTATTGTCTTTCCTGCCACACCTTGATGTTATGATTGGACAAGGAGGCTGCCCCTAGAGGGTAGGGGGTTTGGGGTGCTAGGCCTTTGTCTGGGCCCCTGGTCCAGTCTTTGTAGACTCTCAGGCCCTGGTCCTACCCTTGCGGGCTCTCAGAGTGTTCCCTCGGTCTTTGCTGTAAAACACCAGAGTCCTTCTGCTAATAGCAGCACTAGACTCTTTGAAGGGTCTAGGACCTGGGGTGCCCTGGGTACCCTTCTTGGTGAATGTCACAGGGGGACGGCACAATATGGGTCCAAAGGGGAAAAGGGGTGCCCCGGGACCTGAAATAAGGCAGGGGAGAGAGAGAAGGGATGAAAGAAAACAACGGGTTCCTTACTGGCAGCCTATGACA
>NW_017728906.1:4890808-4900369 GCF_001723895.1 Crocodylus porosus | reverse complement strand
TCTAATGTTCCAGAGGGAGACAGACTTGTTCTTCTCATTTTTGTGGTGATTTCAACACCACGGTCAGAAGGGACTCTAATCTCTGGAATGGAATCATTGGCAAGGAAGAAGTAGGAAAGGTCAACTCCAGTGGCATCCTTCTCTTGACCAAATGCACAGATCATGGACTCACCATCACACAGAGATGAAAAAAGGAGGGCTGTGAGACTGGGTCCCTGTCTCAGCAGACATGTGCACATTAGGGCATTAAATGGACAGGCTCCCACCTAGGAACAACTTATTAGTTACAACAAAGGTGTGGCAGGAAAGTCATCTGGGTGGACTGACTTAGACAGGTGGGTCGGCCAATGTTTGGACTGACTCAAGATGGCCCCCTGCTACAGCTGGAAAAAGGTGTTTTCATGGAAGATGCCTGTTCATGACTTTTATCATGAATCAACTACTACACATCAGCTTCTTTATGGCTCTTGACAGAACCTTGATCCAATGGCAAGGAGACCAAGACAACTGGGCATCTTATTGCAGTGCAGCCTTCATTCATCTTCACAGCCATTGAGATTCTAATATCTTTTTCTGCCTGCTCCGCTATTGAGGATGTGTAGACCCATGGCTGGGCAACATTATTATAATGGTGATATGTACTCACATGTCACAGCACCATCAAAGGACATATGTGGCTTTTCAGGAGGGAAACCATTGCCATCTGCTGTCCTCACGACATCCTGGTGGTGCTGCCACTGCTTGGTCTGCAACTGCTTAATTGTGAGAGTTACCTCTGCTTCTTTCACAGCTAACCTTTCCTGAAGGTCATTCTACTATCTGGCACCTGTGGACATGCTGGGTAGCAGTACAACTCTGCCCCATAGAGCCATTACCTGCAGGTCAGAATACAAGAAGGGACTGCATCTCATGACACATTATCGCTCCCCTCAGCTCCTTCCTGTGGACAGCATATTCAAACTGCACAAACCTCTTTGATAGCAGACCAGTGTGCACATGTCTGCTGAGACAGGGACCCAGTCTCACAGCCCTCCTTTTTTCATCTCTGTATAGTTCATGAAGTAAAGACTCAGGGCTTGCTTCTCATTTATCCTAAGGGCACAGTGTACATTGATAATGCCTTGTAAAGGGGCCTTGGTATTGGTGAGCCTTGGTATTAGTGGGAATCAGGTCATCATCCTTCATCTCTTTTATTATTTATTAGATTCTAATTAATATAATACTTTCTATATCTTGCTGAATTATTAATTCATGATCATAGTTTTTCAAGCACCTAGCCTGGCTGTGAGTAACCAATTGCAAAGCCCTCCCTGTCTTACTGTTTTCTCACTGGTTTTTATACTTGTCCATGAGTGTTTCTAGAGTCTTTGTGCTGAGGCACTGAGTGTCTACTCTGCAGTTACTGCTTTAAACTAAACCAGGTTTTGGTAGCAGTCTGCCTAGGACCAAAATACCCACATGATCAACCTGTGTTGAGCTCTACATTACTACGGTGCAGAGGGTCCAGTGCTAGGGTGGTAAAGTCATCCCCTTGGCATCCACCTAGGCCTTGTCTTGCCTGCTCCCATCTGGGCTCTCAGGGTCATACCCTATTGTCTTTCCTGCCACACCTTGATGTTATGATTGGACAAGGAGGCTGCCCCTAGAGGGTAGGGGGTTTGGGGTGCTAGGCCTTTGTCTGGGCCCCTGGTCCAGTCTTTGTAGACTCTCAGGCCCTGGTCCTACCCTTGCGGGCTCTCAGAGTGTTCCCTCGGTCTTTGCTGTAAAACACCAGAGTCCTTCTGCTAATAGCAGCACTAGACTCTTTGAAGGGTCTAGGACCTGGGGTGCCCTGGGTACCCTTCTTGGTGAATGTCACAGGGGGACGGCACAATATGGGTCCAAAGGGGAAAAGGGGTGCCCCGGGACCTGAAATAAGGCAGGGGAGAGAGAGAAGGGATGAAAGAAAACAACGGGTTCCTTACTGGCAGCCTATGACACGGGAACGGCAGAAGCGGCGGCAGGACCCACGCAGCTGATTAGCCACGTCTTTTTAAAACTGTGGCCAGCTGTGATCAATGATGATCGGAGCCAGCGCGGGATGATAAAAGACGCCTCGAGGGAAGAAGCCGGGGGGGAGAACTGGAGACCAGCCAGGAGGGGAGCCAAGCCTGGCTCCTTGTCCAGAGGCAAGGAAGAGGCCAGCAGCCATCTGCGAGGCTGGAATACATCTCCCAGCTGCAGGACAGAGAGCGGCGGATTCCCAGGTTTGTGGTGGTAGAGCCGGGTACAAGGGTCCGGGGACAGAGTCCGGGGCTGAAAAGTGCCCCGAAGAGAGGGGGTCGGAGGAAGACCCAGCAGGTCAGGTGGGGGTGGCACGGGTCAGGAGGTCACCCCAGAGCCCATCCCAGCAGGGAACCTCCACTCAAGCAGCGGGAGGGACTGCAAAGTCTGGGATTCAGCCAGGTGGGACCAAGTGAGACACCAAGCGAAGAGAGGAACCAGAGCATCAAGGAGCAGTCCTGAGGGATTGTTAAGAAAACACAGCACCCAGCCAGAGGGGTGCTGCAGGGGAAATTAAGCAAGGAGAGGCTTCTCTCCAGACAGGGAGTCCAGACTTTGATTTTGTAAGCCTGACAGACTTGTGGGCACTGTTTTTCATTTGGGAGTTTTGCGTGGAGTAGCCTATGGCTGGAGGCCCAGGAGGGGAACCACAGAAAGATTCCCGACCCACAAAGTTTAGAGTCGAGCCAAACCGACGGAGTCACCACCAACTGTCTCTTGGCACCACAAGGCGAGGGATGGGCCCTGGGAATCACAAGCAACTCGGCGTGGCTGGGTCTTAGGGTGAGGTGTAGGGGAAGGCGGAGCCTCGCAGAAGATCAGCGCCCCTGAGAGTGCCAACCCCGGATGAGGTAGTAGTCGGCCTCTCCACTGAACGTTTCAGCAGTCATGGCAGGCGAGACAGGGGCGGAAACTACCATTAAGATCACATCTCGAATAGACCATTCCAGGGACGAAGCGGCCAGCGGGTCCATACGCCAGAGGCTGAGCAGCACGAGACCTCATGTTCGAGGCCCGCCGGTTGCAGTGAACTTCCTCCACCGTTACAGCCACAACCCAGTCCTCTGGTATTTAAAAGCAAATTAAAAGATATCAGCATCTGCTCTTAAATAAAAGATTCCTCCATCATGGGGTTAACAGCACACCATGGCAAAGCTACCAAGTCCTGCAATACTTATCTTTGGCTGTCTGGTGGTGAAGGGGCTTCCTGTAGCTTCCCTGCACCCTAGAGTCCTTCCTCCTTGTCCAGTCAGGCCCTACTTCTCCCTGGAGCTTGGCTTCCTCAAGCTTGCAGGGCCAGACTGCTCCCCTTGCTTCAGATCCTAGGTTTATATATCTCTTTCTGGGTCACCCAACCCACTACTTCTGCCCCAGGCCTGTCAATTACTGGCCATATCTGGGGTGGGCAGCCATTTTATTCTTGCCACTGTATCAGTTTGTCCATGAGGCTGGAGCTGGCCAGCTGATCCTTGGCTCTCTCTCTCTCCTTAAGTAATGGGGTAGGGACCCCATTACATATGGCTACATTAATATTGATACTTGACCAACTAGTTGAAAGTTCACACTAGTATATTTACAGTAGTGACTGCCTTTTAGACGTGCATAGTTTTTTTCCCAGTCAAGCCTTGTTTGCAGGAAGCCTTGTTTGTCCTTCAAGTGAGATTATGGGTAGACATTGAAGATCTAGCAGCACTTAAAACAGTTTAGCTTGTGACTTCATTGCAATATAGCCTTAGAACTCCACAGAAAGTTAGCAGAAATTCTTCCTTTTATACGGAGAGGTAAGCTGATATAGGTTAGCTTTTTACTTCAGGGTAAGACCATGCATGTGTGCAAGTTACAGTGAAGCAGCTCACTATCTGTTAAACCCTGGTCACTTGTTCATGTGTTAATGCCCTTTATTATAGTGAAGACTGGGGTCTAATCCACATGCTCAGTTTCAGCACAGATCTTGTGCTTAAAGCACCTCCAAATTCAAGTCAGAACATTTTTTTGTAGGCCATAGAAGGAAGTAAGCCTAGAGTTCAGATAAGAGCCCAAATAAACTGCACAGTAGGTATTTTTGCGACAAGTGCAGCAAGACCTACATTTACAAGCCTGGGACTCTTAAGGGAAGCTCACATGTATTTCTACTGTACTTTGTGGTGTAGTCCAAATCTTTTACTATGGGGTTGCATAAATGTGCAATTTTCCTTAATCAGCTTGCCTCTTCAAAGGCCCAGGAAATAAAGCTGCAGTTTGCACCCTGCTCTGATTGCACCTCTAACACCCTAGGGAAGTATCATGTTCTACAGCTGAGTGATCTTTGTAGAGACTATTAGACCCCGACTCCATGAGGCACCCAACGACTAGGGAGATGACAATCCAATTGCTCATGGATCCTGTTACTTGTTAGCAAGAGCAAGCAGGGAGCAAACACCAGCTCACATTGCTTGCAATATCTTTATTTAGAATGGAGACAGCTTCAGGTGAGCTCCCTCACAGACACCTAGTCTATGAACACAGGGAGCAGCACTGAACATTTTTTTTTCACATTTTATACACCTTGGTTCATACACATTAACATTCACTCCACCTATGTTCCTCCTAGGGTTCCACCCATTTCTCCTCCCATCTCAAGCTCCACCTCTGCTTACTTCATTAGCATGGAATTACCTATGCATTCCCCTCATTTACGTGACTCTCTGCTAAGAGCGCATGCGTAAGGCCATGAATTTGGGTACTCTCGGTCAACCACTGTTTTTTTCTGGTTCTTGCTGACTCAGCACGAGAACTACAACTCTCGTGCTCTGCGCAGTGCGATGCATGCACGATTAGACTCTTCTTCCCCAGCCACGCGGAGCTGAATGCAGGTGAGGCACTGGCATGGCTGCACGCTGAGCGGTGCCATGGTGCTGCTGCTGTGAAATTAGTTTGGTGAGGCTAAATCCCCCCAGGCCCTGGCCTTCCTCTGTCTATACATGCCCTCTGAATCTGCCCCTGGGTTTGAAGCTTTTTCTTTGGAACAGTCCCTGTAGAAAAGCTTTCTTCCTTGAAGGGCCTGATGAAATCTAAGGTGAGTTAAAAACCTTAGGATGACATTGAACAAAATCTCAGAAAAAAGATTTGTTCTTGGGACCAAAGGCTACCTGATTGTCAATGCTGATGTGGCTTCTTGTTCAAAACCAAACCGGAAATTAAGATGAACTTCCACTGACCTTAGTATAAATGCTGGATGCTCTTAGAAAAATACAAAACTAATCCTCTGGCTTCAGCTCCCTTTACCAGCCACCACGCCACTTTAGATTCTAATCTTGACATAGTGCAGCTAAACAAGGTCAAACTGTGCATGTAAACAAGCCTATGTAAGGCAGTCACAAGTGTTTGACAGCAGTTGGGAACTTTTCAGAGTGGCAGGCTGGAACAACCTGGCTTATATCTGAGATAACTTGGTGATCCAACCTGGCTGTGGCTGCGATTGCTGCCTGCAGCTCCCAGCCTCCCAGCCCCAGCACAGCTCCCTGGTACCTCATCCTGGAATGCCACTGAAGCCCCCTGGGTCTGCATGTCAGATCCAGTGGCTCTGTGGGCTGTTTCTGGCCTGCTGGTTGTATGTTGCTGACCCCCGCCATAGGACATAGTGATGGTGATTCAGATGATGATCTTTTTCTCTATTCTGGTGCTTCCTGGTGATGAGACATGAAGCCATGGTTCATACCACTACAGCGAGTAAGATGTTTAGGGGCTCCTATAGATGTGCGGGGAGCCTGCTCCAATGCGCTGGAAAGCCAGTGTGTCGGAGAAGGCTCAATTAATGGAGTCTGCTGGAGCATGGAATTTGATGTGCTTTGGCAGTCTTCCACATCACATGTATCAATGCTGAAAACATGGTGGTGGGACTCTTTGAAATAAAACATGTTGAATGACCTTTGGAACAAGACACTCTGCCACCATCTTTTCAGCACAGGGATGCTGATACCCATGACGTGTGAGCACTTTTAATTAGCACGACTCACTAAGTAAAGTGCATGGTGCTATGTGCCAGACCATGTGTAAAAATACACTAGGAGTTTAACCATGATGTTGGAACTAAAGTCTAACATTTGATTCCATCTTCTTAAATTCATCCCACAGTCTCAGTCAGATAATGTGTTTTCCCCTTCCTGTGCTAGACTGTTATGCACAGTTACTGTGTACTGTTAAGATCTGATCCCAAAGGTAGATACTTGCTGGTTATATAGAAAGCAATACTTTTACTCTAACTTGGAAAACATCTTAGTATCCTTCTAAACAAAAGGTTATGTATGTACATGCCAACTGGCATATCACATGCTTATGAAAGGTACTATAAGTATTGTTGAAAATGACATGTAAGTGAGCAAAACTTGAAGCAGGTAGGTAGGGCACTGGGATCTGAAATCAAAAACAGCTTTAAGCTTTGCCCTCATAAGAAAAACTCCTGGTGTACCGAACATGCTTTGTGTAACTAATGGGTCTTTAAGCACCTTATAGCCCCCAGTGCAGACTGGGTTTAACATGATGAGTAAGGGCCTGTTGTTTTTTTCACTCCCCCAGCCCAATAGATCGGAATACGAATTGCATTTCTGGCACAATCATAGTTTGACACATACATCTTTCGTACCTGTTTCTAGCTGGAGACACAAGTCCTATCATTTCCAATGATTGTCTTAGGAGGATTTGCATTGAAAGCCACCTGAAGCAGCAGGCTTTTCATTTTCTGCTCCCAAAATGAGCTCTCCTTTTTAAAAATCAGGCCCAGGAAGTGCTCATGTAAGTTTATTTCTGTTGTGTTTTACTTCACCCAAATCAGCCCATGCTGCTATTTTCCTTGGGAACCTGATACGCCTTAAAACAGATGGCTGAACCACAGACTATAAGAAAGAAATGTGCTTGGGATTAGGGAATTCATGGATATTTTTTACATTTTCCCTCACTCAATTGAGTTCTGCCATTTTAGATTGCAAGCTATATTTACTTCTGAAGAGAATAGCAGCTTTCCCAGTGGGTGTAGATGGGAGTATTGTAAATCATTTGCAGTAGTTTTTCGGCACTCTCCATCCATCCTTTAACCATTTGAATGTTGTTGTTTCATTTTGGGATCAGGGGACTTGTTGGGAGAAATAGTGTTCACATTGAACAGAAAAAAAAAGCCCCAGTTAGGCTCCGGAGCGGTGAGAGATATGCGGGTGAAAGCCCGCCATGTCCCCGCTCCCCCAAAGACCCCCCAGCAGTCACAGAGCCCCCCACTGACTCCCAGCACAGCTGGAGGCAAGCGGGGCCTGTGGTGGGAGGGGATTAACCCCTGAGTGAGTGGGAGGAGGGGGCTGAGTGGAGCCGGGCCGGATCAAGCCCCACCCAGGCCCCTACTTTGCCCAGCCCCCCAGGGAGCCACGTGACCGGAGCCCCGTGAACAGCCTGCGCAAACAGGCGCAGTTGTCTGCTGGCACATGAGTTAGCACGGAGTTTGCTCAGGAGGGTGCGTAGGAGGGCCCAAGACCCTGCCTGCGAATCTCCCAAGGTAGATAGTCCCAGCCATAGCCAGCCTACCAGATGCATGACACAGATGGGCATGCGCCACACCCCAAGGGTCCCCTCAGGCTCTGCAGTCCCTCCCTCTGGCACCTCAAAGACGGCCACCTGGACGGAGCCCATGGTTCCAGGATCCATGCAGACAGAGCCCCTGGCTCTTGGCTGTGGGGGCTGCCTGTTGCTTTTCAGGCTCTGGGGCCTGGGAACATGGCCACCTCCCCTTGTGGGGTCTGCTCCCTTTTGGGATCTCTGGCATGCCAGCTGGAGGAGCTCCAGGCCACAGTCCAGAGACTGCATGCCATCAGGGATTGTGAGCAGGAGATCGACTCCTACTGCCTGGCCCTTCTCCCCCGGAAGCCAGAGGGTAGACCACAGTCTCCCTCCAGGTCAAAGGAGGACTCCGGGACCTCCCGCTCTGTCCAGCCAGAGGCATGGACCAAGGTGGTCAAGGGCGCCAAGGCCCGCCACACCGAGGCCCCTGCCCCACCAGAGCTTAGCAACAGGTACACACCTCTTGCTGCTCCAGCAGAGCCTGCTGAGTCACCAGCTTCCAGAGGCAATACAGGCTTAACTGCAGCTACCGTCCCTGCTCTCCCCAAGACAAAAAGTAAGGTGTTTGTTGTGGGAGACTCCATCCTGAGGGGGACTGAGGGGGCAATCTGCCGCCCCGATCCTTTGGCCCAGGAAGTCTACTACTTCCCAGGGGCCCGCATCCAGGACATTGTGGAGAAGATCCCAAAGCTCCTCCAGCCCACAGACTATTATCCTATGCTCCTTATTCATGTGGGCACCAATGACACAGCTCAGAGCACTCCCAGCCACGTCATGAGGCACTACAGGGATTTGGGAGCAGGGCTAAAGGGTCTGGGGGCACAGATGGTGTTCTCATTGATCCTCCTAGTCTTGGGGTATGGGCTGAGGAGGGAGAGTAGGATCCATGTAGTCAACCAAAGACTGCGGCGCTGGTGTCATCGGGAAGGCTTTGGCTTTCATGACCACAGCCCACTCTTTGGTGAGAGAGGCAGCGAGCTGCTGGAAAGAGATGGCCTCCACCTCTCTCCCCTGGGGAGGAGGCTCTTCTCAGCCAGACTGGCTGACCTGCTCCACTGGTCTTTAAATTAAGCCCGCTGGTGGATGGGGGGACTACTGCCCCTGCTGGCCCGCTGAGCGACCCTTGCAAAGCCAGCAGGCCAATTCACTTAAGGGAGCCCACCCCTGCCCCAGCCCTTGTACAATCTGTAGGCAAGGCAAGAGCCCCCAAGGGGACACTTGCCTGCCTGTACACAAATGCCAGAAGCTTGGGGAACAAGCAGGAGGAGCTCACCTTCCTGCTCATTGCAAATAATTATGATGTCATAGGGATAACGGAGATCTGGTGGGACTCTACCCATGACTGGACCACGGGTATAGATGGCTATACCCTGTACAGGAGAGATCATGTAGATAAAAGGGCGGGGGTGTAGCTCTCTATGTTAAGGAAAGCTACACATCCCTGCAAGCTGATCTTGGCAACCAGGGTGGATGACTGGAGATGCTCTGGGTTAAAATTCATGGGGAACATGGCACAGGGGACACAATGGTGGGAGTTTACTACAGAATTCCCATCCAAAGTTCTGAGCTTGACCAGGAGTTCGCTCGGGAACTGGCTGAGGCCGCACACTCCAGGACCATGGTTGTCATGGGTGACTTCAATTACCCAGACATCTCATGGGAGGGATCACTCAGCAAAATCTGAGTGGTTGTAAAGCTTCCTCTCATGCGTGGATGACCTCTACGTGACTCAAGAAGTCTATGGGCCAACGAGAGGCAAAGCGCTGCTCGCCCTGGTACTGGTTACGGGGGATGACCTAATTGGCAACCTAGTGATCGATGGGAAGCTGGGTGACAGCGGCCACGAGCTAATCACTTTCACCATCCGCCGTAAAGCTGGCAAGTCAGTCAGCAACACAGAAGTCCTTGACTTCAGAAAAGCCGACTTTAACAAGCTCA
>NW_017728906.1:4827288-4889806 GCF_001723895.1 Crocodylus porosus | reverse complement strand
GAATGCCTTCAAGAGCAAATTGGATGCTTATCTTGCTGGGATCCTATGACCCCAGCTGACTTCCTTTGGGCGGGGGGCTGGACTCAATGATCTTCCGAGGTCCCTTCCAGCCCTAATGTCTATGAAGTCTATGAAATTGCCAACTTAAGCGGTAGCTGAAATCACACACACACAGACGCACACATAATCCCAACTGCTCAGCCTAAACTTTGTGTCTGTCTATGTATGAGACAGACAGAGAGCAAGAGAGAATTTTTGGAGAAAAAATAAACCTGCATCTGATTTACAATATATGGGAGACAGACATGAATTCTCTCCCTGTGATGTATCTATGGGCATGGTCAGACAAACAAGTTTCTGTGAGAAAATACTAGGTTGCCCAGATTAATGTTAAGACTAAAGCAGAGAAATCAATCTTCTCTAAGATTTAACTAAATCAGATACGGTGTGTTTTTCGTAGTATTGTTGTAGCCGTGATGGTCCCAGGGAACTGTGAAAAGCAGGATTTGTTTGGCAAGGTCTTTTATTAGATCACCTATATAGTTGAAATAGACATTAGACAAGCTTTTGGATGCAGAATGCCTGATTTCACTGAATCAGGTTTCTGCAGCAATTTTAAGCCAGCCAGGGAAATAAAAATGCCAAATAAAGTTGGGAACATATCACCTTTTGTTTTACAAATGGGGATACCAAAGCACAGAGGTGAAGTGGATTGCTCAATGCCAGCATTGTGAGTGAGTGCCAGAACTGGGAAGAGAAACCTTTCCTCCTTGCACCCTATTAAGTGGTGGTTTCACTGGGCCATTCTGCCAAGCTGCTGCAGACCCTGGGTTGCATCCCATTTAAATTTTTGGGAGGTTTCTCTTTCTCCATCCTTTAATCTTGTATGATACCACAGTACTTGGGCAGGGGTGGCTTGCTAGTACATGGGAGCAATGTTGATACCTTGGACAGACGGAGGAGCATCATGGACCTGTGTTCTTCTTTGTTGTCTAAGGATCCTAGTTGTCAGATTTTATTCTTTGGATTTGGGCTTTATAACCTTAGAACCCTTCAGCCATGCTTTCTAAATCTCTGTTAGTCTCAGGGAATAATTGTTCTTAATAAAGCCACAGGTAAAATAGACTTGTAGGTTAGTAAATACTTGCAGAAAAGAACAAAGGCTAGCATATTACATAATGGGGAGCTGATAAGCTAATAAGGCTGTATCCCAGACGGCAGCAGACATATGGGTAGTTAAAGTACAGGGGCTTATTGGATGCAAAAGCAGTGTGAAAGATGATGACTCTGTCAAAAAGCAATAATGTAAGAGCCATTTACCAAATAATAAGAAGTGGGTATGATTTGTCATGCTTTTTAGCCTTAGCGCTAGGTTTAGAGCTTTGTTGGGAAGTAGAGGAGAGGATATGAATTGAAATGAGTCTGATCATCAATCAAACTGTTCAAATGGAGAACTGTATACTGTGGCCTGCTTGGCTCAGAGAGAAAATGTAATGGACTGGGTTTTACTTTATGACTAAGGAGTTATAACTCACGACTGCCAAGTTAGGAACAGCGGATTGTTCTTCTTTGAAAAGTGGAATTAACAAGATCTCCACCTAACGTTTTAACCTCTTTATGTTCTTGGGATATTAACATTTAATATCAAGCAGTATTGTGGCTGCCCAGAGCTGCCAAGGTCTTGCTGACATCTTAGCTCACGTTGAGGCTTGAAACAGTAGTTAGCATGTGTGACTGGTGCCCCCCAGACTGCCTCCAGAGTCTGGGGGGCACCAGCAGAGCATGGTTTTGGGGATAGGGGGATTCTCCAGTGGCCAGCCGGTGACTGGAGGCAGAGTCTCCCAGTGGCCAGTCACTGAGTGCACCAGCGGCATGATGAAAGTGCCGGCACTTCCACATGTTGTTGGTAGGAAACAGGGCCTTATTCTTGATTCCATGGGGGACCAAGGGGCAGGGAGGGAGTGGGGGAGAGGTAGCTCATAAACATATACTGCAGCAATAAAACCCTATTTCCATTTAAATTAGCTGTAAAAATTCCCATTGACTTCAGTGAGTGTCAGGATTTCTCTCCCGATTCTCAAGGGAACATGACAGCAATGCTCTGGCAAGTCCAAAATGGATCAGGTACAGAGTTTCCCATTCTTCATGCTGTTCAGTACTAGGTCCTGTGGGTGAAAGTCTTCTTTCCTCACATGTGCCTCAGGACCCAAATGCTCTTTCCGTAATGAGCCCAAACTGTCAGCCTGTTCCATCAGGAGCAGCACCTCTCCTACATGCTCTATGGTTAGGCAGATTTTTTTTTTCTCAACAAAGAAACTCCCTTAGTCCTCTTTCCTCTGGCTGGGTGTTCATTATATAGATCTTGTCACACTTCTTGTGAAGTCACCTAGCAATATGAAGCCTCTGTAGCTTTGTGAGTGCCTACTCGTATTTCCCTCATGTGCTGTATGACAAACTGCCACTGTCTATCTAGGTGCTTACTAGGTTGTGCTCCAATGTGCTTTACAAAGGGGTGCATAATATATGTATAGATGTGCTGAGTGGTATGGAGAATCATAGTTAAGGAGCTCTCTGCTGTCATCTATTAATAAACTGAAGGGAGGCTTCATCTGCACAAGTGATACCCCATACTAACATTCATTTAGGTTCTGAAGTAAAGGAACTGGTGATATCCTTATTATGTGACTTACAAGCAATATAACCATACTTAATATGCCTGAGAAGTGTTCACCATAATGAGTAACTCAGTCATGTCCCTCCTGGGTAGGAGAGCACAGGGATGAACAAGAACAAGGGGAAATGGCAAAAGGGGTGTTATCCTGTGAGCTGCAGACTTTGATCCAGAAAGATCCCTAGAAGCGATAACGTTGTGTAGACATGAGGGTGGATGGCTCTGTGGCTGATGCAAGTGGCAAAGTTGAAGCAACACAGCTGAGCAAATGCCAGTGAGGGCGGCTTTTCCATACCCAGAATGCACAGAGCTGAAGTTGCTGTAGCCAAGGGAGGTGGTGGGGCTGGTGGTGGTGGTCAGGGTCAAATCAGACAGGCGCAGACAGACTGTAGTGGTGGTCGATGGTATGGAGACAGATGGACACAACACAGCGGCTCAGCACTGGATCGACCATCTTTCCCTAATGGGCTGCAGGCAAATCTGCATACACATATTGTCTAGTAGGGCTTTGTTGATGATTGACAACAAACTATGAGTGTGTTGCTGGGGAGGGGAGAAATAGCAATAGGCTGCTCAGAAAACCAAAGCAAAGACCTACTGCTAAAGGTACTATGGGTACAGACATTTATTTATTTTTTGTATACACATACGGTTGGTTTAATGCTTTCCCTGCCCCCACCACATACACTTAATGCAGCATTGCTTTTTTACTTTCTCCGCAGAGTTTTCCTTGTTTTACACCCAGACTTAGTGCTGGCAAGAAGGAAGGTCTTAGGCTGTTTAAAGCGGCAAGGGAAGCTCTTTAATTTTTCTGTAGTTTCCTGTGCGGGGATCTGATCTGGTGGTGTGTATTACATTTTAGAAGAACCCCTAGGTATTTGAATTGGGCTGTTGTTGCTGCCAAGAACACCTGGCAAAAATATTGCTCATATATGACTTGGATACAGAATTAATATTCCAGGCTTAGATTTGGCGCACACTATCTTAGCACAGGAACATAACAATTAGTCTACTTGCAATTTTATTTGTGTGCAGCAGTTCTGAACTGACACTCTTAGAGACAAAAGTCCTCTATCCACAGAACAAGGAAAGCATGGACAATGACACCACAAACATTGTTTTTAAATTTCACCTCTGATCACTTTTCAAGTGCCCATAGGCCACCATGCTACTAAATTGATCCTCATCCTGCAAAAATCCTGAATCCAGAAAATTCAAATCTTGGATACCAGTAGGACTACATGTGCAAAGAAGGGTTATTCACAAAAGTGGTGCAGGATGGGATCCCTAGATGTTTCTGGAGACTTGTGAAACCTAGAGAGAATTGTGATGAATGATACCAAGGTAGATCTTTTTTTAACAGATGATTCCTTGCTATAAAATATAAACACTCTTTGGCTATGTTATATACAAAATAAAGTTATTGGGAGATTTACTGGTAGATAAAGTATACACTACAGAGACTCAAACTATATTTTGACTAACTTGTTCTCAGTATTTCAATTTTTTGATTTTTTTTAAATATACTATGTCAAACAATGAGTTAATATACTATGTCAAACAAAAACAGCTGTCATATTCCTGATGAGAATAAAATCTCTTAATTTGTATTCAAAGCTCACAATGCCTCTCTTGGGACACCTAGGATATAAAAACACATCAGTCAAAAACATCTGTTACCTTTAATGGATTTAAAAGGGTTTGGAAGTCTAAGCTTGTATAAGATTAGATTATGGTCTGGTGTTCTGAAAACTTTGCATTGATCTTCTGAGGTCCCTTCCAGCCCTAATGTCTATGAAATCTATGAAAATCAGCTCATTCCTTCCAAAAATATATGTAATTGAAGTTATGTTTCTGTGGTTAAGCACAAAGTTAGGAATGAAACCCGAACAATCGGTAGATTGAAGCAGTTTTGCCCAAGGTATGTGCTAAACAAACCCAAGTGACCAAAATATTAGTCTGTCTTAAAACATGGCCCCAAGTGTTTTACAATTGAAACCGGAAAACAGTTTAAATATGATGGATAAACTGTTTGTGACAAATAATTCAACCAGCTGTAATAGAGACGTACAGGGCTATTACGCAAGTGAAAATAATGTAAATAGACCTCAGCAATGAAGTCGCAGCTGCAGAGTATTGTCCCTTCACATGCCCATAAGAATCCCCTCTGGAGTTGTTTTCAGGGCTAGTAAGTCACTCCTTTCTGGATCTTTCCAGCATTAACCATTCAACATTTAATCTACCCTTCAGCACAGATGGGTAAGGGAATTAGAGGAGGTGTTGGTGCCCTGCGCATTGTGTATGGGTCATTAGAGCCAGCATTTCATTATTATATTATGCACAGGGCCCAGGTGCCTTCTTGGCAATTGCCACTGAGTAAATTATGTATATAAATAAAGAGTCATCCAAGACAATTAGCTGTGCAGGAGCAAGGCAAACAGTGTGCTGTGTTTCCCCAGGGTTGCAGAACTTCAGCCCTGCCAAACAGCGGACGGCTGGAAGCACACGTGTGAAGGGCTGTTGCTGACAGGGAAAACTAAGTGGTCAAGTAAGGAACCTGTGTGCACCCGCCGGGCCTCGATCATACAATCCCTTGCCGCCTTGCCCAGGGACCTGGTGGTAACCTTTCGCTCTGTCCCTTAAGGGAGTGGCCCACGATCTCCCATTTCAGGCAGTCTTCCCCCTCCTTATCCTGCCTGCCATGACTTCGATGATATTTCAGTGGTGGAGGGGTCCAATTGCCTGATGCCGGCTGCCTCCCGTGATGTTCTTTGCGAGGCTCCAACCTCCCCTGTACCTCGTCCTAGACCCAGCCTCAGCGGTGTGCTATTGTGGTTGCCGACGGCCGACTCTTCACTTGATGTAGGGTCCCTCTGGGTTCCAGCTAGGCTCACGCAGGGGCCCAGGAAGCCCTGGTTCCTTCATGGCTAGTCTGACCTTTAGTGACCTTGGCTCCCTCTAACTTTAGAGCCCCAAACAATAATAATAAAGATAATAACACTAACGAACAAGCAACAATAGTAATGACAAAAATAATAAACTAACCACAAGGCTACAGGAAGCTTCTACAGGTCCCTCCACAACCTTTCCTAGGCCAATGTTTAGGTATGCCTACTGCAATGCTATCTCCCTTAATCTAAATGCCCTTCCCCTTGTAGGGTACCGGGCAATGCCATGGATTCCCCCCCATGAAATATGCTAAGCTCCCTGGCAAAGGAATCTTCCTTTAATAAGCTTCGGTCAGGGTCCTTTGTCCCGGACATGGGGTCTCAGTCCATCCTCCTGTAAGGATCCCCTCTTAATTCTTATGTCCGTCGACCTCCACCTGAGTTGACGAAGCCTTTAGCCTCGGCTCTCCATGCGCCCCCAGGGTTACATACAGTCGGGACACCTGGGTCTTGTCAGGTCTGACGGCAGCGTCTTCCCCTGGGCACAATTCAGATTCCTCCTGAGTCGAAAGCAACGTTCCCTAGCTCCTCCATCTTCCTAGTGCACTCTGGAGCTCTTCTCCCCAGGCTCTCTTGCCGCCTCTCCTCCCCTTCCGCCCACTGACTCTCCCTTCTTATCCCCCTGAGCTGGTTCTCCTCCCCCTCTCCCCCAGCTGTTTCTCCTTTAAACAAACTGCAGCTAATGAGTCGCGTGGGTCCCGCCGCCGCTTTCCGCTCCGGCGCGATTCCTGCCGCCGCTTCTAGCCCCACTGCGATTCCTGCTGCTGGTAAATTGTTTTTGTTTATTCTTTCCTTTCCCAGTGGTGTGCTTCCCCCCAGGGTCTCTCTTGGACCCTTTGGGGTTCGTGCCTTTGCCGCGCCCCGGGACACTGTGCTTTTAGACTGGTAAAGAAACTTAATTGGCTATAATAATCATCATCCCTGTCCAGAGCATTGCTCTGTAAATGGCCTTCTCTTTCAAAGACTAACTGGTCTGTAAGGCAGCCACCCTGCCCTACCTTCTGCCTGACTTCAGGCTAACATGACTAATCACCTCTCTTTCAAAGACAGAACTATGTAAGCAATGGGATGGTATGGGTGTGGGAAACAAAGAGATATATTCTTATGCCAAGTTCCTCCTCTCCCTGACCCCTCACCCCAAAAACAAAAAATCAACTGTACTGTTTTGGTATGTTGTCATCAAGTATCTTTAACTCTCCTTGTCAGTGCCTGGCCATGTGCTGTGGCACCACGCCATGTTCTTGGCCTATCCAAGTATATGCTTTCTAGGAAGCTGTGCACTGAGGACTGTGTTGTCTGGCCCCTTGTATTCCAAGAGCCAGTGGTGATGCATAGTGGATGCATGGGGGTGCACATGCACCCCCTAAGAGCACTGGTGCACTCCCTGCCAGCATTCCCTGCTTAGGCGATGGGCAGGGGAGTGGGGCACCAGGAGAAGTGCCACTGTAGATATTCTGGGTGCATGTCAGTTCATTCACTCCCAGGTATGCTGAATGGCACATGCACAGTGCCACTCCAAGGCAGCCATCTTGCACCGCACCCGTTTTGCGGGAAGCAGCACATAGAGGATTCATGCTGTGCTCCATTGTAATGCTTCTTAGCACAATGCAGAATTGTTCATTAGGGCTTGCACTGGCATAATTATATCAGTGAAAACCCCCCACCTCTACAGGAAATAAGGCTACCAGTCCAATTAAGAGGTGTAGAGCAGGCCTTAGACAGGCGTATGCATTTTTTGTCTTTTTTGCTATGTGCTTTATATTCAAATAAGAGTAATTTTAGGCCATGGCTGTTCTTTGTGTTGTGTGTGAAGAATAACAAACCATTGCTTTGAAGCGCTACTCCCAGAAATGCCATTTAAAATTAAATACTTCTTCGAAGCGTGGCTCAGGCTTTTCTCCACAGTCATCTTTGCTCCTTGCTGGCTGGACTTCAATCCTGCTGGCTGGAGCCAAGTGGGTGCAGTTTTCCTATACAACGCTGGTGGTTTTGTTCTAAGTGTAATGACTTGCGTGCACTAAACCAGCATGTGGGATGAAAGGGAAGGGGCTTCATCGCCTCTGTCTCTTGTCTCCGTCAAAGGGCTGTGAGCATATAATGCTGTCAGTTTTCTCTCAGCAGCGATTTCATTTCACTAGCTAACAAGCTATTAACCCAACCTTGCCATTGCGATTTGTCATACTTTTTTTGTATGTTACATGTGCTTTATCTCACTGAAGTCTCATCTTTCCTAGCCCATAGTCTAGTCATTTAAAATGAAGTTCGCAAACAGCATGATAATGATGGAAATCACAAAAGAGAAAGCTAATGGCTGCAGCTGCTGTTATGAACCTGATTTCCACAGGCTCAGCGGGGCTTGGAATATCAAAGGAGAGTTCAGTTAAAGGGGCACTGCTGCTGCAGCTGCAAGTGAGCAGCTGGATTTTTATCATCATCCCAAAGCAGGAGCCAGAGATCATGGAAGCTACTAAGTGCTTCCTGCAAGGATCTGAGAGCCCTTAATTCCCAATAAGAATTCAGACGCTGCAGGGATGATTGGAAGATAAATACTTACATAATATAGATATCTTCCATGTTTCACGGGTGTTGGTTATAGCTGTGTTCGTCTAAGGGCATAGGCAGACAAGGTTCTCTAAGTAAATGTGATATCTTTTATTAGACCAACTAAGAAGGGTGTTTGTACCTAAAAGCTTGCAAAGAACAATTTTTACAAATATTTAGTTAGTCTAATAAAAGATATCACATTCACCCAAAGAACCTTGTCTGTCCATAAAATAGAGGGTGCTGCTGCAATAGAGATGCCATTTATCCTGAGACCACTGGTTAACAATGAAAGAGAATCCGAGGGGCAGATTTTTGCTGTACTTCTGGAGGGACACAGTGCATAAAGTGTAATTCAGAGCACAAGAATGGGAGAGGATGTGGCACCTTTCCAGTGCTGGTTTTTCCTCTACTGCTATGGAAGCTAATATACCTTCCCCTTCATTTAAGTCTGAGCAACCCTGGGGTCACTCTAAACTTAGAGCAGCCTCTTCATAGTTGCCTATTGGCCCAAGATCCTCCTTGCCTTGAGGACCTCTACCTCAAAATCCTTCCATCCTCTGGCCTTATCCCTGGCTACATTGGCTGCATAATGTTTCAGTGTCAGAGGAAATTCTCCTCATCCCATGTCATCTCCTTTATGGTATCTGTTCAGTGCTGAGGGGCAGAATCAGTTCTTTGAGCTCTTTGCATCAGCTCCAATTTAAAAATATATCTGTGGTGAATAAATGCTTGGAACTGCAGGAGAACCATCTAGTTACGCTAGAGGACAGAAATGATAGCTGTAGTCTGCTCTAGCAAAAAATCATTGGTTTCTGTTTGAATGTTTCCATTTTCAGTAGGTACACACTCTGCTCTGTCACTTACATTACTGTGTACCAAAGGCCCATGCTTTGCTGAGACAGTATGGATGTGGAAACACCTTACACTCTTGGCCTTCGGTGTATGTATTCTATAAATGGGCTTTAGAAAGCCAGTGGCCTTTTGATTTTCTTTTCTTTTTTTTTGTGGTTTGCATAACTGTCAGGCATTGCAGTATATCCTAGTCGGGAAACACAGGGGCCTGACGTTAGATTTACTTTTTATTGTACATATTTGGACTCATACTGTGTAATGTGTTTCAAGTGAAATCCTTCATTGACAGTCTCAGGCATCTTGTAAAAGTTATGCCGCACCTGTTTGTCTATTATGTATTTGTATGCAGCATGAAATATGTTACATTTCTTCCCTGCCATACATAGTGTCTGGGAATATCACAATCTTTCCTGTATTTATTTGTCTTCGTAGTACCCCAGTGAGGTAGAAAAATATTGTCTCCACTTCTATAGTTAGGGAAATGGGAGGAAAGGGGGTCTAAGGCTATAAACAGACAGCGCCGTTGGAGCAGGATCAGCTGTGCCAGGATGCGTCTCAGCACAGCTGATACACTTCACTGGCATTTACTGATGTCACCAGGGCCATTGTACTGCAGCAGCATTGGTCCCTACATTGGTCCCTGCTGCTCAGGGGTCTGATCCTGTGGGACTATGGCCCTGGGTGCTGTGCCCGAAGTCAGGGAGCAGCAGTCTCTGGACATGTACCCCCAGTCAGGGTGTGGCAGCCTGATATGCATGCTGTGGGAGTCCCCCCCCACCCCCCCGCAGGGGAATTTCCTGTGGTGCTCAATAAGCAAATGGGCATCCTCTCATTTAAAGTGCCAAAACTGTGACTACCTTTGGTTGCAGCAATTTTGAGGGGCACTTTGAGCATGACAAGGGGTTAGAGTGTCTGTTTGCTCACAGCTTGTGCCACTATAAACATTTTTATGGTGGCACAAGGGCGAAGCCTGCTTGGACCCTATGACCAGTTTTGTAAAAGCAATCACCTACCTGATATAATTTCAGTATCAGTTAAATACCGAAACACTCTAAGTATCTGGGTTTAAGTAATTTGATCGGGGTCACACAAACACTAAAATCTGCCACATTAACAGAGACAATGTAGCGGAAATCTCATAAATCTTAAAATGTTCCTCTTTAAAGACTTAAATAAATTAATTGTGGGATGTGTAGATGGGCTATGGATAATTTTTATTTTCCTACTGTCTGATGCTGAGCAGGTAATAGAGTCTGGATCTACTGGGTCCCATCAGACTCAAACTACATGTTATTCAGTGATCACTCAGAGGCAAGGCAAATTTCTATTTGATTAGCATTATAAACTGGTGCATAAGATGACAATCTGATCCAAATGGGGCAAGCCACCACCTCTTAAAGATCCAGATCCCCATACCTTCCAAGTAAAACTAACAGGGATGACAATTAACAATCAGCATTAATCCAATAGCATTTGAAATCCTGTAATAGCTAGCAACACGCATTCATTTTTTAGGTGCCCTGTATTGCCACATATGCCTGTGGGTCTCTTCTGAAACATCTAGGCTGATGTTCTCAGGCAGCCTTAAGTATGTTATTTTCTGGTTGTGCCATGTCCTGGAGCTCAGCTATTTTAGCCTGTTGTAGCCAGGTGGTTGCCCATCTGAGCAAAATGGCTGGCTCAGTGCTCCTTATCTCCCACCACTCCAGGGCTTGGAGAAGGTGCTAGCATGAAGGGGAGTAGGCAAGATGGCTGCTACCTCTGCCCCTTGGTGGTGATTGGCTGAGAGGGCTATCTGTTGTGTGGCCCTGCCCCTCTCTACCAATCAGCAGTGCAGGGTGGGGTTACATGTCAGACAGCCCTCTGGCAATCAGTGGTGGGATGCAGGGCCACTGGTGACCTCGGTAAATCAGAGGCATGGGGTAGGGAGGTCCGCTGCAATAAGCTTGTAAAACTGGTGCCCTGCCCTGCAATCTGTCTGTAAAATCATCCACTTGCCTTCTCAAATTGGGTAGACCCCCAACTTACATATTTATGCAAGTCCTGAGGGGCTCTGACATCTGTTTTTGACAGTGCTGTGTTGAACCCTGTGCCAGCACAGGTAACAAGCCACACATTACTGATGACATGCTGTAATTTAGAAGTGTTTGATTCAGATCAGAGTCTGACTTTACAACCGTTTAAATAAGCACTTTTTAATTTTGGCAACATTTTCTACCGGTGTTCAGTATGTCCAAATCTGTATGTCATTGTAGAGCAGTTAAACTATGGCTCCTGATCATGCATCATCACGTCAGATATAGCACATCTAGCAAAAATGGACTTGGTAGACATAAATACCTATTTGGTTATAGTAACATCTAGTGCGTATATCTCAGGGAAGAGAGAATAGTAGTCCAGTCAATACAAACAAGTTTATGGTGACTGTACTCAATTTTTTCCTGCATAATCATCACTGACTCTTTATCTTATCTTACCCAAATCTTTGGTATATGTGACAAATTTTACCCCATATTTTGAATGTTGGGGGTTTTTTTGAGGTTAGTATACAACATTTTTGGCCCTTCCTTAGATTTTACAATCCCAAAATGACTATCATGTATCCTTTCCAAAATACTTTTTCTATAACAGGTAAAGAATTATCATATGAGCATCTTTAAACTAAATTCCTTCATTCTGAAAGCTGTCTTAAAGAGATATTAAATACTTGGACTATTTGGTACATGGTGTCCACCACCATGTGTTTATAATGTTAATTTACTCTCTGAAGAGTGTGCTAGAGCTACAGTTGAGGACGAATCACAGTCCACATTTTATTTATAATGATATGTACATGAGCTGCCTCTAGGCTTCATTCCATTTCACTGTTGGCATATGCTCTAGAGCAGTGGTTCCCAAACTCTGAGGGATTTCACACCACAAATTTAAAATGATTCAACCTTAGGTATCACCAGCAATATTAATATATTGATGTATAGTTTGGTTATCTTCCTCAGTGCATGCACTGCTAGTCTCTAGTGTTTACTATGCTGTTGCAAAAGGATTTCATCATACCCTCCTTGGAAGCATCTGTAGACAACTTAGTTTTTCACTTACTGTCAGACCACCCCAGGACACAGCCTGCTTTAGTCAGTCTCCATCGTCATTGTTTAGAGTGGTGAAACTCTACACAGCATAACAACAAACTGCCTGCAAGTGGCTCTCGTTTCACACCCAGTCCACAATGGGCAGTTACATAGACATCCTACCAGTATATCTCCTAGCTAGTTCCAAGCTCTTCTATAGGCAAAGTTTTATCCAACAAGGTGATTAGCTACACTTTTAAGGAGCTGAGATTTCTCCAGTCTCCTTAATATTAAGTGGAAGCTGGGGGCATTAAGCAAACCATAAGATCAGGCCATTAATCTTCTCAATAATAGAGCTGGTTGGATTGCGTGTGATATTATTAATAGGCAAATTTAACTTTTCATCTAGAAAACCCCCACAAAAACTGAAATGGTTTGGGTGTTTGGCAAATAAAAACTTTTCACTGAAATTCTCCCTTTCTTCGGTTTTCTAATAAAAAATCAAAAAATAGTTGAAGGAAGTAAATGCTACTGACAAAACTTTATCAAACTTCCATTATCCATAGAATTTGTCAAAGATTCCACTTGCTAGCTCTGTTCACTAGCACCGTGTCATACATATTTTAAAGAAAAACTTCTAGAGCTTAAATCTTTTGAAATGTTTTAAACTGCTCTCAGTGAAGGTTTCTGCTGTTACTAACATGATGAAATCAGTTCAGCTCAACTTTAATTAAGATGATGAATGCAATGAGACTTCACAACACGGCTGTCTGTCAGTGCTATAGGATTATGTGAGCCCTGCCATTTGGCTCAGTGTTTGCTTTTGGTGAGACAGCTAATTTCATCACCCTCCCCAAAGTTGTGTTTCGTTCTCCATAAATTCTTTAGTGCCTCTTTAAGCCTCTCATATCAGAACACTTTGTCTTTTGAAATGTCCTAGTTTGATCCATCATTATAGTGGCATGTCACATTCAGTTACTATATGTGTCTTACTAGCTGCAATGTAATGCTGGCTGCCAACATAACTAATTGTTAGAGAGCTTTGCTTGTGATGCAGTTTGCTGAAAAACACAGCTGAGAATAGTTGGAACTGTCTTGGCATTAGTGAAACAGTTCTGTATAAATAGGTATAACAGAACTATAGGCTGTATTTACTGGAAGCTTTTGCCAAAATTTCCCATTTTGCTTACTTTGGTTCAGGTCCATCAGTGATAGCAACTAAAAGAGGCTGCATACTATAAGCATTGTCCTGTTAGCTTGGCATAAAGTTTAAAAGGCCGACCTACATATCCTTCAGCTAAACTGACACTCCCTTGTTTGCTGCAGCTGGTAGAGGTACAGCAGGGGTAATGGGAAATCTCAGCAAAACATTACTAGCGTATTCAATCCATATTGTTGTCTGACATTATTACACACTACCTATGAATACATAGGCTATGTCTATTCATATCCTGCTGCCTCTCTTTGTAGGCTCCTCACAGCTACTCCCATGCACTTTGCTGTAACATTTAGTTGCTTCCCTCATGACTTTCTCAAGATTGTGAAAGTTGAGTTGCCTGCCTTTAGAAAAACAAAATGAATCACATGTCCCTGTGTAACACTGTCCTGTGGCATTAAGGACCTACCTCTTCTTAATTTACTTTCCATGCCCCAGTTTGAAGCCCTTATCATCATTCCCATTTTGGCTCATACTACCATAAATCTTTATAAGATGACACTTCCTCCTGTTTCTTAAATTATTTGAGGAGCTTTGAAATCATTGTGCTGACATTTAAATATTGCCAGTAGCTTTTGAGTTAGCAAGCAGTGAAATAAAGGGGAGGTGGGGTAATTCTCAGAGCTGCTGTTGTAGCAGGCTCTCTTCATACTCAGGCAACAGTGGGAACTCCACACATTCAAGAATCACCCTTCACCCACTAATATAATGAGATGGAATTTGATTACCTTAAAATCAATATCATATCATTTTAGGCATTCTTTTTCTTTGCCCTCTGGTTTTGGAGCCTCTGGATTTTTCACTTGAATCAAATTTGCACACTTTCCTCTGCAACTGTGAAGGATGGAAACAAGTTTTGTTTTATTAATTGAATGTAGAGACTGACCTAATCCCCTACCTCTAGTATCTGGAGTTTCAGCTAAAACACCAAATATGGTAAGATTCACGTAAAACTGTGAGGGCTGTCAACACTGCATCTATCACACTCGCTTCAGATTTTGAAGGTTTACTTTGTAAGCTTAACAGTTAGGGACGTGACTGACTTTTTAAATGTGAAAACCGAGACTGAAGAACTGTGTCCAGGAACCCCTTACTGTTCTTCTGTGCTCACCGGGTCCCTCATTTGCTGCTGTCACATTTCAGGTGCAGTAGTTGTGGATTGTGCGATAAAGGTATGAGAAAAATATGTGTTTGTAGGATGGAGACTTCAATTGACATCAGTTCAGCCATAATGCATAAATGGTGAGAAAGTCCCTACTTGCAGGGGTTTGGACTGTGATCCATCCTCACAGTTTCTCAGCACTTTCTTTAGCTGACAAAGCAATAGCTAATTCAGCACTTGTACAAAGAAAAGGTATTTTTTTGCATGAGTATTTCTTTACAACGAGCACCCATGATTGATAATTCATCTTTAAGAGGATGCTGAAACTTTAGAGACAGGCTTCCCTACATTTCCAGTGCAATAGTAGCATCCATCAGATATGAGCAGTTGATGGTCCTTCACATGCTTAGATATCAATAAGCTACCCATGCTATCAGTGAAGATAATTCTCAAGGGCATGTATGGTATGTATTGTAATCATAGTCTGCTTTCACAATCAGAGTGGGATGACAGTTGTGGGTTGGTGTTTTACAGGTACATACTGCATTCTCACACTCACATGGTGCACTCTACCTGGATTTCAAGGTCACTGCTGATGTCTGGTCCTTTTTCAGTTTTGTTTGTGCCTCTCTGTTCAACAGAAGCAGGAAAAAACCTAATCACTGAGCTTTACTAAAATGTCTTTTATCCCTATTTTAACTGTAAATAATGCAAGGGAAAAATGTTTAATGACCTCAATCAAAGGCTGATTGGAGTGTGAAAGACTAAAGAGGTGTGGGATGCAATGAACAACCCCTGTGAATATAGATGATCGTGTACAGAAAATATTAACGGGCCTTTGCAATTTTTGTAACTCTTTGCTTAGAGGATCTCATTGTTACCTTGTTTGTACCAATGAGAATTGGAGGTCATTTCACTGAAGTTGGCTTGTGAAAGCAAAAACAAAAAGAATCAGGGAGGGTGTCAGTAACATAGGTATTTTTACTGCCACCAGCCAGCTCTGAATCTGAGCCCCTTCCTCATTAAATCAAGTCTGATAGTGCCAGTATTGTGATTATAACTTGTTTAATGCAAAGGCTATTTTTAATAGGGAAGGTTTTGTAGTTTCCTAAAGGTGGAATGATTCTAAATAAGGATGGGTAAATAGTGGTTAAAAAGGGATTTACAAGTGTTCATCTGGGTAGAAACTGCAAATTCATTCCAATAGGATATGCTACCCCATTTACTTGTTGTCATGGACATTCCTACCAGAAACCTTTTTGTTTCAGTGAAAGATTGATGGGAAAAAAGTGTTACAGCCAGCCTTGCCAACATGCACCCATACATGAATGCTGATGTGAATATTTATATGTTTGAATTAATACACTGGAAAAGTGATTTGTGGTCTGGGAATTATTAATTCAGGAAGCAGATGCTAGATCACCATGGCTAAAGTGACCACATGGCAAAAACAACAAATGATTAGTACCAATAGCAAATATTCCCAGCAATGATTGTGGTGGAACTTCCCTGAGAGATGCATGTAATGCATATTTAAGCAAATAATTTTCCTGATATCTTTTAATTAAAAAAAAAATGTTTAGGGATGCTTTATAAGTGGAAGGAGACTGCTTTTGTTGAGTGAATTGTTAATTGTCATTAGTTCATCTGGCTTTGGTGTCTGCAACAGAAATATAGGATAGCTTTCATTAATAAATGTAATAAGTATTTGTAATGAGTGGAGCAATTATTTCCTTCAAATATAATATGGACTCAAACTGTCTTCATTTGATGATAGTGTTGGATCCTGATTCACTTTTCACTAATGGAAACTGCATTAGTGTAAAATATCAGCATATGAGAAGGATTAAGCCCAAAGTATTATTTGTACTCAGGATAGGTTTTCATTTTATCTACCACAGTGATATTCTCCATCAACTGTACTAATTGCAGCTCACCTCCCCCAAGCCATCTTCATCCAGTCATTCATAAATTGAGTTTGAATGCAGACATATTTCCTTCTTCAGCATTGTTTCATATTTCTTTAATCTTTAATCTATTATTTAAGTGAGCTATTAAGATACTTTCTTTTCTGTTCTAAGATCTCTGCCTTTGTCTTTGGTTTTGAGTACACTGATATTTCTTTTATCCTCAGAGTAGAACGAAAAGTGTTCACTTCCCCAATCTTACAGAACCTGTACAGCCTATGATCCAAAGCAATGCAAACAGCATTTGCCTGTTATGAATATGTGGTGGGTGAAATTTCCCTTGTATCTCTTGGCAAACTAAACAAGACTTCTGGAGGCTATTATTTTCATGATGAGATTGTGCTCCTGACCAATCCTCCAAGGCAATGCAAGAGTAGTGAAGCTTCTTTACAAATGCTGCCGGGTCCTTTGGAGAAGCAACAACCCCTACGCACAATCATGTAGAAACTTGTGGCCCTGAGATCCATGTAAATGATGAACCAAGTGCTGCTTCTTCAACCTGCCTTCCAAATCATCCTCTTTGGTACCTTCTGAAGCAGAACAGAAGCCTATTTCTGCCCTGCCAGTGGAAGACCTGAAGAGCTGCTCTGTAGTGGTTACTGTGCACTACCATGGAACAGGCATTTGATATTTTTTTATCTATTATGCCTGATATTTCAGCCCCTTGGTTAATCATCTGGCTGCATGTCCTTCTGTCATCCACCACCATGTGGTCCTTTTATCAGTGCTGCTAACTGGTTGGATCAGAGATTTGATAGGAACTTCCCAGTGGATTTTAGGGATTTATGTCAGGCAGGGAGTATACCCCAAAGATACTCCCTGTGGTAAATTTGAATTGTTTTGCTCCTCCATGCATGGCACTGATCCCCTACAATTTACCAGTCTGAAAACCAGTGACTCCTTTTTCCACCCATGTAATTACCCTGCTTGCAGAAACAAAAGCCTGTTATCTAATGGTATATACTTTTTCATGGGTAAACTCAGTGACAGAGATTTTCTAAGCATCACCTCACTGGGGTGGTGGAGTACTTTCTTGGAAGAGCAGCAACACCAAATGATTATTTTCATGCTTCACATCCTATACGGGTGTGCGAAACAGGCCGTATTCAATTCAGATTCGGCCCAAATTGGGGACAGTGATTTGATTTGTTGATTCAGATCACTGTCCCCGATTCAATTTAGCTGAATCCAAATCTGAAGATTCAATGCTGATTTGAAGAATCAGTGATTCGGCCATAGACACAGCTTTAAATGGTTTTTCTACATACCTCAAGGTACGAGGTATAACTCCTAAACGCTGTGATGCTGGGCCAGATGGAGCATCCCACAGGAGCATGAGGGGGGTCCTCCGCATGTACAGCGGTGAATCTGGAAGAGGACCAGAAGCACTTTTGGTCCACTTATCCGTCTGCCGTTGAGTGCGTGGGGAGGGTCCTCCCCGTCCTCTTGGCTCAGTGATTGGCTGCAGGGGGGCACCTCTCCGGGGGGTACCTCTCAGACCTAGGAGGTACCAGTTGCCAAGCCGGGGGGTGTGGGAAGGCTCCCCCGCGCACTCCCCAGTGGACCTGGAAGTGGACTGGAAGTGCTTCTGGTCCATTTCTGGGTCTGCTGCTGAGTGTGTAGGGGACCCCCTCACACTTCCATGGGACTCTCCATCCACCCCACCATTGCAGCATTCATGAGCCACCTGCTACCGTGAAGTATGTAGAAAAAACATTTAGAGCTGTGTCTATACCTGAATCGCCAAATCTTTCTGAATCGATTTGGAGGATCCTGATTTGATTCAGAGAGATTAATGGGTCTCCTGATTGAATTCAGATTCGGAGATTTGGCCACTGAATTGAGCCAAATCTCTGCCGAATTGAATCAGGGACCAAAGCTTCACACAGCCCTCAAATCCTTCCATTCAGTCTGCTCAGACAATATGCAGCAATTGGAGAAGATTTTGATTAATATTGGCTGTTTGGTCATGGGACTTCTTCCTTACATCTTTAACAAATAGGACTCCATGCATTGTGGTGTAGTGGCAGTGATACCGTGGTTGTCACTGACTTGCAAAGATAGGCTCCAGATAGGGTCTACCAACACCTATACCTAGCAATGAGACAAGAGAATTGAGGTTTGACCTATTCTAGGTGACTGAGAGTTCATCTGGTATCTATGCCCCTTCATTGCCATGGTCCTGATGAGCAAGGATCCTGGTTTTCTCTGATTAAAAAAAAAATCACCCAATTTTTTGTATAAAAAAGTAACCCAAGATCCACATTTTTCCATGACTAAAATGAAATGCCACTAATATATAGCTATATATAAAGTGGTGTTTCATTTTAATCATGGAAAAGTGTGGATTTTAGGTTACTTTTTTATATCTGAAAATTGCAGGGGGGGAGGCGTTATCAGAGAAAACCAGGATCCCTGCTGATGAGAAATAGGAGAGTGGGGAATCTTAGTTGCAGAACTGTCCTGTCCCCAGCCGGTCTCCTCCTAAACTTTACATCCTCTCATCTGTCTCCACCTTGTCATGACCTTGAAATGTCTCCAGGGTCATCTGTAATGGAGTTTGACTGATTCCCCTGCTGTGTCAGGGAGATTCATGTTGGGGGTGAAGGCAATAGGTCTCAATCTTCTGATGGTTTTGCTTCCATACACCAGAGTTTATACAGGACAAAGAAGGCAGGAGAAACAACATGCTGTCTCTCTCCTTTCCTCCTCACTCTCAGGACCAGCAACAGGGTATCTGCTTTCAGGGGCCCCTGCATCTCAGGGAGCCAAAGGTGATTAGAGGGCTCCATCCCATTTAACTCAGCCACTATGCTATATTTTGGGGGGGTGAGCTAAGGGATCCCTGCACTTTCTATCACACATGACTTTGCACTAATTTGGTAGGCAAGACTTTCCCCAAACAATGGGAATTGAAACTAGCACCCTGCTGAGATGGATGGATGAATTCATCCCTTTGTGGGGCTAGTGTTTTGGGGTCTGTGCAGACTCAGGGAGGCCTCTGCAGAAGTTATGATGAAATAGTTGATTATTCAAGCTTTTCTTTGTAGCCTTGAGGAATAGGTACTTTTTTCTTAAAAACAAATGTAAGATGAGATTTCAATGTAATTACAACTCAAAGACACAGGCCACACATTACAGGCAACCCCCGTTGCTGTTTTGCTTAGTGCTATTTTGCTATAACGCTCATTTGAAATAGATGCCTGATTTCACTTAGCACTGAGCGAGTTTCATTATAACACTCGCGGTCACCATCTTGGGTCATTAAAATACTTGCAGTTGCCATCTTGGGTCATCAAAATACTTGCAGTTGCCATCTTGGGTCATCAAATACTTTTGGTTTTGCTTAATGCTCATTTCACTTAATGCTTGGTTTTTCAGGAACCAATTAAGAGCACTAGGTGGGGATTGCCTGTATTTTACTTCACTCTTGGTGAAAAAGGCATAAAGGGAACCAAGGGCTTTTCCACCAATTGGTAAAATACCTGCAGCAGCAGGATTAATTTTCTGTCCACCAGGCCACTGACAGGGGTGAGAACTAATATCATGGTGCACATTCTAATTCTCGTTGGGCACATCTACATGTACAAATGCTGCAGGGGGCATTTACAAATGCTGCTGGATGGGTTTACTCTAGAGGCAGGTGCCTTCATGTTCAGGGATGCAGGAGTAGATTTGCTGCTCATGGTAGCAGTCTGCTTCTTCCCCCTTTGGTCCTGCAACAGCCCCCTGCCACTGACAAGGAGAGCCAGAGGCTCCAATCACAGCCGCTTGGAGCCAGAGGTCATCTTGAAAAGGCAGCCCTGCATGCTGCTCCCATGCCCATGGGCTTTCATGGCCCAGTGCAGCATGCAGAGCTTGGTGGCAGCATGTGGTGACTCTGTAGCTGCAGCCTCTGCCCACCGTGCCATAGCTCCTCTAGCCCTGGGCTCCAGCAGCAATGAGCACTGCCCCAGGCTCCTGCTCACTGCCCTGCTCACCCTGTTGGCTCACTGTGGGACCGCCTCCTGGCCCATGCCAGTCTTGGACCTGACAGTCCCCGTGTGGGGTGTGGCTGCCTGTCCTGGCTCACCACAGTATCCCAGGCCCCCTGCCACCACTGCTGTTGCCTAGACCCCATGCTGCCACCTGCACCCCGGCAGGGATGCCGATGATGCACTCTTGGATGCCACCTCCAGGGTCATCCATGTGCTCCTGGGACCCCAGCCTCAATGCCTCTGGGCCCACTGGGCCAGCCAGGATTGGTGGTTGCATGTCCAGGAGCATGACGAGCCCAATGCAGGGGCACGGCACGGGACAGGCATGCATGTGGTGAGGGTGTGCCAGGCACCAGAGACAAGGTCTGGGCAGGCTGCTGTGTGTGGCCTGGGGCCAGCTAGAATGAGACCCAGCAGCCAGAAGCTGGATGCTGGTGTCTCACAGGGTGCTGCCAGGCTTAGAGGGTGCCTGCAGCACCCAGTGCAGGGGCATGATGTGGACTTGGCATAACTGTCAATGGGGAGTGGTCAGTCAAGTTTTCAATAGTTAGACTGTAATTACATTCACTGAAAGATACCTTGAACAAATATTTGTGCATTAACTGCTAAACACTGTTAACTACCATATGTTACAATTAAAATCTACCTAAGTGATTTGATACCTTATGCTTTAATAGGGGACTGCATGTGAATTGTGGTAGTACTGAGAAGAGATTGGTACTGAAAACTTTTTGGGTATTGTGGCTTTTAATGGTAAAGTTAATGTGTTTATTATGATAAAGTGAACCCAGAACAGAAAAATACTCCAGGTGCATTGAGAGTCCTCTCTGCTTCTCTAAGTGATAAAAAATAATCTTTGTTTTTCATGGCTGTTAACAGGCTGAGCCAACACAGATCTGGGAGTGAGATATGGTGTTCTGTTCTGGCTTGAACAATATAAACAGTATTTTTAATGCAGTTCCAACAGTTGAATCTGTAATATCTGTGGTGATGCATGAGCCAGTAAAAGCACAGATGGGGTTTTACATTACAAGCTGAGTTTGGCAGCTAGAAAGTCTCAAACAGATCCTTGGCTGCATCTTAACTGTGTTTTGTTGCTCTTGTGGCACACAGCAGCAGGAACACACTGATTCTGGCCTAGATGGGGATATCCCAGAATACAAGTATTCCTGTATTAGGGTAGAGACTGTAATTGGATGGTGGAAGTCACAGCAGTGCTGTTGTGATAGTTGGGAGATATGAGAGGCAAGACTTGGGGGAGGAAGTCATATTTTGCACAGCTGAGAGAAATAGGTGGCAAGCATCAGCCATCCTTGATCAGTTCAGAGAAAGAAGACAAAATAATCTAAACTAGGTCCAATTTAGAAGAATTGTTTTAGTTTAACCTAATTATATTAATGAATGTGGCCACTTCAGGTAAGAAGCAGCTTGTGTGCTTAAGTTTGCACCTGGGATTTGGTCCCAGTATTGGGGGACGATTGCAAGTGTGGATTAGATCCCTTTTTTCGCATCATTTTTTCCCCCAGTATGGCTGGGACAGCTCCCTCTTAGTCCTCATTTAAAGATGAGATTAGACACTGTTTTATTTTGCAAATGGAATCAACTTGATTTCAGAACCATTGTGATACAGAACATAGAACTCTGTGATGCTATTTCAGAGTTATTTTTCAAAGCTGAACTAGTTGAAATGTTATGGTTTACTTCCCTCCTCTGATATCTGTCAATTAATGAGAATATCTATGAGCAATTGTTGCTCCAAACTATTCCATGTAATATCCTTTAATTGTCTTCTTACTGTTATGACTAGATGGCTGATTGACACTGTTATTGGAACTGTCTCAGCAGAGAGGCAAAGAAATGAAGGGGCTAATACTTAGCCAGAACTGTCAGTTTATCACATGCCATGAGCTCTAAATTAACACTGAAAACTTATTATTGTACACTTCTATGAGACAAGTAACAGGCAAAGAAGAATGACCAGGAGGGACAGCTGGAAATCAGTTTGATACTGTTGGTTGTTTTCAATGATATTAAACTAAAGGAAAAAATATGAGCAGGGTTTTTTTTTGTACTTTATTGGTGCTGGACCATTCTTGTATGTGACAGCTGTTGTATACTGAAAAACCATTGAAGATAACAGAATATCAGGATATACCAGTTGCTCTGGTCTGCTATAGAGATACATAATTCCTGGATAGTCCTGGAGGAGGGTATAAAGACCATAATAAACCATGTGCAATATATATTTATACTGTGAGCTGGTGCTGGCACAACTGTTCTCCTGTGAAAATCATTGGCTAAGTTCTACTGTGTTACAAACCAATTGAAGTCACAGCTGGAATTTAAAGAAATCTGCATATCAATTGCAGATGCATAGTGTAGACCAGACCCCAGTCAGGTTACAAAGAGCTACAGTTCATAGTTTCTGCTTGTGTTGTTTCACTGAGGTCATGCAGACTGCTCTTGACCTTGACTTGACTATTAAGCTGAGAACCACCAAGATGTGTCCTGCACAGTTAGGGATATTTCTTACATCAATGTGTTTTCTCAAAGTGGAGTCTAAGTTAGCAGAATGTTAGATTGAGCGTCATTATGTTCACAAAAACAGATATTTGATAAATCTCAGCTGAACTTAGTGAATCAGCTGGCCAAGTTCACAGACAACACCAAGTTATGGGGCAGTGTGGTCACATCAGAAGATAGGTTGCAGAAACAGGTGGACCTGGACAGGCTCAAGAGTTTGACACCAGAAGAAGAACCAGATGAAGTTTAACACTTACAAGTGTAAGGTGCTCTGTCTGGGGGCAAATAACCCTCATACAGGCTCGGTGGTGACAGCTTGACTTGCACCACAGGCAAAAGGGACCTAGGGGTAATGATTGACCGTCTCATGAATATAAGCCATCAGTGCGAGGCAGTGGTCATCAGGGCAAATAACATGCTGGTATGCATCAACCAATGCATCTTGTGTTAAACTAAGGAAGTGATACTTCCACTGTACTTTGCACAGTTGGAGTACTGCATTTAGTTCTGGGCGCCGCACTTCAATAAGAACCTGGGAAAACTTGAGAGAGTCCAGAAAAGAGCCACCTGTATGATCAGGGACTTGCAAGGCAAGCCATATGAGGAAAGGCTGAAGGACCTAGGCCTCTTTAGCCTAAAGAAGAGAAGGTTGAGAGGGGACTTGATAGCAGTTTACCACTATATTAGGGGGGTGCATCAGGAGCTCAGTGAACAACTGTTCACTAAGGCACCCCCAGGGAAGACCAGGACGAATGGATACAAGCTCCTGGAAGGCTGCTTCAGGCTTAATACCAGGAAAAACTCCTTCACAGTCAGGGTGTCAAAACTGTGGAATAAACTCCCTCCAGAAGTGGTGCAGTCATCTACTCTGGAGGTTTTCAAGAGGACAGTGGACAGTCACCTCTCTGGGGTCACTTAACCCTAGTTGTCTTCCTGCCTAGAGCGGGGGGCTGGACCCGATGATACGCAAGGTCCCTTCCAGCCCCTAACAATCTATGAATCAATTAATTTTTTTCAAGAACCTGAAATGGGAAATTATTTCTTTGCCCGTGATATCTGTAGCATTATAATGAGAAAATAATTTCACAGACAGCCAAATTTTCATACATCCCAGAAAAGAACCTGAGGCAATTTCAGTCACATGACAGCTTGCATTCACATTTCAGATGCTTTTCTAGGCTCTTTAGAAAAAAATGATGGTCAATATAATTTTAATTGTTTGCAGTTTAACACAAAAATTGCAAAGAAACAGTTACCTGACAGGAAATACTAGCACAAAGAAAGAGAAAAAATGGTCCAGACAAAACATACCCTAGTAGGCAGGCAATCTCATTGCCAGGGAACTCTAAGTTATAGTCTTGGGAAAGAAATATCTGGGTTTCTGAACCTGGAAGGCCTTAAACCTCATTAATTTCCCTTGTTAACTTTAGAGGAGATGTCTGATTGAGAGCAAGGGCAATGGGACTGTGTTTAGGAAGGTGAAGCCTAAATCTAGCTCAGATCATTTTGCTTAGTGAACTTTTCCAGTTTTGGACCTTAGGTGATCTCAGGGTTTCTAACTCCAAACCTATTCAGCAGGTGGATGGCTAGCAGGCTGTGTAGGTGTGCTGGCAGAAAATCAGGCCAGGCAGAACAAGTCCTGAAGTCAAAACACCAAATCACTTCCAAGGCCCTGGCAAATTGTGATGTAAAGGTATGTTTAGTTAGAATTTTTCTGGTCTCCTCTAAAAGAGAGTTTAGATTAGATGGTCCTTAAGGTCCCTTCCAACCCTACAATTCCATGAAAACCTAATTTATTTCAACTGCTTGGAAGAAAATAGAGTGGGATACTCATCTGTGCACCTTAGATCTTGTCTAGACCTTCTGTGAACCTATTTATTTGAATTTTAAAGTGCCCTTTTCCCTGCAACCAGCAGCTCAGCTTTTTGATTACCAATCTCAGTAAATATTTGCTTTCCTGTGAGGAAAAGAACCAAAATTAGACCTAGCATTTTGATGTGAGTTCTTAGGACATATGTGTGAATGTAAATACAAGGTCCATTCATGGTATCTGTTTTGTTCTTGTGAGCCTGCAGATTATAAATTTATAAGAAACCTGCTGTCCAATCTGCTGCCCTCCCTCAGTTGCTTAGAGGATATTATTAAAGTTACATCTTTTCCTTTGGTGGAATAGCAGATTTTTCAGTGGCAGGATATGAAACTAAAATAAAAACCAACAAAACTATTTTCAGTGCGGGTCAGATTTGCATGGTGTCTGAACAGGTGGCACTCCCAGCATGCTTCAAATGAAACCCACAGGTGTACTCTCTTCCTGGGGTTCTGATTACCGGGTAAGCTAGATAAAAGCTGAAGACAAACTTCAACCTTCATTTTCTTTTCAAGCCTTGTTGCTCCTATGCTTTTCATAGCACTTCCTGCAATATCAGAGATAACCAGTGCTAACTGACTTTTACCAAACATGTTTTATCTAAGACAAAAGCATTACAGAGAAAACTTTCAATCAAGTAAATATGGTGATTACAAGGCGATGGCCCCCTATCCCCCTCATTTAACATGGAGGAAAAGCTTTCCATCTTAGAATTGAATATGAGGTGTGGGGAGGAGGGGGTAGGCAGCTGCTGCAGCTCCAGTTCTGGCTCTAACCCCAAGGGGTAGTGCCACAGCTGGTGCCTGCCCCCACTGCTCCTCTCCTGCAGTCTTGGCCCACTGCCTCACCCAGTCTCTCCACTGGTTTGCTTCTTCTTCTCCCTCCCCCCACACCACACTCCCCCTTACATTCGCTCTGGTGCCAGCAGGCTCCATCCTCACTGAAGCCTTGAGCATGGAGCACTGAGCATGGCCCCAGAGTGGCTCTGTAGTAGCAGTGCCAGCTCCACACCACTGCTACAGGGCTGGGTTGAAGCAAGGCTCAGTGCCTTCAGCTGCAGTGGGAACAGAGCCTGCCAGTTCCATGGCAAAGTTAAGAGTGATGGTGGAGGGGCAGGCAGGGGGTAAAGACTTTGAGGGAGGGAGGCAGGGGGAAGCGGGGTGAGGACCTGAGGCTGTGGGGGCATAAGCAGCATGGAGAGAGGAAGGGGCTGATGAGGGAAGGGGGTGGGGGCCTGAGGCTGTGGGGTATAGACACAAGGGCAGGTTAAGTAGGGGGGGACAGGTGGTAGGGGACAAATTGTATGTCTCCCTCCATGGCCTCCATACTGTCTACTCCTCACCACCTGTCCCTCTTTTTCCTGTGCCCCACTGCTCCCTACACCACCTTCCCCTTTACTGGGTGCCCCCATCCCATCACCTGCTTCCTTACTACCTTCCCCATTACTGCCCCCCCACTGCCTGCCCTACCGCATTTCCCCCACTGCCTTCCAACTATCTGTCCCTCCATTTCTACCCCATTACTGCTCCTCTTATTGCCTGCCTCCCCCCCTGCCTACAGTAGTGGTGGTGGTGATGGGGTGAATTTAAAACCATTCTCCAATAATTAGGTTCTATACATGGAAAATTATAATAAATTTATACATTTTCTATGTATAAAGTCTAATTATTGGGGGGGTCATCTTAGATTTGGGTAAATATTGTAAACAATAAATAAAAATGATCATACTAAGCTTTGTAGGTATTCCCCATATTTCATGTGGGGTCCTTGTAGGAAAGGAACTAGTATACTAGTTCATTTCTAAGCTCTTTCTTCTATAGAGAGTCTGAATCTGTTCCAAGCTGAGTGCTTCCATCATACAGTTTTCCTTCTGTGAACCAGACCAAACTAGTATTTTATGCCATTGTATCTAGGAAGGAGAGATCTTAACTCAGGAAAATTCCTAGGGTGGGATCTATGTTTATCTGTGGGCAAGGACCACCTGGCAGAGCTGAAGGGGCTAAAGGAGGACTCTGAAATGTATCTCACTGACACCTAAGGCCCTCAACTCCTGTATTCCTTCTGGATTTGCTAGAAGGTACAAGGTGAACAGGTCAGAAGTTGATTTACTTTTTCTAACGTATAAAAGCACACACTCCTGTACTATGGTAACAACACCTATAGATAGAATGGATAAAATGGGGTGAGGAAATGTGACAGGCTGCTGGAGTCAGAGGCTAGAGCTGAGCTATGGGTGGTAATGCTAATTACAGGCTGCTCAGGAGGACTGGGTCAACTGAGGAAGATAATTAGCTGACCCACAGGAAGTAAAAGGCTGCAGTTGGGGAGAGGGAGAGAGGGACAGCCGGAGAGACAGACGAGAAGAATAAATGTATGAGCATGAGTATCCTGGCCAGGGACTCTCAGGGTCTGAGAAGAGACCTGGGTACTGCAAGACTGGGAGTAGCAGCATTAGAGTAGGGAGCTAATTCACAGACAGCTTGAGAGGAAGACTGCAGTGAGGAAGGAGCAGCAGCAAGCTGGAGGCACCCTCTAAGGGGCTGAAGAAGACTCAGACTAGTAAGTTAACCCTTTATAGACTTTGTTTATGTTTGTGTTGGAGGGCTGATGAGTGGGAGGACACCTGTGCAACAGACATGTCTCGAGAGCAAAGGACTGTGCTTAAACACTAACCTAAGCAATAACCCTGAACCTGCTATAGGGAGTGTTTGCAAGAGGTGGTTCAACTACCTGATTGTTTTTCCTGATTCTAGGAATATTTTGGTGGACTGGATGTCCAGTGAAGACCAAAGGAACATCCTTGCTGTTTCTCAAGAGCCTCAGGAATTTGTATTGGCAGCTGGGATCACACAATGCACTGGGGTGCCCTGAGCACATAATTTATCTTGTCATTGTCCCCTGTTCTAGGGAGATTGGGAAAGCCTTGCCAAAAGAGATGTCACTGAAGCAATGAAAAGCATCCTTTATGGCCTAGAGAATGAAGACATTTTATGTCAATGTTAGTTTCTTGAAGTAGAGAGCTAGCTTCTTCACCATGCTACAACTTTTTTGTGATGTTCTGCCCAATTTAAGGGTTTGCATACCAAGTAGAATTGGTCTATGCAGGATTTTACCCCACTCCAAATTATACCAGAGATGAGACCAAAGCAGAAATAGTTCAAGCCTTGAAGGCCTTCTTTGTGCTCTCCCTGATGCAGCTGGACTCAGTGCCTATTAGATGCGTCTGAAAATTTGGTTCACAATATTAAATGTTCTTAAGTAAGAGCATTTGATATCTGCATTAATGATTCCAGTCCCATTTTTTTAAGAGACACCATGCTCTCATGATTGGATGCAACTGCTGACTACCACAACCTGCTAAACACCTTGTGTCTGTCTAGAAACTGATCACTAGGGGTCTATATAACTCATGGAGGTGGCCAGCCAATTTTGTGGTCAGATACCAGGGCTAGCCTCCACTTTTGCAGGTTGATGCAGTGGGCCCCCCTCACACTACTGAGTCACAGAAGTTTAGGGCTGGAAGGAACCTCGTGAGATCATTGGGTCCAATCCCCCTGCTCTGGGCAGGAAAGACAGCTGGGGTCAAATAACCTCAGCAAGGTGTGTGTCCAGTCTCCTTTTGATGACCTCCAGGGTTGGCTGAAGGGTCCTTGTGGCTCTGCCTCTTGCTGCTGATCAGCTAAGGACTGCCTGTCATGTGGCCCTGCCCCTCACTGCTGATTGGTGGAGAGCCTCAGAAAGGCAGCCCTCTCAGCCAATCAGCATGAGGAGTGGGTGGGGGGGGGGAGGTGCAGCTATCATGCTAGCAGCCCTTTGTGCTGACAGTGTCTCTCCCCCCTTCCTTCCCCTGGTGGACTGTGACACAGCTGCAGTGCCATGAAGACTGTTGGCCGCATCTGGGGAGCCAGCATGTTTTCAGTGAGGTGGGTTTTTGTTTTGTTTTTGGTTGTTTTTTTAAGCGAGCCCACCGTTTTTCACAGAGCCCACCTGATTTTACATCTTCTGTGAAAATCACTCAATCAGTAATTCAGTAGGTCCCTACTGATCATTTCTCCAGGTGCGACACCTTTGCCCTGACAGGCCAGCAACATAGATTCATTAGTTGGTTCTTCAGCCCATCCAAACCCTGAAGTTGCTCAGATATATCCCCTTCAGAGTTCAGCTGTCTGGAAAAACTCTAGTTTCTCTAGTCACACTCACTGGGGACAGTGTGACAGCAAAGCACGGGAGTGCAGGCTTAACCAAGGAATTATTTAATACATACACTTTCCACTTAAAAAGCCCAACAGATTTACAGGAAAACAAAAAGCTTTTGAACACAATCCTGCTCAGTCTGATACCCCCTCTTTTTTTTTTAATCAGTCCTGGGCTGAAGCCCTTCAAGGAAGCAAAGTCCCCCTCTCCCTCTTTCTAGCAGTGAAATGGCTTCCCTTGACTGGAGAAGCACCAATTTTTAAACAGTCTCTGTCCCCTTTTGCACATGTACAGAAGTTACACCTTTTTGGTCATGTTTTCCAGAGAGGATTTGAGAATCTATGGTTCTCTCTGTTCCCCACCTCCCTTCCCCTGTCTCTCACCCTCCTTCCCCCACATTTCCAAACATCTTTCTATAAAAAGTTAGTCCATTTAAAAGCAAGGCCCTGCTGCCAGAAACTGCACTGTTCATGCTGCTGAGAACCCTTCACTTCTGAGGGCTCCTTTACTGCTTTGTCACACCTGTCCAGACAGGGCTCTTTCCTATGGGCCAGTACCCTGCTACTTAATAGATGATCTAATTCAAAATAACTATTACAAGTACAAACAGTTTTCTGAAAACCAAATGGGATTCATAATTGGACACAGGCATATTCCCGGAAGTGTCATAATCTGCAAATAAAACAACTAACATGTGGTTGATGGACTGTGGAGTCTCTAGTTACCAAGCTATTGTCATAAAGTGGTGTTGTTCCAGTCACTTAGAGTCTGTCTACATGGCATAAGGCAGAGCCACATGTTGCACTCTACCCTGGCTAACCTGCCCTGCCTCCATAATTTAGTACAGAGAGAGATAACATAGCTATAGTACTTACAGTATCCAAGCTACTTTGCCAAAAATAAACTTGGGTGTCTCACTTGGGTGTCTCTGCATGTCATTGCATGCCGCCATATGGACATATCAATTTCTTGCACACTTCCCATCCCTGAACAAGACACGCTTCTTGTTTTTAGAAGGCAAAATGAAGCAAAAAGGTCTTTCATTGACAGTATTGATATTTTCACAGGAAAAAACACAGGCAGCTGAAAGTAAGGTGGGACCAAAAACCTGTGGCTGCTTTATTAACCCCCAGGCTGTGGGATGCACTAGGACCTGCTTGTTGTCTACTTGGCTCAAGAATAGGGGATGGGCAGTGCCTGTCAAGCCAGCTGAGGGCCTCACCCTGCTGGACCCAAAGTGCCTGGCCCCTCTCCTTGAATTGGGTTGGACCCTCCCTCAGCTGATGTGCCAGGCAGTATTGGCTGCCCCCTGGCTTGCAAAATGGGGCCAGCAGCTCATTTCCACCATAATCAGGCTCTGCTCCCTGTGTTTCTTTTTATGGTATGCACCCAAATTTTTAGCAACTAATTTTCAGGAGGAAAGATGTGTCATATACAAGTAAATACAGTATCCATTATGTAATGGTTACAGACACACACATGTTCCTGTTGCTTTTTTAATGGGATATCTTCAGTGCAAAGTTAACACAAGTCATCCACTGTCCACCTTGTACATTCTAGTTATTCCTTACTATTCAACTTAGCTGGAAGGAGAATGGCTACACTGTGTCCACACTGGCATGGCACTTGGACTGTTGGGTCCACATTACCACTACATTCACTCATGTGTAATACATCCCAGGGTTCTCAGTACTATGCTGCTCTGTGAATGTGGCTGAAGATTTGCCTGTTCTTTCTTGGCACATAGGAAGAACTGTAGGAAGAAAATGAAGCAACTTGTATTAGCAGCTGATGAGTTGTGTTCACTTTTTAACATGACTTGAGTGAAAAAAACACTCCCATACTTGGGTAAAGTACTTCGTGTCTTGATAGGATTTGAACTGGGGCAACACTAAGTAATAACTTGCATTAACTTCACAGTGAAGAGAAGCCTTCTGAGGGCTGATGCTTCCTGCTCTCCTGAAATCCTATTGCATAATTGGGTGCCCAGTATTCGTATTAAGTTCCACCATCTTTACTGTTAAGAGGGAAGATAAGAGAAATAGCTGTTAGTGGCCTTGAGAAGCTGGAGGAAGAGGGCTACCAGCCCCAGAAGGTAGCAGAAACATGGGTAAAATGATTTAGGCCAACGCCCCACAGAAAACAAAGGAGAGACTGGAGCTCTTGGGGTCTGCTTGAAAGCTCTGGCTGAGTAGGTGCTTGTGGCTGCAAAGAGATGGAGAAAAAATGTGCAAAGTTCATTAATTCATGTCCAGGAACATTCATGAACCCTTGCTAATTGTCTGAAAGTTTGGCTTGAGCCTAAATTTCCCCTCTTTGAATGTGTCCCCAGCTACAGGGAAAATTTTTCACACGGCTTCAAAGGTGGCTACCTGTTTTTAAACCACTACTTTACTTGGAAGAACAGACCTGGTGTTGATATTTCCAAAGACACTAAGGGTCTTCAGTTAGTCTTGTTCAGCTCAGGTTGATTGTCTAGATTTGCTCTGCTCAGGCTGACTACCAAGGCTCCATGCATCTGTCTACACAAGAACAGCCTGACCTAGAGACATGTTTCTGCCTCTAAGTGTTAAAGCTAGTTTTTCTTTGTCTTAATGCAGTCAGCCCTGAGGCTACAAAACTTGCTGCCCAATTCAAGTATGTTTGATTTAGCAAAATATATCCTGACAAATCTCATGCTTCTTTAGAAGACCCATTTGTTTCCTGAATAGAAACTCTATGAACTCTATGAAGTTCAAATACGTTTTCTGAGAATGGGATTTTTTGTGTTTTCTATTCTCCTGCCTTTCCCTTTTTTCTTTTCTCTTAAAAGAGGATTATGCATTTTAACATCATGCTGTGGAGGATGAAAAGCAGAGAACACAAGACATGGTTTCTAAGGGGCAATGAACAGGAACAATAGTTTGTGGAGGAAGGGAGGTGCCTGAGAGCAATGCTACATCAGGCACCCTGCCATGAAAGGACACTAGGAAGACTAGGTGGCCATGTGGAAGTAAGGAACTTCTGTAGGTGACCTCCTTGGCCTCTGGTGAAACTTGGTGATTTACAGACAATGGGAACTGGGCTTCCTGTACTGCCAGGGGATAGAAGAAGGTAAATTTCATTCTCCTAGTGAAAGAAAAAGGAGTGCAAGTAAGTTTAGTTTCTACATGCGTTAGGGGTTATTGTCCTTAAGGCAGTGTTTCCCAAATTTGGGGGGGGTTTATACCCCACTAGAATAATCAGCTTCTCTAAAAACCCCTACTTCAGGTGCTGGTTGCAACATGGTTACTTTTTCTGCTACCACAGATTCTCCTTGCTGCTGATTGCCTCTGATTTCCGCACCATTGCTTCCCCTTCTGCTGATGTCCTTCACTACTGCTGCTGCTTCCCCCATGGCTTCTTCCACATTGCTAATAGCCACTGTAACCCCAAGTTCACCTTTAGTCATTCCTCCGGGAAACTTTTCTGGCTCCGGCCTCCTCCAAGGGGCTTGCCCCACCATTTGGGAAATACTGCCTTAGGGCAATATTTGACTTTGGAATTTGGCCCTTAAAACATTAATAGATTCTGTTGTTACTTTTCGAATTAAATAAATAGGCCTCTGGTACTTCTAGAGTATGCTTACCCTTGTTACTCCTAGAAGGCTCAGCAATTTAGCATGACATGCCCACCTCCAGGAGTTCCCTTGTTGCCACTCTTGAGGTCTTTGGCATGTTTGAGGATGGAGGCAGGAGGCACCCCAAAACGGTTTCACTGATTCATATCGAGGTTTGGCACTGGCAGAGTAGGAGCAAATGGACAGGGCATACTCAAGGGCAGTGCCCTCTGGAGTACCAGGGAAGCCATGTAGACATACCTATATTATTCCTCCCCATCTTGTTACCATAGTCTCCAAACACATCAAAGTCTTCACAGTTTTCATCTGCCTGAGGTTGGGGAGTACCATTCTCCTTGTTTTATCCATGATAGACATAAAGATTTAGTGGGTTTTCTAAGGTCACAGAGGGAGTAGGTGGCTGGGGGCTGATTTCCTGCATCACAGACTAGCACCCTAACCAATGGTTTGTCCCACCTCATTAGTACTCTACTTGTACTCATTAAGCAAAGTTCACTATGTAAGGGTGTTACAGTACTTCAACAACTACAATTGGTTATGATGTCTTTTATTTGGCTTGTTATTACCACTGACTCCAGACTTTTTTAGATAGTAGCCAGTAAAGTTCAAAACAATAATTTCTACTAATAAACAGGAACTAGAACCCTAGGGAGTTAATAGGGCTTTTTCATCTCAACCAAACTCTCTGATCTAATTTCAGATAGCAGGAAATATGCCAGTCTTAGCCACTAATTAGAGTTACTCATTGGAAATTATTTGTAGCAGACCTCCAAGCTTATCATAACAAAAAGGACAATGATGTTAGCAAGAATGCTAGGCACTTGTGGGGTAGGGGCCTTTGGAATTATGCAATAGTTCGTTGCAAAGATGTATGTAGTACATCAGACTGCAAGGCTAGTAAACTTAGCAAATTCAGAAATGACAATTCAGTATTTCCCCAGCTATATGGTAGTGCCAGTTCTGTTTATTGTCTTTAACGTGCCAGAACTTTCTGAATAATTCTTTGGAGTCAGCATTAATTGGAGTAATTAAATTTTCAGTTCTCATTTGTTCTGGATCTAACTCAGCAAGCTCTCTTGGTGCCACACACTGCTGAATTCTGATTATATTCATTTGGGATTAGGGCTCTAATTCACCCTAAAAGATTTTTTTCTTCTCTGGGAAAATGAGGTGCTCTTTCATTATGACTAAGTGTCCTACATCCTCTAAGCTTTATTAAATGGCTAGATCATTCTGGCTTTATAATGGGTATTTCTTTACTCGATGAGTAGTGCCACCAGGTATTTTGTTATCAGTTACTATTTTCTATGAATCAAGGTGAAAGAATCTGACCCAAATATACTCAGAAAGGTAATAAATGTGTGGTAGGATGGGATGGAAATAAGATGCTTTTTATTATTGTCTCTGACTTCTGTAGCAGTCATATTTTATGATTTTGTATCACCTTTCATTCAAGGATGATGTGTTTTTATGTTCAATTTTTGGTGCATCTAGACAGTAGCAACCACAAAGTAGCTTATAAAATTAACCAAGCCTCACATTACCCCTCTGAGAAATTTCTGTAGCTTTATAATGGCCAGAAAGTGGCTTGCTATAGAGCTGAGAATAGAACCCACTTTTCTGCTTTAAGCACTTCACAGCCATTAGCCCACTAAGATGGGCAAATATGGCATTTCTGAATCCTCTTATTCCTGCAACCCTTTATAAGACATACTTTCAGGAAAGCCTAATAGTTCCAGGGATCTAGGAAAACATACTTTAATGACCCACAAGAGGGGAATAAATGGGCTGTGCTAGAGCTGATGGCAAATTAGTCAAAACAGAAATTGTTGATTTCTCAGATGAAATCTGAATACCAGGAAGTTTCACCTGAAAACTGAAATATTTCTATTTGTAAATCCTGCCATGGTGCCTCAAAGGAGTTACATTTTAGCCTTTGTGGGGCAAGCTTCTTTGTCAGACTCCATCTCCCAGGATGGTCTGGTTGAACTTGGGAAAGTGAGTTGGGGGAGTGTATCATGGGAGTCACTGAACATAGTGCATTACGGGAGCTGACTGCGGAGCCTGGTCAGTGGAGGAAATGGAGATACAATGCATGTTACTGACGACACCCATGGGGCAGCATTTCCAAAATGGGAATATGTCAGTGTTTCGGTATGTGGTTTTTCAACACAAAAATAGAACTGTTCAGAGGAAAGAAGAGAAAAATCATTTAGATGGAAATCCCACTTTCTTTTTAAAATGGTTTTGAGGAAAAATTTTGTCTGAGCCTAGTCTCTGCCCTGTTCTCTGCTTTACTGTGTGTCTGGCCAGACTTTGAAAGTCTTCATCTACACTCATTTTTTACATTCAAAATTCAGGTCTCACCTATCCTAAATACCTCTGAATGGCTGGAGAACTAGAAATATGAGAGAAATCATTTGTCTCATTGTCTTCTACCTTTCACTTTGTGTGTCCATTTCTACTTGTACAATATTTTAGCTTCTGTGTAAAGTGCAGGAAGAATGCTGACTGGGTGGTAGGAAACTCATACTATGCACTGAATGACTCTGAATGTCATAAGGTAGTGAAAAACCAGGTGCTTGTGGTTTTATGAATCCTATATCTAAGGAAATACTTAAGAGAGGATTCACACAATTGCCATAGGAATGTAGCTCAGATCATTCAGGTAGAAACAACTCAAGTTTGCTTTTATTTCCAGGAAAAATATTAGTAGCCAAACCAGAACCCACTGTAGCTACTATGCTGGTTATGTGTATGGATATTGGGCATCTATACATGTGCTCAGGGGTGGAGGAGGGGCACTTTAATTAGAGCAGCTCTGAGGGCAGCTATACACATGATCGAGCTCTGCTCCAACACATGCCAAGTAGCACATGCTGAAACATACTTGATTAATTGAATCCACTGTGAGTCTGCTGGAGCATGCTAATTGCTGCACTCCAGCAGCCTCCACGTCACGTGTATTCAGCATCCCCATTTTTCAAAATGGTTGCTGAACGCACATGATACTGCAGGCACTTTTAGTTAGAGTGGCTCTAATTAAAGCACCCCTTGCCTCTCCCCTGGAACACATATATAGATGCCCTGAGAGCTGCTCTAGTTAAAACGCCTGCAGCATCACCTGTATTCAGCATCCCACACTTCAGAATGGCAGTGGGAGCACTTTAACTAAAGCGCTTTTGACAAGCTTTAGTTAAAGCACCCCGTCACCATTCTGAAACATGGGGATGCCGAATACATGTGATGTGGAGGCTGCTGGAGTGCAGTAATTAGCACGCTCCAGCAGACTCACAGCAGATGCAATTAATCCAGTCTGCTCCAGCACGTGCTAATTACCATGTATCAGAGCAGAACTCTATCACATGTATAGGTGTCCATTGTTCCTCTTGCTGGTGCTGAATCCATGGCCTTTAATATGGCTTATGCCAATGCAGCTGTAGATCTGCCACAGCCTGTACAGTCAGAGACTGAGGAAATGGAATCCACTATCATTACTTGCAGAGAATTAAGTTTTAGTGCGAAAGGTTGCTATGTACAATATAGTGTACTGCTGTGTTCTCAAGGGAAATCCAGTTAGAAATCCCCAATAAACAATGACTTGGCCACCTAAGTGAAGACATCACTGAAAATGTTCTGTTGGAGCAAGAGACTATGTGGGTGGCTTGCTTAGCAGCAACAATTTGGCTTTGTCTATGCTAGGAATTTTTTTCCTTTTCAAAACTTTTCCAGAGAGCATACTTTAGGGTAGACTCAAACAATATCAACCACTAGACTGGTGTAGAACCAGCCCTCAGACTAAGGGAGCCAAAACTCATCAAAAGTGTCCCGCACATCTTTGGCTCTGTTGTGTATATAATTCCCTTTATAAATTGGGAGTAATTGATGCCCTGAGGGAATGAAAGGGGGAATGATACAATGAACAAGCAATGACCAGAAGAGTGCCAAATAGTGTGTGTGTGTGTATAGGAAAGTGCTTTATTTTACATTTTCTTGTTAGCTAGCGTTTAGGCATGTGAATTCTACTTCAAGCATTTCCTGACCGCTTTTTACCTAGGTAACATATATCACCTCTGGCTGCTTTAAATCTCCTTGAACTACACAGGCAGAGATTCCATCAGATGACTAAAGGAAGGTGTTTCATAATATATTTTAACTGACAAGAACCATGAATAATAAACCAGCTCCTGGGTTTAAATTAGATAACATTTAAATACATTTCAATCATAATGGCAGAATTTCCTCCAAGTCCCATGACTAGATAAATATTTTTAGTACAACCATAAAGATTTGCAAAAGCCATCAGGGGCTCTGGTTTTGAGCAGCCAAAAGGAGACCCTGTAGGAGGGTGGGTAATTTTCAGAAAGTGAAGGGCACACGGGACTCTTGATTCATAGAAGGGCTCAGCAAGATAGTATCTAACATTAGAGCAGAAGGCAGTATTCTGGACTTCACCAGGAAGTCCACCAGGAACACTACTTTCTGCTCTAATGTTAGATACCTAGTGAAGTCCAGAACACTAATTTAGGCTCTGAGGCTTGTTATTCAAAGTATGGGGAGGATTAGGCATCTCTGACTGGGCATGAGCCTCAAGAGCTGGCCTAGAGGGAAATACTGAGGAGAGGGGCATGCCTTAAATTCTCTCACCCCATTTCAGTGGTTAGACATTCAGGCAGAGGTAGGCTTGAACGGTTGTGCTGCTGCAAATCACTATGTATAAAAGCAGGGGGCCAACTGCTCCTCTTCTAGTTGTTCTCTAAAGGAAAACAGTGCCTCATCTGCATGTGTGAAGGGCCAGATCCATTAGGTACCTGTTGAGACTGTTTACCATATCGAGCTGTAAGACAGGGAATGCCAAGTTTCTGGTTCCCAATCAGGCCTCAGAGTGAGAAGGGTGCTGAGCTGTCAGCCTTGTCCAGACTATGGTGCTTCTGAGCATACTCAGAAACAGAAATGAGACGTGTAGACTTCTTTTGTTTAGAAAAAAGAAGCACCCATGGATCTTGCACGCCTCCAGTGAGAAGCAACAAGTGAGCAAGATTTGGACCCAGAATTCCACCTGAATCCTGTTCCTGGATCTGGTCCATGCTTCCTGATTATTAGGCCTTCCTGCAGTGCCTTGGGCTGGGTACACAAAAACTGAGGTTTCCAAATCCCTTTTGAGAATCTTTGGCTGATATGATTAACTGGGTGGCTTCATCCAAGAGCGCACTTTTTCGCACAGCACTTATAAGACCTATTGTACTAACTTTATAGCACCCATAACATACAGGGAGGGATATGTAAGGGAGAGGTTCTAAGCAGAGCTGGGAAAAGGTTCAGGTGTAACCATCATCACAAACAGTATGTGTTTGGATCAAGCGCATGCAACTTAATACTGTGGGTGATATCAGCCGTCAGCCCTGCCCTGGCTGCTTTGGGCCACTCTGGTATTGCAAATTTTCTGTAAGGCTAGTTTAAATGGCCCTCTGTAGCCTACCCCTCTCCCCCACTCCCTCTATCAGTGGTTCTGGGTTATTTCCTATCATGGGCCCTGGCATCAAAATATTGCTGAAGAAAATGTAGGTATAGGCAGAATGTCAGTATATCTTGGTAACCCTTTAACGCTAGTGGAATGGCTCTCAGGGCGACTGTTGGCAGCCAGCAATGTGACATCTACTTCATTGAACTTGCAGAGCCTGAGTTTCTGCCAAGATGTGCTCAGCACAGTTCAAGGGAGCTGTGTGCAAAAGTGCTTTAGAGCAGTGTTTGGCTGCAGCTCAAGGGCTGGGCTGGTGAGCTCAATTCAGTAGGTGTATCATTGCAGCAGATGTGATACTATGCAGCTGAACGCAAACATCATGATGATGTGCTGTCATCTAGGCAGAGCATTGTGTTTTCGCAGACCCAGGGACCTGAAAGGCAGCAGCTAAGTACAACAGCCTGTGGAGAATGATAAGCCAAATGCCCTCATTTTTTACAATCTCTTCTGAAATCAGTTATGCCCCTGCCTTGAGCTCAAGCTACGCTGTTGTATTATCTGCATTTCCAGACAGGACAATTTGGCAAATGCAAAATCCCTACTCCATTAAGATCCTTGTCAGGCTCGCACATTTAAAAGATTTGAAACAGACAATCTTGAGCTTATGCACTTTGTATTAGTGCTTAGCAGCAGGGGCTTAAAGCTGTTGTTGCCCAGAGGAGTTCATGCCAAGGGAAAACAGAGTGAATTACTTGAGGATCCTGAAGAAAGCTCTTGAGTCACTTAAAATCACAGAGGCCTGCCCTAGCAGTCCACATACACAATGGTAATGAGCCTTGGAGCACAAAAACCAAACATAAATAGAAGTATTTAATTTTCAATGCACACTACTCACGTTCCTCCTAAGTCCCAGGATTTGAAAAGCATCAATACCATCACATCCTGCCACATGTGTATTTTGGATGTCATAAAAATCTTGATTGCTGTGATTTTATTGCACTTCAACAGTGATAGGTAGATCTTGTAGATTTTTTTGGACAAGTATGAGTTATTTGAACCCGTGGCTTAACGTCAGATTAACTGAATAACTAAACATGTATTTTAGTTAGGAGAAATCCATTGCCATCAGAAAAGACCCAAACAGCCGTAAAATCTAGGAGTTAGTTCCTCTTTTAAATTAATGTAGACCAGCTGAGGAGCTGACCTCCTTATGGTGAAATTCAGTGCACCTTTCATATAACCCTCCCTGTGAACTACTTCAATGACCAGGCTGGCTGCCAGACACACAGTAACATCAGGTAACTACAAAGATCCTGAAATATTTAAGTGCTTCTTTGACAGAACTATGTGGAATGGTTTTATGACCAGGTGACATGAACAGCTGAAGTATTTATCAGTACAAGTGGTTCAAGTAGGAGACTAGCAAACCATAGGTAAAGTCTTAGTTCTGCCACTGACTCATAGCCTGACCTTGGGAAGTAATTTAGGCCATGTACAGAAGTTACACGTATTGCACAGTAAGCATACAGAAAGTGCTTTATAGCTGTAACCGAACAGATGGTCAGAGCACATACAGCACTGAAAAGAATGGTGGAACCTGCTCTGAGATGACTCTCGATGGATGTGGTACCAGACTTCTGCGCTGTCCATTAGAGCACAGTAATAAACATTTGTACCAGATCCCATCACAACTCATGGTAAGTTTCATTCCACTGATGTCCCATGGAGCATTGCAGCACCCCGCTCACCCCCCTTCCTGGGGTGGTGGTCTAGCCTAGACTAGAGCTTGTCTTCTCTGCCCAAGCACTGGGCCAGCCCCTCCCTTGGGGTCTCAGTGACCCAAGGTGGTGAAGCCTCCATTTCCAACCCTTTTTCTCCCCCAACCTTGTTCTTTCCAGCTAGCTATTAAGCCACTGCCCGGTATTATCACTCAGTGTGTAGATTTCATCTATCCCATCTGGGCATTTGTAAGGATTGCAGCTTTTCATCAAGTGTTGTGCTGTTTGTTGGATACCATATTCACACAGAGGTTTGGCCAAGCTGTTCAAAACAACACTGTACAAGATGAAGCGTCTATATCCACATCTCAGTCTGTTCAGCTTGACCCATGCTTCTCTATCAAGGTTGTGCCCAACGGGGGACTGGTTTAGTGTTAGTATCAAATGCTATAGGAATAGATTTGAGACTGGATTAGTATGACCAATCATTTCACTTCCATTCACCCCACCCCTTATCTAAATTACTGATACTCCCTACTGATCTCATGCCTCTAACACCTCCACCCAACCCTATGCCAGCAGTGTTCCCTCTAAGCTGTGGGGCATGCGTGGCTGCGTAGGTGTGCTTATGCTGTGCAGGTGTGCTTATGACGTGCTGCCAGGTGCGCCTGTGCACACTGTGCAGCTTAGAGGGAACACTGCATGCCACTAGTTTGGAACAATGGTCAGGTGCCAGGGTCATTGCCCCTTACTGTTGCTGGGGGGTTTTTTAGTCTGTGTTGCATTGAATGGAACCATACTTCTGGCTAATGGACACTGGCTGCCCTATCCCTTAGGGTCATGTAGCTTACCTGAGAGTGGCCAGTGTGTTGATGTGGAACCACTTAATAAAAACTGGCATCAAAAGAGACACTGAAAGGTATAAAAGCTTTTTTTTGATCCCCACAGCTGAGGTGTAGCCAACAGTTGTAACTGTGGGTTTTCGCTGATGTACCTCTGGCTGCCATTGCCAAGGTGCCACTCCTCTGCAGGTAAAGGCACAGTGGGAATGGGAAAAATTCACCCAAGCAAAACCTCCCCAACTCCTTCCCCATCTCTCCCCAAAGAACTGGAGAAGGCTCATCCCTCCAGGCCCAGATGTTTGGGTTCCCAGGCATCTGAGCTCCCACAGCAGGGCGATGACACTCAGGCATCCAGGTTTTCCCAGCTGGGAGGTAGAAAGCAGGCATTCCATGGGGTGGTCAGTGCTGGGGTGTGAGCAGCTGCACAGTTTCCCATCCCAGGTGGAGGAGAGGGTCCAGACTGGGGACTTGCCATAGGTTCCTCAGTGTCTCTCTTGTCTTCAGACTCTGTATTTGTGCATGGGAGGACTGGGTGTGGAAGCCAAGATGTTGGATCCAGGATGGTCAGCTGGACACCTGCAGGGCACATAAGACATGTGTAGATGGTGCTGGCAAAATAAGGGCCAAATGGGACCCTTGATATGGAGGGTGGGAATGGACAAAGTGGCAGCTGCTTGCACCTGTGCTGCTATAGTAGTTGAATGAGCCATCCAGGCCCAGGAATACACTACAAAGGTCCAAGAACAAGGTCTTCAGATTGTCATCTTCTGTCTGATAGACAGCACCCATGTCACTGTGGAACTGAGAGTTACAGTGCCATGATAAGGGGTTTATGCATAGGATCAAAGACCACTTGGGATCCAGCTACTACACCCCTGAGTGGCATCAGTGCTGGCTCCCATGAAGAGACTGTAACCTTCTTGGGCTGGGCTGGGCTGGGCTGGGCTGGACTGTTGGGAAAGGCTGATGCCCAGCCCCATACAGTATGGTGAGCCCTGCTCCAGGGACTCTTCCCTGGGGTGACATGACTGGGGATCCCATGGGAGCCAGCTCTGGATGGTGGCTGAGCGGGGAACACTCAACACCACACATTGATTGGGAAATGCTGGGGTGGAGGATGGCTCAGGAGGATGGCTCAGCCCATTGGACAGTCAGTAGGTCCTAGGAGCCAGGAAGGTCGTTGGTGGGGCCTGGTTTGGGGAGTAGCAGTGTAGGAAGAGGGTCACCAGGCTTCCCAAGACCTGCTAGGGCTGGCAGGGACATCACCCACCTTCCAGGTTTAAATTGCTACTCCTAGCTGCTGGCAGTCACCAGTGTAGGTGCCAGGCCCCCAAGAGGTTCCAGGCCAGTCCTGGAAGGGCATGGGAGTTCTCAGAAGCTGGCGGGGAGGGAGAGGTGGAAATGTGGCCCACCACCCTGCCAGGCCAGGCCAAGCCACTCCAGACCCAGGTCCCACTGCAGGAGAGCAGCACAGCTTCTGCAAGAATGGGCAGCCCCCTGGGCTCTGGTTCAAATTCTGGAGCAGGTAGTGTTCCACAGTTTTTTCTTTATTATTCACTTTTATTTATTATATACTTTTATGTTAAGTATTAGAGCTGCAACATTTAATTAAACCAAGGGGTGACAGTTTCATGCACAGCATTCCTCCTGCCTCCCCAAGGTTTCATGTTTTGTTCAGCTCCATTCAGCAGTCTTTGGCAGCCCAGGGAGCCTGTGGGACACACTGGGAAGCACCAAGCTGGGCTCTGAGTTCTTCCCCACTGAAGGAATAAAATCTGTTATGTTTGGTCCCAACATAACCTTGAGTGTTTAAAGTAAATCTTGAAAGTTAAAGGTCTTCTGCCTTGGGCTTCTTGAACGCTTGTATTTAGCCTTAATGACAGATTTTTAAAAGCCATATCAGCAAAACTCTGCTAGCACAGACAGCTTTTACCAGAAGGTCCTTTTGTTGATGCAGCTTGTAACAGAACCTCAAATTAAATGTGACATACTACCAAAAGGACACTTTTGTACTTATAAATGCATATAACCAGGGCTTCCGGTTTCATACAGAAACATGGTAAAAACTTCCTGCACCTAACCAATGTTGTTATTTCAGTGGTAATTCCTAGTATAGAAACTATATATTTAGAAATGCAGACATTTAAATTTAAGGCTAGAATTTTCAATATAATTGCCATAATTTTTTATATCTAATTTCCATTTAGCACTTTCAAAAAGATGCAATTTTTTTTGATGAGTTAGAAAACTAGATTTATTTTCCCATGAAAAAATTAACTAATCTATTTTCATTAAAAAAATGATTTAAAAAATCAAAATAAATGTATTGCCATTTATTTTTAAAAAATGGTTTGCCACTCCCTTTTGCCCTCTTCTTTTCCTCTTCCATACTTACTCCTTTTCCCTTTTAACCTGGAAAGGGAAAATACAAAAATGATTTTTCCTATGCTTTGTTTCCCTATATCTTTCTCATGGAGAAAAAAAAAAGGGGAGATGTAAAAGTGAGAGAGAGAGATTTTCTTTATACTATGGTGGGGGTCTATTACAGACCTGCTACCCAGAATCAAGACCTTGACCAGGAGTTCACCAGGGAATTGGCTGAGGCCACACAATCCGGGTGTATGGTTGTCATGGGAGACTTTAACTACCCAGACATCTTGTGGGAGGAGCGCTTGGCCAAATCCGAGCGGTCGCAAAGCTTTCTCTCGTGTGAACGACCTCTATCTGATGCAGGGCCAACAAGAGGTAAAGCGCTGCTTGATCTCATACTGGCAACCGGGAATGACCTAACTGGCAACCTAACAATTGAAGGGAAGCTGGGTGACAGTGATCATGAACTGATCACCTTCACCATCTGCCGTAAAGCTGGCAAGTCAGTCAGTAATACAGAAGTTCTTGACGTCAGGAAAGCTAACTTTGACAATCTAAGGAGGCTTGTCAGAGAGGCCCTAAAAGGCCACAACCCAATGGAGATGGGAGTTCAGGATGAGTGGCTGCTTCTCAAGGGAGCAATCCTGGATGAGCAAGCAAAGTCCATCCCATCTCGGAGGAAAGGCAGCAAAAGGACACAGCAGACCTCTTGGCTCTCCAGGGAACTGGCAGACCTCCTGTGTCTTAAAAGGAAGACCTATAAAGGATGGAGGAGCACCCCAAGGGATGATGAGGTCGAATGATCATAAACTACTACAAGACCATTTCAGGCTGGACATAAGGAAGAATTTTTTTACTGTCTGAGCCCCCAAGGTCTGGAACAGCCTGCCATCAGAGGTGGTTCAAACACCTACGTTGAACACCTTCAAGATCAAATTGGATGCTTATCTTGCTGGGATGTTTGACCCCAGCTGAATTCCTGCCCTTTGGGTGAGGGGCTGGACTCCATGATCTTCTGAGGTCCCTTCCAGCCCTAATGTCTATGAACCGCCACCAAGGAGGAATACTCTGCTTTAGTCCGGATTTACAGAGAGCATATCAGGAAAGCCAAGGCTGTGATGCAACTCCAGCTAGCTACAAATATCAAGGAAAATAAAAAGTCCTTTTTTTAGATATGTGGAGAGCCAGAGGAAAAGCAAGGGCAACATTGGACCCCTGCTAAACCAGATGGGGCAACTGACAACTGACACCCAGGAGAAAGCAAATTTACTAAACAGGTACTTTGTGTAGTTTTTCATCAGCCCCATGGGACAGCCCTGCCCACTATGGGTCAGGGAGGCCCTGGAGAGAGAGATTCCTTGCCCTCCATCAAAGCTGACCTCGTGAAGGAACACCTTGACAGGCTGGATACCTTCAAGTCAGCCGGCCCTGATGGGTTACACCTAAGGGTACTCAAGGAGCTGGTGAGCATCACAGCTCAGCCCCTGGCATGGATCTTTGAGAGTTCTTGGTGCTGTGATGAAGTGCCCAATAATTGGAAGAGGGCCAATGTCATGCCTCTCTTAAAGAAAGGCAGGAAAATAGATCCAGCAAACTACAGGCCCATCAGCCTGAACTCTATCCTGGGGAAGGTCTTGGAAAAGATTATCAGGGAGGCCATCCTTAACAGACTAGCTGAAGGCAATATACTGAGGGATACCCAGCATAGGTTTGTTGTGGGTAGATATTGCTCGACCAATCTCATTTCCTTTTATGGCCAGGTGACTGATCACCTGGACAAGGGCGAAGAGATCGACGTCATATACCTTGACTTTAAAAAAGCCTTCGATCTGGTATCCCATGATCACCTCTTGGCTAAACTGGCTAACTGCAGCCTTGATGTCACCACAGTCCGCTGGCTGGGGAACTGGCTCTGCAGTAGGACCCAGAGGGTGGTGGTTGACGGGAGCCAATCGTCTTGGTGCGCTGTGACCAGTGGGATCCCACAAGGCTCTGTCCTAGGGCCTATACTGTTTAACATCTTCATCAACGATGTGGACATTGGTGTCAGAAGTGGACTGGCCGAGTTCTCTGATGACATCAAACTCTGGGGTAAAGCATCCACACCTGAGGACAGGCGGGTGATCTGGGCAGATCTGGACAGAGGAGAACCTGATGGTGTTCAACACTGAAAAATGCAAGCTTCTTCACCTTGGGAGGAAAAACCTGCACCATGCTTATAGGCTCGGTAGTGCTACGCTGGTTAGCACAACAGATGAAAGGGACTTGGGGGTCATGGTTGACCACAAGACGAACATGAGCCTTCAATGTGATAATGCAGCTAGTAAAGTGAGCAAAACACTAGTTTGCATCCATAGGTGCTTCTCAAGCAGATCCTGGGACATCATTCTCCTGTTGTACTTGGCCTTGGTGAGGCTGCAGCTGGAGTACTGCGTCCAGTTTTGGGCTCCACATTTCAAAAGTGACGTGGAGAAGCTTGGGAGGGTGCAGAGGAGAGCCACGCGTATGATCAGAGGTCAGGAAAACAGACCTTACGATGAGAGGCTGAGAGCAATGGGGCTATTCAGCCTGGAAAAGTGCAGGCTCAGGGGTGATCTGGTGGCCACCTATAAGTTTATCAGGGGTGCTCATCAGGATCTGGGGGAATGACTGTTCACCAGAGCCCCCCCAAGGGATGCCAAGATCGAATGGTCACAAACTCCACTGTGACAGGTTCAGACCGGACATAAGGAAGAACTTCTTCACTGTCCGAGCCCCCAGGGTTTGGAACGGACTGCCACTGGAGGCAGTTCAAGCACCCACTTTGAACACCTTCAAGACACATTTGGATGCTTATCTTGCTGGGATCCTATGATCCCTGCTGATTTCCTGCCCTTGGGGCAGGGGGCTGGACTCGATGATCCTCCAGGGTCCCTTCCAGCTCAAATGTCTATGAAATCTATGAAAACTTACAGTGCTGAAAGCCAAGGACCTGGTTCTCCACCAGACAGAGACACAAACACCAGTTTTACTTTAATGGGAGTTGAATGTTTCATTGGTGCTACAGCTAATCTCCCCATCACTAAGATATTGGTCCTGCTGGGTGCATCTACATGTGCTTTAATGCACATTAAAATCTAGTATCTTTGGGCATTTTTCCACATGCTGTGCAGGATGTGAGGGAGCGCTCTAAATTAGTGAGCCATGCTAATTTAAAAGCACCAAAGCGTCATGTGTATCAGTGTCCCCACACTGAAAAATAATGGTGAGGCGCTTTGAACCGAAGTTCGTTTGACAAGCTTTAGTTCAAAGCAACCTGCCACCATTTTTCAGTGCAGGGATGCTGATACACATGATGCTAGAGTCTGCTGGAGCACATTAATTTCTGTGCTCCAGCAGACTCTATCAATCAGGTCTGCTCCAACATGCTGGATATCCAGCTAATCAGAGCAGGCTTCAGGCACATGTATAGGAGCCCTCCATTGTGAGGTACTAGGAAATGTGCATTAGTTTATCTTAATGTGCATTAACTAAAAAGCATGTTTAAGTTATACTCTAATGCACATTTAAGTAAGCTAGTACATATTAAAGCTCACATGTAGATGTGCCCACTGAGTGCTAAACAGTCTCATTTCTATTAAAGTATTTTGCCATTTGAGGAACTAAATTCACTCATTTGTAAAGTACTTTGAAATCATTGGATGGAAAACATGATAAAAGTGCAAAATATTAACTTGTCAGCAAGTAATGTTTTTTTTTTTATATGAAAGACAAACAAATGTAGGCACCTGGATTCTGGGTATATATTTAAGACAAATAAGGCATACAAGAGAGTAAGACAGCTTCTGAAGTGAGATAGCTTTTAAAAGGACAGAATCTACAGAAAGTCTTCATGCACTGATTGCGTATACTGTGAGAACTAAATAATATAAATGAGTTATAGTCATGGTTTTGTTTTAGTTTTTTATTCCTAGTGAGCTAGATTCAAGCCTGAACTAGGCCACAGGTGAAAATGAGTCTCCATAGTCTCTCCCAAGTGCCCTTTTATGCACCACATAATTGAGCACATTAGTAGGTTCAGCTCAAGAGAAAAGCAGGACTAGGAAAACAGGTGTGTCTCAGATCATAATTGAGTAACAGCAGTAGAGCTGAGAACAGTTTGTATTGCACCAGGCTACTGCAAATCAGCTCTGTCAGTCTCTCACTTTTATGAGCTTTGGATTGACTTGCAATTTTAAGAGACCCATTTTCTGTTAAATTAAGGAAAATGCCTAAGGAAGGAATTGCCAAGGATTATGTCTGACTAGGCCAAACAAGCAATGATTCCAAGGCAAAGAAGTATTTCTCACTGTTAATTAGGGAAAGACAAATGGTTTCAGGAAACAAATCAGGTATGTTGTGCCTTTTATCCTATCCAAACTGCAGATGCATGGTTTTAAATGTGATATGAGTGGGTACAAAGGAAGAAAGGAGAAAGATCTACTTTATGCTGTGTATGGACCATAGTCTCATGTCTGATACCTATTAATCTGGATATACTATAGCAGTTGAGTGAAAGGGGGAGAGTTTGTGTGTAGGTTCTGACAGTAAAGGAGGTCTAGGAATGGCAGCAACATAGTCTTCTGAGTATGTAGACCCATATTTAAACTTCTGAACTTTTAGAGATCTTTTCCACTACTGTGAATTACTACTGTAATGTAGAGCAGTGGGGGCCAACATTTTTGGCAGGTTTGCTACAAATTAAAGCCTTGCACCCTCCTTAAGTGCCACTTTGATCCTTTTCCCCTGCCTATTCTCCTGCTCTGCTTTCTACTTCCTGTCCCCTCCCGAGTTTACCATGTGCCCCACACAGTAGTAGACTATAGAGTATAGGTTTCCCTCTCTGTATGTGGGTTCTGTATGTATGAATTTGCTCTTATGCGATGACAACTTTTATATGAAAAATTTATTATATGCAATGTAAATTCACTCTTACGTGGTGTGGTGGAAGCCTGCAGTCAGCTGCTTTCTACGGTGTGTTGTGGGAGTGACACGCACCAAAATATAGTCTCCTGTGTGGATCTGTGCTCCTTGCTCATAGTCTGTGATGTGTTTCTATAGTTGCCATCCCCGTTATGGTAACATTCACCACCCGCCTGTGTCTTCTGTTGGTGAGTACCAAAATTGTCTTGTAAAAGTGGTAGAAATGGGTCTGGGGGTCAGTACTATTGAAGTCTTGGAACGTACCCTATTTGTTTCATTGTAAAGTGGATTCCTTTTATGAGCATTTGAGTTATGTGCTGTTTTCCAGCAATGCATGTACAGCATAAAGTGAGAGAACCCTGTATATACCTATTTGATTCAAAGTTCAAGGCTTTCATACCACGTTTTTACTTGACAAGACATTGGAGCTATGTGGTGACTATCACAATATATTGAAGATGTTGCCTGTGCATTTGGAGTTGCATTTTCAAGGCTCGGTGGAATTATTCCTGTTGACAAAACAAGGCTGATGTGTTGAAGTGGAGCATTGATAAGAGCACTAAAAACACTTTGCTCATCCTTATCGGAAGTTATTTGTGATCCTGCCAAGCTGGAACACATTCAGAATTTTTTCCTTCTTGTTAGTGGGTATAAAATCCTTATTAAACCATAAAACTGCTTCCTTGGTGATGCTGAAATGATTATACCTTGGGACTAGAGTTGAAATATTCACTGTTTTAAACATAAGGAAACTGATTAATCTCTAGTGATTTTTCCAATGGCTACACTAGGGTGACACCATGCATGATAATGGCAGAAGGGTGCAGATTAATTCTAAAAGGAGAGACTGACTGACTTTTGTTAAAGATGAAAGCTTCTTTATAAGTGTAAAATACCATTAGTCTTATTTTTCCCCATCTACAGATGGAGTTGTAGGAAACTATCAATTTTGATGCAATTGGTCTAGGGTGAAAAGGAAAAGAAGATACCTGCTGTACATTATGTGGAAAGTAGAGATGCTAACACTGATATAGAAAGTGCTGCTCCCTCCAGCAGGAGTTTCAGGTTGGATATTCTATTGTCTAAGCATAGTTCTGTCAACTTGCCTTGCATCAAGTCACCTTGCATAAAGTGATTTTACTTGGTAAAAACAGTAACAAAAGCATATACTGTGGCATTAAAAAAATGGTGTTGCTCTTAAGTTCTATAAGACTTCCCCCTCCCCCCCCCCACACATTCTGGGAGTGTTTACATGTATGCTTTAATGTGCAGTAGGCTATTTTACTGAGTATTTAAAGTGTCATGCAAAAAAATGCAATTACATTAATGCACAACAAAATAGGCTACTGCGCATTGTCACTTAAAAACCATGCACATTTGTTACTGCGTATTAAGGCAGCCTAATGCTCATTTCTTCAGTACCTCACACTGAAGGTAGTAAATTTTAATGTGCATTAGAAAAAGCACCTTAATGCACATGCAGACATCCACTTTCCAATGTGTGGCTGCATACCATGCCAAACCCTGGTCATTAACCTCTGTGAATCACATCCATGCGTGTCATGGGGAATAGGACCGACGGGTAGAAAGTTAAGCTAAAGCTTCTTAGCTTTCCACTGCTTATATATATGTAAAAAAAATAATGGTCTTTGTTTTCAGCAGTATTGTGGTCCACATAAATCTGCATACACTGTTGAAATGTTAACAGCAGTCAATGCTTACTCTCTAGAACACTGCATTTCACTCCACTGTAGGTGAACAGTGTACAGGTTACATACAGTTAAGTACCCTTCAAGCTCTATTTTCAGGGTGCATGAGGGATTATGTGAGCTTTCAACACAGGAGTAATTAATACCTTAGTCATAGAAGCACTGTGCACCAACTATGCTCCTATTAGTCCTTTAACAAGGTATTGAGTAGGTCCTAGATGGTTCACAGAGGTTTGAAAACATACTCTCTGAGAAAGGAAGGTGGAGTTATTTCCTTATAATAATTACTGTTTGGTAAATATTATCTGGACAATTTCCACACTGCAATATCCAATATTCCAGTATTGTTTCCTGGTATAAACAAACAGAACTATGACAATACCTTTGATAAATGTTGTATCTTAGAAAGACAATGTGGGTTGGAAAATCATTAGTTAACACCTATCAGAGAGACGGGAGGTAATTTTCTCAAAATGCCTGAGTAATGTAGGAACCAAAGTCCCATTGACTATCAATGAGACTTAAACTCGTAAGTGCCTAAACCACTTTTGAAAATTGGAGTTATGCTCCTAGTCATTTAGGGTTGTCTCCAGTGCCTCAGACTATGCTATGGAGTATCATCATCAAAACATGCTTTGCCCATCCTCTTTGGCTCCGTGAGTGCCAAATGCAAAAACAGTCACCACTGGAGTGATGCTGGGGATGCAACCTGATCCCCAACAGTGACTGCAACATGTTTTTCCAGTGTTTGGCACATGCTTAGTGGAAGTGAATAGATAGGGTGCATTTTAGGGTGATGCTGCTTAGCTTAATCAGAAATAGACATGTTATTTACGTAAATTAACGATCAATGGAAATTTAAGTTACCATTTAAATTTCCATTGAAGTTACCATCTTGGTTTTCCTCAAGGCAGAAGGAAGGGCAGGATGACACCTTAGACACCAATTCATTCGGGGAGGCATAAGCTTTCATAGGCAACAGCCCACTTCAGCATCTGATGAAGTAGATTGTTGCTTACAAAAGCTTATGCCTCTGAATGACCTGATCTTTAAGGTACCAAGCTGCTTTGCCTTCTGCCTGGCTTGGACAAAGACATCTCACTACATCCCTTCTTTTCTTAAGCAAGGGAAACCAATTACATGAATCCCTAAATAACACTATTCAACCTCCCTGGTAATAGTCTAAGGTAAGATGAAGAATGGTGGATAGGAGGAACAGCAGCACAACCTGAACTGACTGGAAGACAAAGCTTGCTCCACAGAAATGGATTGGGCTCTTTCCATTTAAATAAATGACAGAACGATTACCTACTGAAAAAGAAATACCAGGCAAGCTATCGTTGTGAGTGTTTTGTCTACATGTGGTCCTATGTCTGTTGGTCTCTGGGAAGAAATAATTTTATATCTATTATTGGTGTTGATGCAAGTGTCTAGTTATTGCACATGGTTTCAGTAGTTCAGAAGAATGATCAGTGTTCTAGAAATAGGACACTCAGGGATATTGCTAGATGGTGAAGAGGTGACACACTGTTTATCCCAAGGTTATTGCAAGAGCTTACTGGAAGAGAAAAATAATGTCACTAACTGAAGTAGATAAACATATTAAACAGTCTGCTACCTGAGGATGGCTCAGTTAGCATAGCTGCATTACACAAAAACCTCATCTAGTTGAGAGGAAGAGCTGGAAACAACATAGACAATTTGGAAGGGGTGGCTAACTAGTGACAGATAAACCTCATGATGTACAGGACTGTCCAGAGTGGGGAAAGAACACCAATGAGCGGTGGACCTTCCTACTTCAGCAGCAGCCCAAAAGGGAAAGCCCAGGAGGGGCTGTAGTAAGAACAGGCAGGAGCTAAGAGCTATAGTATTTTACCAGCCTGTAGAAGGGGGTGGAAATTGGAAGCAGCTAGTTTACTGGCATTTAGGGAAATGGCATGCAAAGTGCTTCTAAAGAAGCAGAACTGAAGGCAGAAAAGGAAAGGAGCCTTTAAAGGAACTGCAGACAACATCCATTTGTTGTTCTACTTTTCTTTGCATGCATCTACTGATGTAAGGATAGTTTTAGATAATCTGGTACAAGTACAATACAACTGTTTAGTATAGCATCCTCAGCATGAATTGCTTCTAAAGTGTTAGCAACTCAACAGAATAAGACAGGTAACAACGTACCCTATTAGCCAGTATGTGTTATGTGTTCTCTTCTTGTTCCACAGAGGATCTGATTCTGGCACTGGCTACAGAGTGTTAAGTGTAGCTCAGGCTATACAAACTCATGTGCTCAGCTGCTGAGGTTCCTAGTTTACTTCCTCAGTGGTTCAGTCAAGATGGGAGTCATCTCATAAGCAAGGGAGAAGAGAGGTCATGGTAAATACAGAAAAGCTGTTTCAGAGTGTGAGACTCTTGAGGAGAAAGAAAATGGTGCATGAAATACAGGAAGCAGGAGTCGAAAGGCACAAGAGCCATGCAATATCCTGGAGCAATTCCACTAGAAGACTTTTAAAGTTGAGAATTTCTTTCATCTGAATTCAGAACTCAAAGGTATTCTTTAGCATTATCCAAGAGAGATGTGCCAATGTGTCTCTTTTGTATACGTGCACTTAAGCAAAATATTGCTGATCATGGTCACAATGCTAGTTACCTTCACAATGAAGCCAAATTACTAAATCCAAGGGATAATCCACAGGTTGGGATCCAGGAACAGAGCCAAAACTGAGGCAGGCACCAGGAGCTGACCAAGTTCAAAACTTTGGACCGGCAGAGGAGTTTACTGCTACAATTGGGGCTGAATAGATAGATGGGATGGCACTCCCAGCTGCCAACCCAGAAGGTAGCCAGTTAATTAGCTCAGCCAGAGACTCAAGACAGGTGTGGCAGCCTAGGCAACTAGTTTATGCTAGGCTGCCTGATTGAGGTCCCTGATATACAAAGCCCACAAAACGCATTCTCTAAAAACGAGAGCTGGGAGAAGAGATGAAGGCAAGGATAAGAGGTAGATTAATAATAATTATTCTAATATATTTACATATTCAGCTTTGGTAGTCAAGGTCTTTCAGCTTCTGCTATTGTATCCATGTTAATCATCATCAGGAAAAAGACAAGTTGCTTTTTTTCCCTCTCTTGTCAACTCCTATATTAGTAAAGAAGCCTAAGAATGCAAAAGCAACAGTAATCATGGCCTTCATACTTAATAGTAAGCCAGTCTAATAGGGACCTGAATTTATGTGCATATTATGGAAACTTTAGAATACTGCCCATGACTGAATTAAAGTGAAAAGTCCTTGAATAATTTCCTCCTGCTATTCATAGAAAAATATTATCTCCCAGAATAAAAAAATCACTTAGAACCAGATGCAAAGCAGCCTCAGTTCTGTTGTGATAACAAAGGCCAACTTGTATGCAGTGTTTACTGCAATGAGACACTAATGTATTCATTGGAATCCAGAGTGTTCTCTGAGAAACCCTAAAGTACAAAAGTAATTAACATTAATCATCATAAACAATGAAAGTAGCTTTATCGTGAAGTGATAGTGTCCTCTGAAATAATACATTAGAGCATAGAATAAAAGAGGAGCTGCTGTAGTCCCCCTGCCGTTATCTCATGAATGCTTGCATCTTGTTAAGGATGCTTTGCTGCCCAAATATCTTTTGACCTTAGCACAGTGCATAGCTTTCCAATGGGTAAAGTTAATTCTGCATACCTCTGAGGCATAAAGCCCTTGCTGATTTCAGTTTTTCTGTTTTGTTTCTCCCTCAAATCAAAAGGGGCAGTGTGACAAGCCTGGCATATGTTTGCAAAATGGAGAATGAGGTCAGCCTTCCTTGGAGCTGACCTGTGCAAAGAGCAACCACAGTTTCAACGTAGGTGAAATTCATTTCTGTCCAAACTTAAACAAAATATAGGCTTGTTGCTGGACTTTGCAGAAGGGTAAGTGTCTCCTTCCATGTGCATGAGGAATGCAGTAAGTAAGAATTATGGTGTACTGCTAAATTCACAAGCGAAAAATGGCTGGTTTTTTTGCCTGCTGTATGATATTTAGCAGGGAGGAGGGAAAACTCATATGGTGCTTCTAAATGGAGATGTAAGAAGTGCTTCTGAATTCACTGAAACCCAGGGCCTGTGGCTTGTTTGCCTGTATTCTATAGATAGACCTGAAAAGTAACTCATTTATGGGTTTCATGCCTTTTTCTTATTAAAAGCTTGCTTATATCACATTGAGTTTTGTGGGTAGGCTCCATTTGTAGCAAACCCTAGAGGAATAACATAGTCTGAAATGTTTTGCAGGATGTGCCAGAGAAATGTGGGAAATGAGTTGTTGGATTTAGTCCTCTTCTAAAAAACCGTTAAGAAGAACCCAATTAATGAGCCTTTAGGGTGAAATTGTATTCCACTATTAGCTTCATTAGTTGAATTACATGTCTAAGTGTGATTCTGCTTCGCTCTGCTCAACTTCCTGAAAAACACTTAATGCAAATGGTGAGTGGGTCCTCCTCCTCTCTGCTTTTTTTAAAAACAGTGACAGGGGCACATCTATACATGTGCTTTAATGTGCATTAGCCTATTTGAATGTGCATTAAAGTACCACAGAAAAGCTGTGTGTTTTTGCTAGTGCACATTTAAAATAAGCTAATGTGCCCTTTTCTAGTACTACACAATGGATGGCATTTATATACATACATTTGTCTGCTCTAATGTACCACAAATCTAGTCTCTTGTGCCCGGTGCTGCGCCACATGCATTTGTATAAACAGCAAAATGCACATCAGCACTGAGAAAATGGTAGTGCATTTTTTGAACTAAAACATCTTTGTGCTCTAGTTCAAAAGCACGCTGCCATTTTCTCAGTGCTTACACTCATTTTCCTGTTTATAGAAATGTGTGCGACACAGCACTGGGCACTTTTAAAAGCACCTGGCAATGCAGCACAAGCATGTGTACAAATGCCCTGAAGTACTAAATTTAATGCGCATTAGCAGAAGTGCATCAATGAACATGTAGATGTGTCTGGTTTTGTGTTAAAAAATTAGAGGCATTTAATGTGGATTTGAATAGAGTGAAATAGATGCATACTTGGACACTTAAGTCCATTTAGATGCCTAGTAAGTGGAACAGAATCTGGTCCTTCATATCTTCAGTAAATCTACCTATCTGTGTTGAGGGACTGGTGAAAAAGATACTGGAATGGAAAGGGTTACTTCTTCTCTGGAGAAGCATTAAGTACATAAAAAATTCTTGCTATTTTATCCTCCTTAATTATTGCATTCTTGTTTGCCAAAATACTTTTTATCCCAGGGAATAATGTAATTAATCATTGAAATTTAGTTCTCTCTGAGGTGGAACACAATAACTGTTTAGCAGCTCATTATTATGCTATATACCAATTTAGGACAGGAAGTGCAAACTGCTGTAGCTATGGAACATGTGGGGGGTTGTTTGTTTGTTTTAGAGAGCTGGTGTTATGCATTCCCAATTGCAAGCTCATTACTTGGAAGGAAAGTCTTACCTGGGTTCTCAGTTATAGTTAATGTGGGAACTGTAACTTGGAATTTTTATATCATGCATTTACAATTGTAATGGTAAGAAGAAAAGAAACTGATCTCATTTTAATATACCTATGAATGTTGTGTATGGGAGTCAAATGAGTAAGTGGGAATTTTTTGTGATATGTAAGCATATTATTTCTGGAGTACATATGACATACATGTGGAATGTTTTTAATATGTGTGAAATATATACAGTGCTGTAGCTAGGGTGGTGCTAATGGAGCATGAGCACTGGATGCCCTCATGCTGGTTTGGGCACTGGAAGGAGGGCAGAAAGTAGCTGCAATTGTGATTAGGTGCCTGCTCATATCCCTATGCAGCTGAATAGATACAACTTCAACCTACAGGAGGTTAAAGTTGGTAGAAAAATGTGTACTGCATATTTTTTTTTTTAACTTTACTTGGTATAAGCCATCTCTTCAAAAAATATCAAATTTATTTTAGTAATAGTCACTTTCCAGTGGTAGAGCAGCCTAAAAGACTAGACATAAAATAATACATTTGGTAAGTATGTCCATTTTATTGATGTATAAATGGAAGCAAAATGGTGGTTTTTCTACATCCTTGGAGAGAGCGAGTCTCTCAGAGGTGAAATGATAGCTTTGAAATTTATGGCTTACTAAGAACAGGCCTAGACCTTCAGACATTGTAAAGGAAAGGTTTTCTAATGTAACCTTGAAAATTATTTGTACAACAATTATCGAATGATTAGAAGCTTTTTTTGAGTTATCAGTGCTTTCAGAAATTAGAAAAAAAAATAGGCAATTCAAGAATAATCAAACAGAATTTTTATAAAGTTTCCAATAAAATTCATTTTTGAGTTGCCTTATTCCATGTAGGTTCCAGACCCTGAAGCATAAGGTTTTTTTGGAGAGTTCAAAGACTAAAATAAGGATGGCCTCTATCTTGCTAACATGCATGCATGAGCTGAAGTCAGTGAAACTGTGTGCATAAAGTTCAATGGGACTTTCACTATCTTGTCCTCAAGGTTGGTGGTGTAGGGCCTTATTCTGTTCCCAGTGACTTCTGTGATAGATCCTTCCCTGGAAGTCAGTGGCAAAGCAAGCCCTTGAGTCTGATCCTAAAAAAAAGCTTAAGAACATGCTTAACTTAACTCCTGGTGGATTGGATCACGTTCTATAAGAACAGTAGTCTTTTCCTGACTGTACAGGAGAACATGGAAAAACAAATTATCAAACTTTTAGCTTTCCCCTTAGAGCCTCAGGGTGCCTATACATGAGTGCATAGGCTGCTTTGACATGCTGAAATTCCAGCGCATCCGAGCAGACTTGATTAACAGTCTGCTGGAGCATGACAGTTGCCACCTGCATCTTGCATATCAGCATCTCCGCACTTAAAAATAGTGGCGGGGGCTCTTGAACTAAAGCTTGTTGAATGAGCTTAGTTCAAGACACCCTTGCTACCATTTTTAAGTGCGGGAATGCTGATACAGGAGATGCAAAGGTGCTTTAATTAGAGTGGCTCTCAGAGCTGCTCTAATTAAGCTCTGGCCCCCCTCCCCCACTCCCAAAGCATGTGTAAAAGTACCCTCAGGTAACGAGCTTATTCTTCTCAAGTCCTATTCTCTGCTAGTGCCTAAAGCGGTCTTAAGCTGGCCCAGATGGAAATAATTACCTAGACATTCAGAGCTGTCAATCCAAAGTCAACAAACATGATAGTAGCCAAATCCTTTCCATGTGCACAGTTGTCTATACAAACTGCCAGGCCTTAACTGCAGTAGCCCAGTAAGCAGTTTGGCTCAAAGTCATTGAATTTTGACTGACTGGGCACATCCAGATGAGCACACACCTGCATCTCCCATGGACAAATAGCAGTTGCACATAGTTGTGCTGCTGCTACTTGTCCTAGGGGAACACCCCTGCACATGTACTCTGATATGTGGCAAACTGCCCCAGATGGGTAGAGGAGACTGGGCATAGCTCTGGGCAGCCAGGCTCCAGTTTGGGTGGTGCACACAGCAGCCATGCTCACTGTCATGTTCTTTTTAAACTGTTTTCTTTTTTTTTAGATACCAGGATTTCCCAATATTTAATTTTGGCTCCATGTGCTGCATGTGTTTTGCAGTGCCTCAAAAGGCTTTAATATTTCCATTGCAACAAGTACCATGGTCAAGTATGCACAGTCATTCCCAGGTCAATTAAACCATTTGATTTTGGTGCTGCTAAAATATTCTTTATTGCATCTGTACCTTATTTAAGAGAATATTATATGTGTTTATATTATTTCACACCATAAAATCCAAAGCAACACATTTTGCCATTAATTTTACAAACTAAGAACTTATCCTTATTTTTTCCCCTTTGAAAATGTCCACACACACACACAAATGAAAATTCACCACAAAATTAGTGAGCCTAGGAAATTACACATTATATTATATTAAATTAAATGACAGCCCCACTCCTGAGCATTGCTAGTATTGTATTAACATTTCAGATATGCTGCTTTCTCTTTCTTCTGTAATTCCCATAATTATACCCTTTCAGATTTTAAAAAGGTGGCTTTGTACTTCTAACATACTTTTATCAGTGCTTGCATTCTGGGATTTTTAACTACAGGTTGTGTACATTTGTTGCCAATTTCAACATTGTTGAGTGCATTTGGATTCCCTGGGTGTGTGTGTGGGGGGGGAGGGGGGGCTGGAGGCAGAAGAAATTATCTATTTTGTATCTTTCTGTCTGTGACTAATTTAAAAGTGATATTTTAAAATAATCCATATACACACTTTTAATTATTAAAACAAAATATAGCTCACCTACTGGTGCTAGCCTACATTTTAAGTTGTGTCTTTCTAGCCCAAATACATAGGACATGCATCCCTTTCAGCTATTTAAAAAAAAAATTTTTTAAGGGGCTTGAGTTGGAAAAAATAATGAATTTATATAAACAATCTGGTAGTTTCATTGTGTAGAAGAGTGCTGTGGAAGTAAGCATTAGAGAACCTTAGCCTTGTGTACACAACTTTCCTTCATAAAATTTTGATGACAAATGCTGAACTCTGACGATCCCTTGAAGTTTCAGGTGGAAGTTGCTTCTGATGTGAGCATATCTGAGACATTACTTGTCCTACTGAGCAGCTGGTTATCTGGCAAGAAGCACCTCGTTTCGTAAGGTCTGATTTCTTTTCGCAGGTTTCCCTCAATTTATGCAGGTTCTTTATTTGCAAATTTGCTCTCATGTGATGAGCATATTTAGACCCATAATTTGTTATATGTGAGGTAAATTCACTCTTATGTGATCAGCATAGTTGCCCCTCCCTCCCCCCACCGCCAAAGCAGGTAAGTCAGTGTGGGGAGGGGAAGGGGCCATGGCCCCACTCACCCTAGCCGTGGCTGCAGTGGCCCTGGGAGCAGCCGACACCAACTGGCTGCACCAGGGCACAGTACAGCCCAGGAGCAGAGGTGAGTGGGTACAGGCAGAGCATGGTGCACCCCAATAGCTGCAGACAGCTGGCACTGGCCACTCCCAGGGCCACTGCAGCTGGGTGTAGCAAAGTGAGGCTCCCCACCTAGCCACAGTGCTAGATTCCCTACTTGCCTCTGGGCAGGACACCCACCTGACTCACCAGCCATACCTTGTTCTTAATTATGATGTCAATTAAGGTAGGAGGCTGCCCATTCTTGCCCTGATGGCAGGGGACACTATCTGCAGCTCCATACCTCCCCTACACAGCAGCCCATGATTTGCAGATGGCATCCAGATGTTACAGTACTCCTAGCCTACAGCCAGACCAAGCTTAGGCCTCATCCCCAGGCCTCAGTCACACACACACACACATTCATACTCCTCTCACTAGGGCCTCTCATGCTCCACCCTCTCTCACAGGGTCTTTCATGCACCAATGACTCCTCCTGTCTTGCTCCCTCTTACAGCAGGCCCCTTAGGTCATAGGCTTAGCTAGTCCGTTCCTTGTGGCAGACGTACCATCTTTTGGGCCTCTCCCATGACCCTCACCAGAGTAGCAGCTAGCCAATTACCCGACCGGGTCTAAGCTTGCACTGGCCACTTGTGGGGGCAACTCTATGTGTATATAAGCATACTAGGCCCTCAGCCCTCTGGTTTTCCACCCCCCTCACTCAGGGCTACTCATCTCTGCCCCTCTCACTTGGGGCCAGGCACAGCTGAGGGCACCTAAGCCCACTGGGGAGGGAGCCCCATGGCCCCAACTGCTTTTCCGCAGGGCCTTGCACTCCACAGGGTTCACATGCCCACAGTCATGCCTGGCCCCCACTCTCCCTCCTCTGGGTCTTGTACCCCACAGGGCTCAGGTGGCTGCAGCCATGCCTGACCCCCACTCTCCCTCCTCAGGGTCTTTTAGGGTCTTGAACCCCACAGGGCTCACATGGCCATGGCTATGCCTGGCCCCAACTGCCTCCAGTGTTACACAAACCCACCCGCAGGTGAGGGCTAGGGTTAAGGTGCCCTTTCTTGCCTTTCACGGGGTGATAATTGGCCTGACATTTCCTGGGGGCTCCTGTGCCACTGAGAGCCCCACCAGGCCACCCACTCCTGGCAGGGTGAAGTTTTAAGTCATGCCCAGGACCAGGATCCTCCAAGCCATCCCCTACAGCTCCTCCCTTACTTCCAGGATATTATGGAGCCTCACAACTAGGTGATGTTGCTGCCACCAGGCAACTGCCCCATTTATATGGGTGGCCAGAGCTCTAAAATGATTGCTGCAATTAATTAAGCACCTGCTGGCTGCTTGGCCCCAGTCTTAAAGTGGCAGGCACCCACAGTGCCCTGCCACACACCTTCCCCCTTTAAATGGTACATGGGGATGTTTTCCCTGCTGCTCCTCCAAGCAGGCTCAGAGCCTGTGAGAGCCCTAAAGTGGCAAGCACCCCAATGGTGCTCTGCCACACTGGGGCTGGGGTGAGTGTCACTCTGTTCCCTCTGCTCTGCTGCCTTGTTCAGCCCCAGGAGTGGCACCCTTTCCCCTGCCCCTTCCCTAGTCCTAGCCTCACTCCCTTCCTCCCTCACTACCATGGGAACCTATCCCTATTTGTTACATTGTAAAATGAGTTTGCTTTATGCAAATTCAATTTATGCACCATTTTCCAGGAATGCATGTACAGCATAAAGTGGGGGAAACCTGTATATCTTTTAGCTAGAAAAAGCATTCTCCCACAAGGAAGTTATTCCACAATTATGGTAATATATTTTTTGTGGTAGCACCTCATGGACCAAGATGGGGGATCCTGTGCTAGGCATTGCACGGAAAAGGCCTTTGCCTCAAAGAGTTGATGTTTCTGGTGCATTCAACGCATTCTGCCGTAGAAACTGCTTTTTCCACTTCTCTCATTAGGGAAATACCCATGTTCTAAAAGAACGGAAAGATCAAAATATTACAGACCTTGTGGGCTTGCTCTATTTCTCATATAAACAAAGTGAGATAAGCACTTAGGGTTTTTAATGTCTTAATACATTTTTTGTTTGGAGTTTCATTTCGAAAGCACTGTTCCATTTCATTTCGTTGATACTGTTTTGCTGTTTCAACACTGTTTCGATGTTTCACCCATAGGCTATAATGGGTACAAAACTGCATATAACTTTGTCAGTTCTAGTCTGATTCAGATTAAACTTGCAGAGATGGTAGCACCTTCTGAGGGCATGAAGCCTGCCATGTTTCATGGACATAGGTGCAGAGGTATCTGGGAAACTGCACCTCAAGGTGCTGACAAGCAAAACTGTCACTTGCCAGCAGCAGCAGCCTCCTGTCATCTGGGAAGCAGATCCAGGGGCCCACGCACCCAGGGAGCCTGTGGGGCTCTGCTGGACTCCTCCTGGGGGTGTGGGTGGGTCCCGATCTGCCTGCTGGATCACAGGAGGCTGCTCCTACAGCCTGGGACTGGCGCTGAGCACTGCATCCAGTGTGCAGATCCTGGGGCCCGTGCCCCCTGTGGGGGCTGGGGCTGTGCCAGAATTCTGACAGGTGGAACAGCCCCCGGAACTGCATGGGATGACAGGAGGCTGCTGCTGCCGGCTGGGACTGGCGCTGAAGCCAAGCCCAGCTTCGAAACTCAAAACATTTTGAAACTTTCAAAATGTTTTGAGTGCCCTTGTTTTTGTTTTGAAGCTGTTTCAAAGGCTTTTGTTTAGTTTTGATTTCACTGTTTTGAGCTTGAAACGCATGGAAACAGCTTCAAAATGAAACACCCGGCAAAATTTTGCATAGCCCTACCAGACAGCAACAGGCATATTTTTCTTTGGCCTGCTCTATAATGACCCAGATGATCATTTCAAAATCACTGGGCTATAGTAATGCCCTTTGTTCTGCTAATCTCTCGCAGTGGAGCTGAGGAGGTAGGGTGGCAACTCTCTTCCACCTGAGGTTAATCAAGATGTTGGGCATCCACAGGTGGCCTGTTCAAATCAGGTCTAAGTTTTTTACCTGCGGCCAAAATGGATCCAAGTTTTGAATTTACTTTTTAAAAAGTAAGTGGGTCAGTAGGAATAATCATGTCGAGTTCACCTCCGTAGCCAAATAAAAAGAAACGGAGCCAAAGGAGCTGGCTTGCAAGTAGAAGCATTAGAAGTTAGCAGAAAACAGATTTACTTAAAATAAATGGGTGTATAAAGCACATGACTGAAGGCCATTTGCTTAGTGAAATCACTTGCCAGATATAGGGAAGGGGCCTGAGACTTACAGCCACATGGGAACTCACAGAAGGAGGGTGCTGAACTCAGAGTTTCATGTACTTCAGACTCAGGGGCTGGTAGAAAACTACTGAGTGAAAAGACAGTAGGAGAATGTGTTTTGTTGTGAACCTATTTGGGTCCCAGGAGAGAGAATTAGCTGCACGCTGATTTGTTTCTGCCACTGTGCTGGGAAATGGAATGCACATATAGGTTTTGAGCAAATTAGTGACACTTAGAAAATACCCTCATCACATATCACAAAGTGTTTCCCCCAAATAAAAACAAACCTGTAGTACTCTCAGATGAAGCTACCAGTCAGTAGGGCTGTGCGAAGCTTCGGGTAGTGACTGAATTTGGAGGAGATTTGGCCCGACTTGGTGACCAAATATCTGAATCTGAATTGAATCAGGGGACCAATTTAAAGTTCCAAATTGATTCATAGCTCTCTGATTCTTTGGAAGATTCAGAGAGCTTTGATTCAAGCAGTCCCCGGTGGCTGTAGCAGGGAACCGGAGCCAGACTCTGAGCTGGTATGTACTAGGGGTGGAGGATGGGAGTGGGCACCATGGGGGGACCCCTGCCAGCACTCCCCCCATGGCTGCCCTGCCTGCACCAGCTCCCAGCCCTTTAAAGAAAAGCCTCAGTGCTCACTGGATGCTACCAGGTGGGCGGGAGATCCCTGCTCCCCCCCACTGCCCCATGTTGCATGGAGGGCTCTGCCCCCCCCCACTCCCCCAGCTTCCCCA
>NW_017728906.1:4783496-4827024 GCF_001723895.1 Crocodylus porosus | reverse complement strand
GGCCGGCCGGGAGTTCCAGGAGCCCGGGCACGATTCCGGCTTCGCCCTGGTAAACTCCATCTAAGGCTAAATACCAGCACGAGACCGATAGTCAACAAACTCACCACTCTTGGTGCAGCCTCAGGGCTTCAGGGGGCTCATGCGGAGTCCCCCATGCAGCAGGGGGCAGCGGGGATCACCCCCTGCCAGCAGGAGTGGCGAGTCTGGGGGGCTTTCTCATTTTTTTTTCTTATAGGGCTGGAGCTGGGGGAGCAAGGGTAAGGTTGGGGGGCTCGTGGCAGAGCCTTCCACACAGTGGGGGTGCAGCACAGATCGTCCTCCACCCGGCAGCACCCACCAAGTCTAGGTTTTTTTCCCCAAGGAGCTGGAAGCTAGGATGCATGGGGCAGCCATTGCTGGGCTGGGAAAGCAGGTGGGGGATGGGCCTGGCCTGGCTGATTTGGCAGCAGCCAAATCTCCAAATCACTTTCAGCCAAATCGATTCGGGACAGTGATTCGAATCACTGTCCCCCGAATCGGCCGAATCTGAATCCAAAGTAAATACTAGCCACTTTGCACAGGTCTACCAGTCACTTTTACTTCTACAGTCTTACTTCTTCACCTCCTTTATTATTAACTGCTACCAAAATTAACACATTTCAAGGATCTGCTGCAACGTTTTTGTTGCTTCAGCACTATACCAAACATGACATGCATGATACCAGTGCATATATTATAGAAAATAACATATTTTTTCATGTTACAGTCAGTAGTGTATTGCATCCTGCAGTACAATTTCATTTGCAGTCCAGAAAAACATTTTACCTCTGTTTCTAAATGGTATTCTTGACAAACATGTTGCCCTTTTTTCTGACATCTGTCTTCTCTGGAGCACATGTGTTGCTTTGTTTTGCTTTATTTTTCAATTCAGTCAAATCTAGCAAAACCAACAGGGAGAAAAAAAGCTAAGTTATACTTTGGTAATGAGAAGGAGAACTGTGTTAGTTAAAGCAGCTTCTGAATTCTTTCTTCTGTTGAATTTAGTACCACCTTCTACTCAGAGTTCTGGGATAAGTGGAAGTTAAAGCACAAATACTTACAGGTAGCATATTGATAGAATGACTCAAGAATAGAAGCAGACTGAGGTCATAGTTGATTATGATTTAATGCATGTCTTTCATTAAGTTTCTGTTTTCTTCATGGTGGTTTTCAATAAGACATTTTTTTCAAACCTATCCATGTGAGTGCTTTGCTGGGATGACTAGGTGAAACCATCCAACTGTAACAGTCATGATGTTGTTACATTACATTTGGCCTGTGGGACTCCCCATGGGTCAGGAAATTTGGTGGCAGGGGAACAGTGGCAATTAATATGGGCACCCTCCCCATTGCCCAATTCCCAAACTCCAAGCCCTGCAGGGTAGGCTTAGAGCCTGGCTGCACTCCCTTCCCTCACATGGCTGGTTCTTCTCCCCCCTACCACAGCTGGATTGGGGCAGGCAATGCCCCCTTCCTCTGTGGGGCTGGTTGGAGCCAAGTCTTGCCCCCTTGACTCAGGGTCGAGCCCCCTTCTTCCACAGGGCCAGACAACAGGCGGGCTGTCCCCTGCCTCTGTCTGCATGGCCAGATGAGGCCCAGCACACCCACTCCAAGTGTCAGGTCAGGACCACTGGCGGGGTCCAGCCCATGAACAGAACAGGTTGCTACCTGGCCCACCAGGCAAAATGTTGAGCACCACTGATATATGCAAGAAGCACCCCACACATGCCAGCTGTGCCCTCAAGGGTGCCACACTGCTCTGTTCAGCCTGCTGCCGCACCTGCACAGTGTCATAGACAAGACTCTATCCTGGGGGCTGGGATAATTGGCACTCGTACTCAGCAGAGGTGATTAGTCCATGCAGAGAATCATAGATTCACAGATGTTAGGGTCGGAAGGGACCTCAATAGATCATTGAGTCCGACTCCCTGCATAGGCAGGAAAGTGTGCTGGGTTCAGATGACCCCAGCCAGATGCCTGTCTAACCTCCTTTAGACATGGCTACATTTCTGTTTCTGGAAATGCCCTTGCCCCACCAGAGCAGACTGGCACACTTGAGATCATTACTGCTAACACCCATAAGTTTGCCCAGTAAGCATAGTGCAGGTTCAATTTTCCAACATGACCTAGGCATTCAGGAGCCCATCTCACTGAAAGTTAGCTTAAGTTTCTAAATTGCTTGGGCTTAGATCCTCAAAGAGGTTCAGGCACTTAATTCCCTCCTGCAATGAGAGGTAATTATAGATAGCTGCACTCATTTTGTGAATCTGGACATCAGGTGCATCTCAAAGTTACCCTGTGCATTGTTATCTCTTGCCATTCCTGAGGGAAATCTGTGCTGAAGAAATCATCCCCACACTCAGTATGGTGAGGTATGCGGGCATGCTAATGTCCATCCTTGGGTATTTGAGTCCATGCATATCAGAGGCTGCTAAAAAAGTTGTGTTTCCCACAGTTACAAAGTGTCGCTCTTGTGACTGACAGCTCCATTGTTCCCAAGGAACATGACTGTCTTGGGACTTTGTCCTAACAGAAGACCTCTTAGATAGCTTGGACTCATTCCATAGAAGGCTTTTAGATAAATAATATGACCCTCTTTCATGGTCACTTAGCCAAAGGCCATTTAGCACTTTAATCTTTCCTTATAAAATAATCTCTCCTGCTTTTTAATCACTTTTTTGTTCCTTTTCTCTGAACTCTCTCCAATTTGTTAATAGCTGTCTGGTAATGGAGGTGCCCAGAACCAAACACAATATTCAGGTGTGATTGCATCTGAGCCACATTTTTCATTTAGCGTTCAGACACTTCATTAATTATTGTCATTTGGGGTGTATAAGCCATGCCAAGTGACTTTTCCAGCCCAGACAGCTTTAGTCAGGTTTTCAGCCTGGCACAGAAAAGCAGGCACCTTACAGAGGACCAAGTCCATGATTTTATTAGCAAACCCAACTTGCTCTTCTGACAAAAGACTCTCAGATGAGCAAAAGTCTGTGCTTTGCCATTTGTGGAAGTATATTAATGTGTGTATGTGGGTGGGGGTTAGGGAGCTGGTATTCACTGGATGCAGTTAAATCACTTTCTGTGTGTGTTTTAATGAGCAGGACCTGGTGAGATCATAGGGATGAGAATCTAGGCCATTTTCTGCAATTTATAAATAACTGCTGAAAAACAGGATGTTTGGGGAGATTAAAAAATGTGCATTATTTCTCCTTGTCAAGTTAATTTCCTTTATGATATTGGCTCTTCTAACCTGACAGTTGCACTACACTATTTATTCTCTGCAAGTCATCAAGTAGAGGTTGGGAAAGTGGATGTCTGCTCCCTGAAGCAATTTGTTTTAGCAGTGCTGTTGAGCACAGTTCAGAATTATCTTTAATATGAATGAGAAGCTGGAACCACTTGAGAAGGCAGATGGAGTTTTTTCCAGACCCATAAACTTGTCTGCTGCATGCTTTACAGTGCATTTATCATGTCTGCTGCTCTTGGCAGTTAACCTTGTTATGTCACCCCCAGGTTTTACCTGGATGATAGCAAGGATGTCTAGCTTGCTAAGGGGTCTTAATTTACCTGACTGTGAGACATGAGTTCCCTTCTGAAGCTGAACTCTTTAGGACCACTTCTGTCTCAGCAAGGTTTTTATTGTTGTAGAGCACATGGGGAAGTGGCATTGTGGCTGGTCAGCTGGTTCTTGGAAAGCTGTGTTGGTTTTAAGGCATTGTGCGGCCTGGGTTTACTCCATTGGAAAAAGGATAGAAAGCCATTTGATGTTTTCTGAAATATTCATTCCCTAGTAGGGTGGTAAGAAGTCTTTAGCTACAACTCTGGCAGAGCATACTGGGAAAAGACAAACAGCCCAGGCCTTCACTGGTCAGTCTCCTCTTAGACAGAAGCTTAAGAGAACAGTATTAAGAGAAAACTGTTTGCACTGAGTTGAGAATGTGGAGATGAAATCTGTGGGAGAGGGAAGTGCGCTTAGTGGCTTTTCTAATAAGCTTTATCTATGGAGATTATATTGAAATAGCTTGAGGAATGTGGTATAGTGGGAGTGGAAGAAAAGGAAGAGGGTAGATTTTCAGAAAGGTCTTAGTTTATTGCAAATCATCTGGTCTTGCCACAGAAGCCTGTGCCAGGCTGCTTGTAGTGTATAGGTACCCTGGAGTCTCAGCAGGTAACACTGGTCAGTCATTAGACTTCATAAAGAGGGTCTCTTTTACAGATTTGCCTACCTGCACTTGTTGCTAATGAAATGTTTCTGTCATGAGCTCTTCAGAGAACTGGCAAGTGTAACTTGTCTCTCTTGATGTAATACCTTCTATGATAGGGAAGGGAACTACAAGTGAGAAGTGAAATCCTGCTCCCTGAACCATTGAAATCAGTGACATATCTCCCATTGATTTCAGTGGAAAGAGAATTTGACCCCACCTGTAATGTGGCAGGAATAAGTTATACATATTCATCTATGCTATGTCTCATGATGTTTGTTTCTGATCTCTGGCCTTGACCTTCCTATCTAACCTGGCTCCCTTCATGGAGAAAGCTGGTTAGAGGTGGATCTTACAGACTTGCTAAATCGGAGATCCAGAGGTTTTACATGAGTGCTAGCTCACTTTCCTGGACCCAGGAAGTCTATTTTTTCCAGTTTTATTTTGTTAATGGTTTAACTTGCACAGTAAGAAGCTATCCTTTTAAAACAGATTTTATTCAGTTACGAAAGATCATAAGACCATGGGAAAGTAAGGCTGGAAGGGATCTTCCAAGGTAATCCAGTCCAGACTCCTTCTCAGGGCAAGATCTTCTATGATATACCATCCCAATCAAGTGCCTATCTAACCTCTTTTGAAGAAAGTATGAGAATCCACAACTTCTCTGGGTAGCTTATTCCAAAGCTTAGTCAGAAAGTTCTTCCAAACATACAACCTAAATTTCCTCTGCTTCAGTATGTGGCCAGTGCTCCTGTCTCCCACAGCCACAGAGAAAAAGCTATCTCCATCCTTTCTATAATCATCCTTCAGGTATTTGAAGACTGTTATGAGATTCTTCCCCTCAGTTGTATACAGGCTAGATAACCCTAGCCTTTTCAATCTTTCCTCATTAGTCATGTTAATCACTTTTGTCCCTGTTTGCTGGCTTTTTCTAATCTGCCCACCTTTTTCTTGAAGTGTGGGGTCTAAAACTGGACACAGTACTCCAGGTGATGCCTCACCTGGAGCCAATTAAAGGGGAAGAATCACTTCTCTTGATTTATAAGAGAGAGTCCACTTAATGCAACCTAATATGTTGTTGGCTTTTTCCAGAACAATAGCACATTGTTGGCATGTATTCAGCTTATGGTCTGCTGAAAGCCCAAAGTCCTTTTCTGCAGCACTGCAGCCTTGTTAGTCATTCCCCAGTTTGTATTTTTGCATGTGACTGTTGTTCCATCCCAAGTGCTGGACTTCATTGTCCTGCAATTTGTTGAATTTAATCTGATTGTTTTCAGGTCATTTCTCTAGGTTATCCAAGTAATTTTATATATCTTTTCTCTGTCATCAAGAGTGTCTGCAATGCCACTCAGTTTGGTGTCACCCACAAATTTGTTAAGTGTGCAGTCAATCCTATCATCCAATTCATTAATGAAGATGTTGAACAATATCAGATCCAGGACAGAGTCATGGGGGAACCCCATTTGGTACCTTCTTCCAACTAGACATTGAGCCATTGATGGCTACACATTGAGCACAATGATCCAACCATTTTTGTATCTACCTTCTGATACATTTTTCTAATCTGTATTTCCTTAACTTAATGAGAACATTGTGGGAAATAACGTCAAAAGTCTTGCTAAAGTCAATATATATCACAACCACTGCACTCTCCCCATTCACAGAGTCTGTCGCCTTAACACACATGAAAATCAGGTTGATCAAGCATGACTTGCTCTTTGTGAATTCACGGTGTAATTCCTGATCACCTTGTTCTCCTCTAGGGCCAGGGACAGAAATTACATACTGGTGCAAGCGATCAGAAATCCGTTTAAATCTGAAACACAACAAAAGTTTTGTTCATATAAACTGCCTTCAAAATGGCTGAAATTGGTTCAAGATGAACCTGGATGGATGTAGTAGCAGACTTAACTGATTTAGGTTAAATTGGTTTATTGAACTTCTGCTCCAGATCCCCTCCAGATTCAAGTTAATTCACAGTCCTCCAGCATACCACCATGCTTTGCACCTGCCCTGCAAACCCCCTTTCACAGGGTAGGCAGGCTAACCTTAGCTCAAGCTGTCTTGCTCCAGGTGAGCAGGAAGGTGTGCTCAAGCATTCCTCCAGCTTCTGTTCTGGCTGATCATAGCCATGCGGCTGAATTTCCAGAATCAAAAGTGAATGTTTGTTGATTTGCTTATCGGTTCAATGTATGCAGCTTAGACTAACCTGTAAAGATTGAATCAATTCAGCTGCTGGCTTTTTGACTGTCTGTAGTTAGCCTAGGTGATTCAGTATATATTCCTGGAAGACCTGCTCCATGATCTTTCCAGGTATTGAGGATCAGGATGATTGGACTGTAATTTCATGGATCTTCCTTCTTCCTTTCCTTAAAGATAGGCGCTATAGCTGACCTTTCCCAATCATCTGGGACCTCACCTGACCTCCATGAGCTCTCAGAGAAGGTTGCCAGTGCCTCTGAAATTACCTCAGGCAGTTTCTTCAGTATATAGGGAGTATTCCACGCAGTCTTGATGACTTGAATGTATCTAGCTTCTCTGTGTAACCCCTAACTGGTTCTTTACTACTGTAGGCTGTCTCAATATCTTTGCTACCAACTATACTCATAATCTGTTCTATCAGTTTTGGGGTGATGCATTACCAAAAGGAGTATTCTGCATGTTGGTCCTTTAGTGTGTGTGGCATTGTCATACACTGGCCTGTTTTGAAGACTGAGAGGTCTGAACCCAGCAGCCGTTTTACAATGCATAGCAATGCTGCACAACAGTTAATGATAGCTACACTATTTTTCACTTCCTGTCCTGAAGTGTAAGAGGAATGTATGTAAGTAGAATGTAAATGTCAGTAGTGTTTACTTAGAAATGGAGGAGATATTTGAAGGGTTTTATTTTGTACATGATTTATGCTTTAAAATGAATGTTTTAAGAAAATCATCTTGGTGAGCATGTTTTTCATGTCTCTGTGAATCATGCAAATGCCTTTTTGCCCTGTGGGATCTCAGACCTTCACTTTATACCTTTGGTCTTCGTGGAAGCAGTCTCCAACACTAGGCTTGTGACTGTAGAGAGAATAATTGCTTCTTACGAGATCTTGACCTTTTCCTTAATATAAAGTTACACTGCCACTACCATTTTTTCCAGGCTCTTATATTCATCCTTCCACTTTATTGCTTCACTTGTCTGCATCCACCTTACAGAATGTGTCAGAATTATTGGTCTTATTTTCAAGGGGGTAACAGAGCTCAGTACTTAATAGACAGTGTTCTTTTTTTTTTAACAAACTTATTGTGACCATCATGTGAAAGGGAGGCAATGATTTCTGTCTAAAGAAAGAATCAAGATCTCCAACTCTGGCAGAAAAAGGGGAAATAGTTAAATGATCAAACTCAAAACTCATTTTGTATTTGTCTTCTTTCCAGGCTGTTGAAGAAGGGCTGTGGTAGCTATAGTAATGGGCAATCCTTTGCATGTTTTATGTGTGAACCTATAGGATAAATCCCCTATAGCTGCATTTTATGAAATTCAATCCTATTGAGAGGAATCTTTCTCTTGTTCATCTGTGGAAACTTAAAGTTGTTTAAGACCTGTTTTTCTTGCACAACTGAGCAGCAATACCATTTTTTTCTTTTTGTTCTTTTTTTCTCATTTGCTATCCCCTCATATAAAAAAGAGGAGCTGCAGCTAATTCTCTGCCAATGTAGCTGTCTTTCAGCAGGACTTGTGAAGTGTCGTGTAAAGGATCAGCTCCCCAAGAAAAAATGCACAAAACCTCCTTTAAAGTAATATCCAGGATGTTGATTTGAGTTGTCTTCTGTATTCCTGGCTGGGTCACCTATTAAAGCATGAGGGGAAGTGAGGCTGAGATTTCCATTCTGGATGAATTGCTTTAAGTTCTAGTTGTCTGCCCTTGGTTTCAATAACCCAGAGTTTTCCAAACTCTGTCACCACTCTGACAGTCAGTCTCATAACAACTGACCTGTCCTCTGACCTGTTCAGCTGTTTCCACACCAGTATTCTCTGACAGTGACCAGAGCCACCTGCTTCAGGGGAAGGTGCAGTATGACAATTATAGAATGTCAGATTTTTATTCTTAACTCCATCCAGGTAATGGCTTCTGCCCTGAAACAAAAGTTTATTTTTTTTAGATCATATCTAATGCAAGCACAGAGAGAGGTTCCGTTTTGTAAATAGAGAATAACGTGCTGTCCCTTGGTTTCTCATGGCCTACGGTTCATTGTTCATGTTAGCTAAATTATAAAATCCAGTCATTTGATAATGACTATACAACATTACCTCCTTCACTACTTATGTGTTAAGCCTATCAGATTCTTTGAGCATTTTGGGTGGTGCAGTCTCCTGAACCTAGTACTGCAGTACCCTTGCTGCGTAAACACAGAGGCACTGTTTCCAGTTTGGGTGGAAGTGCATAAAGGAGCACAGTATTGCCCCCCAGCATGAAAAGTTAGTGGAATGGCCATATGACATGCCCGTATACTGTCTTTGCCAGTTGCCCTTCTGTAGTAAAAATGAAATCTAGGTGGCAGTACATTGAGGGAACCATATTCTCTCTCAGAACATGGACTCCCCCAGAAACCAAAATAGTTGGCATAATTAGAACAATTTCACCAAAATTGCATATTTGAAAGAAGGAAAAATAAACCCTGACATTTTCAATAATTCAGGAATGAAAGGTTGTTTTAAAGCTACTTCTCATTTTTTATTTATTTTGTAGTATTATAATGAAGGGACAGACAAAATATGGCTTGCAGGCCAAATATGGCCTGCCAGGCAATTTCATCCAGCTCGCGGGTGCCAGCCAATTAACTGTACTCCACCCAGTCCTTCTGCCTAGAAGGATGGGAGTGTGGCATCCTCATATACAACCTCCCCTATTGTGCTAGTGGGGAGCTGCAGCTGAGTAATAGTGTGGAGCATGGGCTGGGGCTGGCAGCACCATGGAGCCTGCACCCGGGGGGGCAGTGGAAGCACACAGCCTGGCTGGGCAGGGTGTAGGTATGAGGGAGGGTGCAGGGGGGGAAGTGTGTGGGAACCCCCTACACATCCCCCCCATGGCACACAGCCCCCACGGGCAGTATCAGCAGCAGCAGGCTGGGCACTCGGGGTGCTTTTCCCTGGAGCAGGCACTGCCACTGACAGCATGCAGCTCCAGTTAGCACTGCATATGGGGGCGAGGAGCACAGCCAGTCTGACCCACCTCTATCATGCAGGGGGAGGGGATCTGGGGCTGAAGTTCAATAAACCAATTTAACTTAAATCAGTTAAGTCTGCTACTACATCCATCCAGGTTTATCTTGAACCAGTTTCAGCCATTTTGAAGGCAGTTTAAAGGCTCCCACACTTGCACGCCACAGGGGAAGCCCTGCATGATGGAGCCAGCTGCCTTTGCCACTCCCTGCTGTGCCGCTCCCAGGAGCAACTCAGGCAGGGAGCAACTCAGGCAGCGAGCTGCATCACATGGGGCTTCACCTGGTGGTGTGTGAGTGCAGGAGCTGCCTGTGTTCTGCAGGGAGCCCTGTGTGATAGAAGGGGCTGGCCTGGCTGTGCTTCTATCTTCCCCACCATGTACAGCACTGGCTGGAGCTGTGTGCCACCAGTGACAGCACCTACGTTAGGCACAAGCACCCCCACCTGCAGCTGCCACCAGTGGGGACTGTGCACCATGGTGGGGTGGGTCTGGTGTGGGGGCCACCAGAACCCTCCCACCCCACAATCCCCACACACCCACACTTTGCCGTCATAACCCCCCACATATACAACTGCCCACATACCATATTGCCCCCCACACAAAACCCCCACAACCCACCATACACACACCCTCACCCCCAATCACACCTCACATCCCCCACACACAGTATACAAGAATAAGACTGATTTTTTTTTTAATTATTATGCAGTCATCTCTATATACACTGCGCAAACACAGATCATGACCAAAATATTTTTTGTAATAAAATTAAAATATTTTATAGTAGGTGTTTGACTTTTCGTATATGATTTGGGCTTTTTTCTGGTTCCAAGATGGCAAACCTCCCCTCCGAAAAAAGAATATTTTCGGGGAGCTACTTCCAGTGGCAAAGGTCAGGGGTCAGGGGTTAGGAGATGGACTTCTGGTCCCATGATGGTGACCAGGGGACAGGGCACCCATCAAGGGGCAGGGCTACCCTTGCGGCCCTCAACAGTTCACCAAAACTCATGAAGTGGCCCTCCAGCCAAAATGATTGCCTGCCCCTGTTATAGTGCAAACTATGACACTAAAAACAATTTGTTTGGGGCTATTTTCTTTTGCAGACTTCTGTTTCATTTTTATTGTAAGCTTTCATTCCAATTAAACCGAAGCCTGACTTTTCTATATCCTTAGTGAAAGAAAATTTCCTTCTTCTGTGCAAGTTGATTCATAAATGTGGACCTTATCTTGAAGTCTGAATTCAGATTAAACTCCATTTTAACATCAAGTGTTGCCCTCTTATGGGGTACAGGATCATGTCATCATGAAGTACTGGCAGATTGATAAAATTGCCACTGATTTAATATTGATGCTCTTTCCCAATTCATCATCCAGAAAAGTGAATTTTTGTACTGTCTGGCATGGTCATGTACTCCTTATTACAAGTCTTCTCAAAGGCGTAATAACTATTAAGCCCTTTCCAGTTTGCTACATCTTTTTCTGGCAGAGGGCAGCTTTTTCTGATCTCTTTTACACTGGTTTGATGTGTATGTAACTCATTTTGATTTAAATGGCTTTATTTGTGATTCTCACCAGTGTGAGAGCAGAGATGGGCTCTGTTTTTGAACAGCTCTGATTGCTGTTCAGTGGCTGAGGAGTTCCATTATCCATTCATGCATGAAGCTGTACAAACCTTACCAAAATGGCAAAGCAGTTCTCTAGCTGAGAAGTCCATGCAGAGCTCATTCATCCACCTGGAAATGTATGAGCTAGGTTTAGGATGCCCATGATAAAAGAAAACCCGGATGGTCTTGCTGAATCTGGCTGAAACATTGCAAACTATTTTAATTCCAGTGGTTTTAACACAAAGCAAAATTACATGGCTTTTCTTTTTCCCTGTCAAGCAGGGAATTATAATTAATCCCAATTCGTGTGTAAGTGAAGGAGAAACAACTTTTAAGGCTGGAATCTGTTTAAAAGATCTCCATTCTGGGAAATGTGCCTTAACTGCGTGCTACACTCCGCTGCCAACTCGGCATATAGGTATGTCTCTGTGTGCAGTCCTAATTCTGGGTGCTGTACAATTTGTCTGATATTCAACTGGACAGAGCCTCAGGGCTATGCAGTGAGTTTGAAATGGATGTGTTATTGAAAGAACTGCTCCATTAACAGCAGTTAACCTGCTATCCTCAGAACACTAATTTAAGGACAGGGAAGTTTCTATGACAGACCAAACCACTGCACTGTAAATTCTGTATTCTGCTTTTTAGACAGTGATTAATGCTGAATTGTGAATGAAAGATTAATTACATTTGATGTTTATACATGGCAGCAAGCTTGTTTCTGGACACATGAATGAGGAGATATTCCTTTCTGTAGCTGATGAGTTTACATCAGGAAGCATGAATCTGTTTTCCTTGTACCTTTTAGCTCGATTTCAGTGGAAATATTCAGTTGAATACAGTAATTGTAATTGCATAAATGATTCTGAGCTGAGAGTTCACATTGAATTGATTAGTCTTGGGTAACAGAGCCATGGATCTGCACAATGCAATAAAGAAGCTGCACAGAATTCAGGTGTGTACTTATTTTCTCTTAATGTAACAGGCCTGTAACTGTTATGAGGCATACAGACTCTGTGTGGGACTTGAGGGGCTCGTCTCATCCCATTCAAGGTTTGCCTCCTCCATAAGAATCACAAAGAAGGGAAGGACTTGAGTGAGGGCTTGTTTTACTGTCCCTAAATTTATGGCCCAAAGCTGGAATAGACTAACTGATTCTCCTTTCTGCTTGCTGGCTAGATACCAAACTGGCTATTGACAGGTCCTAGCTGGTCTGCTGGAAATCCAGGAGATAGAGATTTGTGGGAGCATTATATCTAGACTTCTCACTTCTGACAAGGCCTGACATGCACCATATTTACTCCATATAAGACTAGGTTTTCCCCCCTAATCAGCATGGAGGGGGAAAAAGCCCCATGTCTTATATTCACATACAAGAAAACCCCACTTAATAAATATATTGCCTGTCATTAAATTGCTACTGGAAGCAGCATGTGCTCAGTAATAGAAACCATCTACAAAGATGATTAAATGGAACCAACAACTTTTTCAACTCATGGCAAATTTGCCTATATGCAAATTACTATAGGCATCTTAATTTCAAAGTATTTTTAAATTTGTTCCTTACTTCCACATGCTCAGGGAGAGCAAGGTCTAAAACTAAGGATGGGGGAAGGGACTGCATAGGGAAGAAGTTGGGAGGCAGAGGTGAAGGGGGACACATGACCCCGCTTGCCCCAGATTTATTTTCCCTGCTATAGCAGTGGGAAGGGGATACATTCAAGGAACACCTCATATAGTTCGATTCTATACCTGGAAAATTATAACAAACTTGTATTTTTTTTTCCTATATAGAATGTAGTTATGGGGGGGTGTCTTATATTTGAGTAAACATGGTAGGTGGATCTGAATGACAACTATCCCTCCAGAGTAGAGCGACAGATTGAAGAAGCTGGGAATCTCTACTGGAAACTATGGGCAAATAACTGATTTTTCTCTTATAAGGGCAGGTGTGATACATTTCTGTGTAATGAGTCCAGGCTGTGAGTTGTCATTCTGAGGATCAGCTCTGGAAATCACTTTTACACTTCAAATAGTTCATTAAAACGAAAATGTCTTGCATTTTATTGCAAAGCACTAATCCACCTAGCAATTGAAAGCAGAGCTATTATGTAAACACCAGAGGTGATGAAAAATCTTGGTTCCGTCATAGTTATGGTGACACTGTGCAAAATGAAAGAAGGGGAAATTTTGTAACCAGTCTCCTAGGCAACCATTTGTTTGAAGCTAATTCCCGGGTTTTTTTCTTCTTTAGCAAAAAGCTTTAGTTTCTAATGAATCCTGTGAGCTGCTATCACACTACTGTCTCTGTCATTTTGCCACCATTAAGTTAGTCCATTGTAAGTACAGGCTTGTTACCAACCTCTCCACGGCCAGCTTCTCTTTAATCAATGTGAGTAGAGTGTCAGAGGCACCAAGTTCCAGGGAATCTGATGGATGCATTGCCTCATTCTGTACTGGAGTTTGAACTGATCCATGTTGTACAGCATGAGCCTTTGCTAGAGGTGTGCAAGCTCCATGAGTGTCAGGGGTGTGGAGCGAGCTGGCCACTGTACATCTGGAGGGGTGGGAGGGGGGAGTGTTGGAAATGGCGGGGCAGGAGTTAGGGGAAAAGAAGGATTACCTTCATGGGCTGTTGGTGTTGCTGTGACCGCTTCTGCTGTAGCAGCATCAGTTCTGCTCAAACAGCTACCCAAAAGCCAGGCTGCCTGGGAGCCAACCCTGGTGCCACCCTTCCTCCTTCCCCACCCTATACACATGTTTAGTTCAGGGCTGTGCAAACACCCCCAAGAAGGGGATTACTATTCTGCTTGTTGCTTGTTACACTCATCTTCCACTGCCCCTCTGGATACACTGCATCACATGGTGGTGTCCTGCCTGGGTCCTGAGCCAGGCAGGGCAGTGCAGGGCTGTCCCTGGCATGGCAAAGACTCCCAGGGGTGATTGTGATGCTCCCTCTGAGCTGGCCCCCAGGACTGGTGCCACCTCACCCCACCAGTAGTTAGACTACTGGCTTTTGCTTAACACAACCACGGGCTCTTCAAGGTAGTTTCACACAAGGAGGAACAATATTTTTTAACTCACAGGCACAGGGCCCACCCCTTTTCCTTTTTCTCCCCCCCCTCCAGATCTATAAGTGTATAAAGATGTGGTCACAAAAGTGTTTCTTCTAAAATAAGGCTCTCCAAGTCTCAAAAGAAAACAAAAATGCATCCAAAACAAGTCCATTTCCTGCCAAAGAAAATACACCTAATCTATCCCTAGCCTGTTTCTTTTTAGCACTGTTTGGTCTGTACAATATATTTTTAAATTTTACTCTCCCTTCCATTCTTGTGTAATTTATCAGCTAATTTAAATTTATATGGTTGGGAAAATCTTAGTATAGCTTTTCAGTAAGTCATGGGCACAAGCTAAGTTTCAAGATGGACGTTAAATGGCTGATGATTTATAAATATCTGATATGGTTGTCTTCAACAGCAGGAGACTTGAATGACATTTCAGCTTACTGTTCATTTGGAAAATCTCTGCATTTTAACCACCTGTTTGTTTCCTGAGTAGCACTATAAGTTGGATATATAGACATTCTGGAAGCTGTGGACATTTTCAGCATTTCCACTGGTCAGCTGGATATTTGTCAGTATCAAGAATAATAGTGATCTGAACCCAGTGCCAGTATCAAAAATAACAGTGATCTGAACAATTAAATAACGTGTGCAAATGACAGAGAGATACGTGCAGTCTTTCTTTAGAATTTAAAGGCAACCCAAGCCGTGTTTCTCCATCAGTATCACAGTCTCCCCTCTTGTCTTTTGTGCTCTGCTCCTGGACCTTTTAACCCTCTCTGTGGCTCTACTCTTATTTACTAATCACCACTTGCAGCCTATGAACTGCCGTCTACCTGCTGCTCTTGTTTGAGTCTCCTGGAGCCTGCACCTCCTTACATATACTCATAAATTAAAAATTGGGTGCGTGGGGAAGGGAAAAATGAACCAGAACACTATACATCTCATCGTATAACCTCAATAGTACACAGATCTTTAGAATAGATTTTGAAGAGAAGATTAGTTAAAGTTATACAAGTAAATGGAAAATAGGATAAAAAGCAGCAGAGGTTTACCAAAGGTAGAACATTGCATGCCAAACTAATCCAATGTTTCTTTGCTTAGACAAATTATACCTACTACATTTCCTTTTTTTGCTAGGAATATACTATCTAGACTTCAGAAAAACATAGGATATGATGCTACATGGAAAATGTTTATTCACCTGGAGAAAATGGGTATTGGTTCTAGAATTTCAATGTGGATAAGGAGCTAGCTAATAGGGAGGCAATGTGCTATGGTGAAAGAGGAACTATATGACTTGACAAAGGTTACCAGTGATGCTTGTCGAGGTTATGTCTTATCTTAATTTTTTTCATTAATGACTTTGGCACCAAAAGAAAGAGCATGTTAATGAAATTGCTCATAACACATATTTGGGAGGTTTTGTCAATGCAGAGGAGGATTGGAATGTCACACAAGAACTGGATGTTCTTTGGGACTGAAGTAACAGAAATGAGATCAAACGTAATAGTACAAATTGCAAGGTCATGTAATAAGAATTTCTGCTGGAAACAGAATTCATCATTAGGAAAAAGGCCTGGCTGGACTGGTTGATCATAGGATTATCCATCACTGTGATGCATCCATTAAATTCAAATGTAGTTCTAGGATGTTGACAATGTATTCGTTAAGGTATATCCATCAAATAGGGGAATACTAATACCAGTGTACAAGGCACTGGCGTGGCCTCATTTGGAAAATTGCATACAGTTCTGGCTTTCTGTATTCCAGAGAACACACTACAAATGTGGAGAAGGGCTGCTAGAATGGCCAATAGAATAGGCTCCCTGTCTTGTGAGATGAAACTAAAAGAACTTGGCTTATTTAGCCTGGCAAAATGAAAGCTAAGTGAGGAGATAGGACTGTTCTCTGTATATATTAAGGTGGTAAATGTTGGGTGGGAGAACAGCTGGCATAGGGACAACAGAGCATAAGTAGTAGGCCTGCGCAAACCAGCTAATATGCACTTTGGATTCAGATTCAGCTGATTTTGGGGGACAGTAATTTGATTCAGTGATTTGAATCACTGTCTTGAATTGATTCATCTAAATCTGATTCAGAGATTTGACTGCCGCTGAATTGGCTGAATCTCCAAATCAAACAGGCTTCATCTCCTGCCCGCTCTCTCATCCCCGTCAATGGCTGTCCTGCCCAGCCCAAGCCTTCCGGCTCTTTAAAAAAAAAAAAAAAAAGCTAGGCACTCAGCAGATGCTGCCAGGTGGAGATGGGGGGGCAATCCCTGCTGCTCCCCACTGCCCCATGCTGCGTGGAGGGGCTCTGCCATGAGCCCCCAGAAGCCCAATGGCCACTGCAGCAGCCAGCGAGTGTGGGTCTTTTTTTTTTTTAAAGAACTGGGAGGTGAGGCCGGGCTGAGAAGCCATTGACAGGGCTGAGAGAGTGGGTGGGGGCTTGTGGCAGAGCCCCACATGCAGTGGAGGGCAGCGGGGATTACCCCTCCCCCCTGTCCTGGCAGCAGCCGCTGAGTGCTAAGCTTTTTTTATAAGAACCAGGAGCTGAGGCCAGGCAGGGCACCCATGTGGGGGCTGGGAGAGCAGGCAGGGGTCAGTGGGCTCTCAGAGGGGCTGGGGGAGCAGGCAGGGGGCCCCCATGGTCCCCTCCTCCCTCCCCCTCTTTACTGGCACAGAGTCTGGGTCCAGCTCCCTGCAGCAGCAAGTGGGGACTGCCTGAATCTCTGAAGCCCTCCAGTTTTTTTTTCTGAATTAATTCGGAGAGCTTCAAATTGATTTGGACCTTTTTCTTATTCTCCTGATTCAATTCGGATTCGGCTGCTGAATTGGGCCGAATCTCCTCTGAATCAAATCAGCACCTGAAACATCTCACAGCCCTAATAAGCAGTTCATGAATAAATGTACATTAGAAGCTATATGAGGGCTCCTAACCACATGAGCAGTGAAGTTATGGCATAGTCTTCTAGTAGTAATCCTGAGGACAGTAAGCCTAAATTTAAAGATGGACATTAAATAGCTGATGAAATATAAATATCTGATGTGTGTGATTTCCAGCAATAGTAGGGGACTTGAATTGGCAATCTGGGAGATTCTGTGTTCCAATATGCCTCCAAGACAACCTCCCCATCAAATCAATAGTATTGAAATAAAAACTTTCAGGTGTAGAGAGCAGGCTCTAGGAGGTGTTGGATTTATATTTTATATTTGTGTTGCAGGGCAGCTTAAACCTGGACACTTGCATGGAGATTCCTTTCTCTTGGCATGGCCTAAGCCAACTCAGAATTCACACTCCCTGGATGCAGTCATCTCCTATCTGCCCTCGAGCATACCCCCTTGGCTGCATTGTCATCTGTTTATTATTTCTGTTCATTCATTTGTGCTCTGTCTAACCTTTTAGAGCAGGTATTGTCACAACCATTTTCTGGCAGGGCATGCTGATCCTCAAGCACAGTTTTGTCCTTGGAGGCTTCGCTAATATGAACAGCTGGTGTAAACAATTACTGATAAATAGTCCTTTATTGCAACACAGGAGAATAATCATACACAAATGCAGTAGCTCTCCTGAGACATCATTCCTCATTAAAATAAATTGGGGTCTACATAATGTGTATTGAAATAATTTTCATAGGCCACTGCTATAACCTATGTCAGTAAAACTTACTATTTTCTCGAGGCAATGTTGCCTGTGCTCAATGCAACTGAGGTAAGGGAGTATAGGAACAAGGTGTGGCCTTGACTGTCTGAGTCCTTTGTTGGGGCACTCCTCTTTCTGTCTGCTGCTCTAAATTCAAAAGAGCTGAGTCGGTCATGAAGCAGGGAGGATTTGCTGGAATGAGCTATTGCTGAACTCATATTTTTGTTTGCTGTTATTTGCTGAAAGCAGAGTGACAGAAGGTAAAGTGTTATTTTCTCCGGTCTTCAAAGCGCTTGTACATATGGAAAGGCTAGTTATATACGACAATGAATGCAACAGAAATGGCTATATTGCATACAACAGATCACAGCAATGGAACGCGTTGGAGCACACTCTATTAATTAAGTCTGTAATTTGCAGCCTTGGTGTTGCATGTATTCAGCATTCCCATGCTTAAAATGGCAATGGGGCATTGAATGAACTTTAGTTAAAGCATCCCCCACCGCCTCTTTGAAGCACGAGATGCTGCATGTGTTTTAATTAGAGCTTCCAAGATTTGTTCTAATTGGTGTCTACCCCCTTCCTGTCCTGCTCCACCCTACAGCATGTGTTAAGATGTCCAGTAGTTCTTATTTGTGAAAGGTGGGAACTGAGAGGTGATGAAGTGATGCACAGGGGACAATGCAGTGGTAGGCCCAAACTGAGGAACCTCATTAGCAAACTTTTCATCAAACTAACTTCTAATGCTTTTTGTGGGGCAGGTTTTTTTCTCTGTAGAAGGACCTGGGAGAACTTCATTTTTGCTTCATAAAAGAGAGAGAAATGTGTCTGTTGAAAGGGGCTTGTAAGATGGAGATCCTTCCTGACTTGTTTGGACACTAAATAAATTATGGAAATTTGCCTAAGTAAGAATTTGATCCAAAGTACTCTATTAAATTTATATCTGTAGTCAGTGTCCTGCAAGATATGTACCTGTTGATGCCCTCTACTCCACATATAAACCACATATAGGCATTAAATTTCTACTAGCAGAATTGCAGCTCTCCCATTAGAAACCACAGTTTTCTCCCAGGACAAAACTGGTGCTTCCAGGAAAAAAATTATCCATTTCCAGCCTAATAGAAGTTGCTACTGGGAGTGTTTCTCCTGGAAGAACAACATCTGCAAACTTTCCAGTTACTTGATTCCTCCTGGGTACTAGGAGTTACTGAGCAACTGGGAAATACTCCTCATGTCCTCTGAAACCAGGGTCATCCCAGCCTGGGGAAGGCAGGTGGAGCAGCTGCTATTTACCTTCTTCTGGTCCTGGGAGCAGTTGAGTGATGGGGAAAGGCTCCTGTAACTTCTCCAGACTGGTATAACCCTGGTCTCTAGAAGTTGTTGGGGCCAGCTGTACCTGCCCATCCAAAGATTGGGCAGGAGGGGAGGAGCAGCCACCCACTTCTCTCCTCCCACTCCTCACGCTGGGGTCCCCAGTCTGAGGAACAGGCAGGGATCTTTGCCCAGCTGCTCCAGACCCCACCAGGAACATAAGGACTGAGGCTTTGTATGTTTTCATCAGACCAAGATCACCTTGTTATGAGGAAGGTGTGTAGAGCAGGAAAGAAGGGGCAATTGAAGACTGAATGCCTACAGTTTTGCATTTTAGCAGTGCTATAAGAGATGCATTAAATGGGTTCCCATCATATTCTCTAGGTATCCATACTTAAATCATTAAACAACACAACTCTGCTTGACTGATGTCAACTAAAATGCAGGCCCCCAATCATGTAAAGCTATTTCTTTATCTCTGTCATGTAAAATCCTAAGGTTGGGACTTCCAGAACTACCGAATACTTATGGAACCTATTGACTTCATTTGTAATTCAGTTGCTCTGTGTTCTGAAACTGTGTAATAAATAAGTTGTCTTATATGACCAGAAGGTCCACAAACCTGAGCATGGTAGCTTGTGAAGTGCATTAGGATCAGTCATCTTAGTGTTTCTGTTTTTAGGCTTATAAATGTAAACTCTCAGTAATACTGAATATTAGCCATGCTTTTAATTTGCTTTTAATGCACAAAGCTTTGTCTAATGAAGTACCAATGGCCTGATTTGGACTTTATATTGCCAGCTAATTCTGTTGTTGTACTGAACTAGGAGGGGAGTGTGTATGTGTGTGTGCATGAGAGAGAGAGAGAGAGAGAGAGAATTGGTGAGAAATAAGAACAAAGTCTCTTTCTTGTACATGGACACTTCCTCTAAGGGCCTGCTGATGAACAGCTTGTGTTTTGGGTTGGAATATTCAGGGAACATCTTGTGAATCATTTTTTAAGTCCTGTCATTTAACACCTTCTTGGTGCCATATGTGCACCCATACCTTTTCCAGCTCCTCTCATACTGACTTGCCACTTAGACTGTTAATTCTTCAAGGTTCCTTATTGTACAGTTATTGAGGTTTATTTTTTTCAGTGATATTTTCCCTCCCCTCCCCCAAAGAAGACCTAAGAAAAATGTGCTTGAAAATTGTGTTGCAAATCTTAGATGAGGAATTATTTGCCTAATAATTTACTGCTGTCCTACTGGATTTTATGAAAGGGGTGAGGGCAAAAAGAAACTGACCTAGGCAAGGAGCCACACATTGCTCCACCTAGGATCAGGAAAGGCAGATATGTAAATGGGATGTACTTTTATGGAACAACATCTAGAATTGTCAGTGGTGGCCTCTCTTGGGGATTGTGCCTAAGTACACAAATAAAGTAGTCTTATTATCTGTTGAGAGCTTTACAGGAACTAGAGCTGGTAGCAATGTTTTTGAAATATGTAGAGGTATTGGTTTCAATAAAGTATTGTGGCCAGTAGCATAATACGGGGTAGTCATTCAAGGTACATGCCCCAATTCCACCTAAGGGAAGAGTTCCAGAAGGATGGGCAAGGCACTCTTTACTCTCCTATGCTTCATCCTACCTGCACTTTCTGGCTGCAGGGAACATCCAGTGCAGGCAATGTGCGTTAGAGAGTGCAGGGTATTCTGGGAATTGTAGTTTTGCAAAGCAGCCACAAGTCCCTACAAGTGATATAACAAGCAGAGTTTTTGCTTGGGCCAAATCCTGTTAGACAGCCTGCTGGCAGGGGGGACATGCAGTTCGGATGGCAGAGGGGGAGTTATGGGGTGCAACAGTGGGAGTAGGGGGGCAGGTTGTAGGGGCATAGGCTCCAGGAGATGGGAAAGGAAGGGAATCCAAGAGTAGGGGCAGTGGGCTTGAGATCTGGGAGCAGGGGTACAAGGTGCACACAGTCAAAAAAAAAAAAAAAAATAGGATGAAAGTTCCCCTTCTCCCCCTTACTTCCACCCGCACCTCCTGGCCGCAGCAGCAAACTCCACTGCTGCTCTAGAGACATGCAATTCCCTAGAATTCCCTGTGTCATGGAATACAAGAGTGCCTTGTATTCCATGACACAGACTGCCTGTGCCCACTGCTTGTTGCTGCTCCTAAGCACATACTGAAGCCAAAAGTTACAGGGGAGGAGGAGGGGAAGGATGAGAGAACCACCCTGGGTACAGTCTTCCCATGTTACCCCTCTGAATTTGGGCTCCAGGGCCCCATGCTCTTAGCAGGATCTAATTTGAAAAGTTCAGATGTTTAATCTAGGAAACCTGTTTCAAAAAGCGTTTTCCTCAAAAATTGCTATGAAATGGAATTGTCATCCTCCATTTGGATTTGACTGGAACTCAGCAGGTGGGGGCCATTCGTAGGATTGAGATTGATAGAATATAGTCATTGGCAGGTTGTCTGGCCATGCTGTTCAGTAGCAAGAACCTGCCTCCTAGTTGGACAGTGCTTCTACAGTCCTCCTTATTTTTGAGTGGATGGCACAATCACACTTCTCCAAAATTGCTCCCTTTGACTTTCTAGTACAGAGGACCTTACATTATAAGATACAACTCTGTACATTCCAGTAAGCCTGCTGAACACAGTCCATTAACTCAGGGAAGTCACTGGCCTATGTTAAGCAGGTCACACTAGATGATGAAAATGGTCCTTTCTGGATTTATAATCTTCGAAGCTATGATTTTATGTTTTTCTAACACTCTGTAAATGTTAGGGGCAACAAACCATTTCAGTCATTGCTCGGAAGACGGTTTATCTAAATGGAAAATGAATGGACATTCCATATACAAACACAAGTCCTAATGACCACAACAAAAGTTTTGCCTAATTGCGCTATTGCATCAAGCCCTAAGTAAATGACAGCCTAGGTTGTTTAATATATGGTATGCAATAGTGTTACAGAACCTGCAACTGGAGAAATAGTGTGGGTTCAGGAAAGAGATCTGACTGAGTGAAGTGAGAGGGTTCAGGTCAGGGGTTAAGTTCATGGGCTGGTCCCATATTAGGCTTGGGGAGAAACTGCACAGATGACATGTAGAGTTTTGGCCTCACAGCATGTTTAAAAAGCATAATTTATTATAGCCCTGCATGCTATTTGCTTCATGTATTGCTAATGAAACAAAATCCATTAAAGACCGAAAGGAAGAAGTGCAAGCAAGCAAAAACCATGGTAAAAAAAAATTTAAGATGTTCAGACTTCCAAAAAGGTTCACTTGGAGTCTCAGAACTTATTCATTTTGAAATTGTTTAAATCGAAACTCATTTTTGTAAGCACTCCCCTGGATAGAATTTGCAGGGTTTTCTGTATCTTATAGAATCATATTGCATGGTAAATGATCCTAAATATAAAACCAGGCAACATGCAGCTTTATACAAGGGGGAATGTAGATGTTAACTGCAAACTTATGTGGACTATGGGCTTCCTTTTTTTAAAAGACAAAAAATGTTAAAGTCTAGCTGCCAAACAGTCCATTGCTGTCAGTGACTTTTGTTGGATCTTGGGTGCTCAGTACTTCTGTGATTAAGGTTTCTTGCACATACCAAAATGTGTAGTTAGTTTCTTGCCTTAAGCAGGCCTGAAAACTTTTCTTTTTCTTGCCAGAGTTTCTAGTATGTATTGCTTTCAGATAGTTCAAAAATAACAGTTTTATTGTGAACGACTAATAGGAGATGTCTGTGTTCTAGCCCCAAAACATAGCATTATAAATCGCTTCTTTCCTTTGTAAGGAATGATATTCACCTTTTGGTATCATTTCTCAGTTTGCATCTGAACCTCGTATGGGCTTGTTGTAAGGTCTGAGAACTCATGGAATGCATCTTATTAAAAACATGCATGCTATGCTATTACACTTGTATATGCATTAAAAGAAGAACAGAGTTGTTCTCCTTACAGTAGTTTCTGTAAGCTGATGCATTCAGTCAGATCACTCCAGAAAACTGTTGCTCAAAAGGTTACAGAAGATGAAATTTCTGCCTTTACAAGTAAAGCACAGATCTAATCATGCCTGTGTCTTTGACTTTTTCATATTTCCTTAGGGATCCTAAATGGTCTATTTATCTAAAGCTTGTTCTTCTGTGAGCTAAAAAATTGGAATACCTACCATATTCCTATGCATCAATTTGTCCCCTGGGAAATTGCCTCCTTGTATTTCTAAAGGTCCTTTGTCTAAGCCGACTCTCTAGAGTCATTTTAGCCACTAAAAAGGGTAATTAGAGATGTCCCTGCAGTTATAGATTTTCATGAAATCTCTTATTTTTTATGTTTTTATTCATTTTAAGTTGCCTAACCTGAATGGAGGCTGCCAACACAATTTCTTTTCAGAAATTGCCCTTTCAGTAGATGTGTTTGTACCCACTGGGAAGCTAGAGCAAAAGACTCCTTTTGTCTTCAGGGAAAGTGAGGGCACTGGATGTCTTAGAAGAGAAGGCTTCATTGCTATAGTTTCACTAATCTGACAGAGCATCTGAGGTATGAACCCAAATACACTATGAATTGGAATTTCATTCTTTTTGCAAATGAAGTTTAGTTTTCCTCTATAAAGCCTGAGCTTTTTGGTTCCATGTGGGTGGGATAGGGAAGAAATGAGGGCATTCACTCCTCCATTTCAGAGCCAGGGTGTGGGACTCCTATTCCAGCGTACCTGCAGTTTGTCTGTGCCAGGTGGACAAGGTACTGTTGACACTGAAACACTGGAAAGGTGAATCTTCAGCCCCTCAAATGCCCACGGGACCATTGTTTATTAGATTGAGTAGAACATGTGCAGGGACCATTTTAATTATAGTTTGGGTGTGCATAGGCAATCCTGTACAGCCAGCACTCCAGGGTATGTCTATATTGCTTCCACAAAGCTGCTGAAAAGTATGTACTAGCCACCAGCTCCTAACTGGCATGTGTCTAATCCAGAAAGGGACCAGTAAATCTGTCCTTTGGGTATCCCTCCCCTCACTGCTGTTGGTGTGTTTGAGACTGCCCCTAGGGAACACCCCACCAGCTACTCAGTCCCATTTCTAGATTTGTCATATGAAGAACAGGAGCGGATGGATGGCACTCCTATTGCTGGTACTGTCCAATGTGTGTACAGCAGTGATGTGCTCTGTATGTCTTCAGAGTCACAGGGGACTTCAGGCTGGCACTTTGCACCACAGTTACCTCTGTAGATTACAAATGCCCTGTAGTCATCCCCAGAAATTACTTAAATGGGTAATAGATCTGCAGAATAACATCAGACTTGCCCTGTTCAACCTAACTGTGAAATGAATACAAGGAAGATGCAAAACTCTGTAAATCAAACATGAATCTCAGTAAAAAGATGTGGACCTTAGTATAGTCCGCAGAATGCATTTTCTCATACATTTTATGGTAATTGTATCATTATTTTCCTTTTTCTTTTCCATAGCCCTAATTCTTTTTTCACTTACACTAATATAAATCAGTACCAACTCCATTTAAGTCCATTTAAGTTAGGCTGGATTTTGCACTTTCTTTTCTTCAAAAATAGAATCATGCCACATGTGCTTTTTAAGTGGCTTATGGGAAACCGTAAAAGGGAGAGGTCTGTAGCCAATATGATCTCTCTAAATCTGCAAGGATGTCAAAGGCTTGGAGGAGAATGGTTTTTATATTTCAGAGGTTTGAAGTGTAGTAACATTTCAGCTGAGTGTGGTTCCAAATTATTTCTGAAGAATTTCCCAACTGGGGAGAAAAAAACATGTTTCAAAAGAGTTTGCACTGGGGGAGGCAGAGAGGAGACAGAGAGAAAACAGAATGAAAAAGATTAAATACAGTTATGTCAGAAGAGATTGTGCAACTAGCCCATGTGTTTCCAAGTGTAGCCCGGGTACACACGGGTATATACTCCCTTCTCCAATTGAAGGGGATTGTCAGCTGGCAGATGTGCCATGGATGAAAATGCAGACTACTCACAGTTTTTCTGTCCCAAAGGAGCCAGGCCAGGACAATCTGGAACTTAACTATATACAAATTATTATTATTTACTTAAGTGGGTAAAATATAAACATAAATATAAACATATGTACAGGTATATATATATAGATATATAACTTATAAACCGTATTCTCCATAATGGGTTACAACCACTAGGGTTTCAGGTAAGTGACAGATAAACACAGGTAAATAATAGCAAGGAGTCCCAGCAGATCCCCCAGGCTCTGTTAAACTACCAATTCACAAATACAGAAGTACATAAAATATAAGGCGCAGTATTACAAAATGTAAGGTACACTCTCACAAAACATAAGACACATCAGCCTTACACTAAACTTAACTTGTTAAGCCCCCCCAGGGCCACAGGATGATCCTGGGGCGTTGGCTGCACTCCCGCAACTAGTAGGACGGGGAGGATTCTCCCAGCGCTCTTGCCCTTGGGGCCCTGGCAGGGACATCACCCAAAATAGCCCATGTGGGAGGGCCTGGCTGGGGTGTTTCCTCCCCTGTGGAAAAGACCCTTTTTCCTGGGTAACTCAGGGCTCTGTCCCACTGCTCCTCACTTGTGAGGCCTCTGGGGCCAATGGCTCCCCTTGGGCTGCTGCCCAATGGGGGCACTGGGCACTGTTGCATGCACTGGAGGGCTCAACCTTCTGTTGGGGGATAGAGGCCCAGGCTGCCTCATGCAGCACTGGGGCTTGGTCCGCTCTCAGACCCTTTGTGCAGCGTCATCTGCATTGAGCCACTGGCCCCATGCCAGCAGCTACAGACCTGAGCAGCCGCAAGTGGCTTCAAGGGTCTTGGCTCATTGGAGACCCACTGTACAGCAAAGTCTGCATCAAGCCCTGGTGCTTACCAGGGGTTGGAGACCTGAGCTGGGCCTCAGACCCACTGTGCACCGTCCATGCACTGAAAAATCCTGGCCACTTGCCAGGGGGATGGGAACCTGAGCTGCCCAGTGCAGCTCCCAGGGTCCCGGTCCATGCTGTGCACTGCGTATGCACTGGAAGCCTGGCCTCAAGCCAGGAGTTAGGACCCAAGCTGCCTCAAATAGCTCCCAGGGTCTGGGCCCTGTGTGCTGTGCTGTGCACTGGCTGAGTATCAGACTGACGTGGGGAGTCCTTGGGCCTCTTCTGGGCACTACCTCCACCCTCTGGGCAGTTCTTCACAGGTCTTCTTCTGCCCTGCTCTCTCCTCTGTCCCCAGTGCACCTGCCGCATGCTGGGTGCACTGCAATTTTTAGACTTTTTGGAGGCTCCTCCCTTGGATTACAAATGGACCAATCAAGTTGAAGCAAATCTCAAGCTTCAACTAAGGATGGGGCAGGCCCATGCCAGCAGTTACCTGATTGGTGGATGTATTCCACCAATCAAAATGAAGATTATCTGAGCCTGGATGTGCGGGGTTGTTATTGGTAAGTCCACCACCCATGTAATAGCATCCCACCTAATTAAGGACTGTAACCTTTCTCTCTTTCTTTGTACAGCTGAAGGTCCTGGCCACTTTGGGTGCAGGAGGAGTTCAGACCTAGGTGCAGAATTTTGCTTTAATTAAAGCATTGACTAATGTAACAATTGTATCAGCGCCACTATAGGTTGGATCATCAGGTTCAATGGTAGACATCAATGCCTCAATGTCTGATAGGGAGGAGGTGTCAGGTGGGTTTCCTCAGGGGTCTGTCCTGGGTCCAGTAGTGTTTAATGTGTCTTCTTTAATGATTTGGGTGATGGGATTGAGTGTATGTTTGATGAATTTGTGGATGGCACCAAGATGTAGGGAGTTGCAGATACTCCAGGAGAGTGGGGCTCAGATCCATAATGATCTGAATAGACTGGATAAATGGTCAGTCAGATGACATTCAACAAAGACAAATGCAAAAGCCCCTTAGGCCTGAATAAGTCCCCATGTGGTCTCTGCTGGCCACAGCACACCAGGATCAGACCCCACACCAGGCCCATGCACAAGGGTTATGCTCTGGGACCCAGCACCACCAACTCCCAGCCCTGTGCACTGGGCTTGGACCCATGCCACCCATGTCTTCCTCCATATGCCAGGATAGGGCCCTTCATGTGGGGATCAGGCCCCGAGGCCTGACACCACCCCCATCCTGTCCCATGCATTGGGAATGAATCCATAGCATTATGTGCACTAGATCAGGCACGCAGGGACTGGGGCTCCCCATGGGTCCAGAAATTTGGGTGCCACTAATGCCCTGCTGCCACATTTTCAGACGTGTAGGGAGCCCTGCAGGACAAATGACATGGCTCTGGGAGCCAGATGTGGCCTACTGACTGAGGGTTGAGCACCCTACAGTAGACCATAAGTTAAATATGAGACTGCAATATGCTTTTGTTGCCAAAAAAGCTAACAGCATGCTGGGCTGTATTAACAGGTGTGTTACTAATTGAGGGAAGTGATTCTTACACTTTGCTCAACATTGTTGAGGACTCATCTGGGGCACTATGTCCAGTTTTGGGCCCTACACTTCAAAAATGATGTGGACAGTTTGGGAAGAGTCCAACACAGAGCAACAAAAATGATTAGGGGCCTGGGAGGCAAGATTTGTGAGGAAAGGCCAGAAGAACCAGGGTTATTTAGTCAGGAAAAGAGAAGACTAAGGTTGGGGATTTGATAAGTCTTCAAATACTTTAAGGACAATTATAGAGAAGATGGAGGTAGGCTTTTTTCTATGGCTGTAGGGGTCGGGCCTGGGAGCAATAGCACAAAGCTACAGCAGGGAAAATTTAGGTTAGAGATGAGGAGGAATTTTATGACTATGAGGGTGGTCAAGCACTGGAACAGGCTACCTAGAGAAATTGTAGAAACTCTATCTTTGGACATTTTCAGGAGCAGGGCTATATGGACACTTGGCTGGGATCACTTAGTCGGGGATGATTCTGCCTTAATCAGGGGGTTGGACAAGATGATCTTGGGAGTGTCCGTTCTAGCCCTACTTTCTTTTGCTGCAAATATGTGCGTGTTATATTATAGCCACTAGGCTCGCCTGCTTCTGTAGCAAAACAAGTGTAGCAAAATTGATCCAACTTTAAACCTACTTCATTCAGGTTAATATTTTAGCCATTCATCTACCTTGTATCACCACAGATGTATGCAGACCTAACACAGTAACAGCTGACATGCACCCCAGAGTGGCAGCTCCCCTGGTTTCAAGTAGTTAAAGGGTACATTTGTCCATATTATCATTTAGTCATCTCTTGCCTGATTTCTCTTTGGCTTCCTGAAAGGCCTGGTCTTATTGCTGTTCAAGTCAACAGTAAAATTCTACGTGACTCCAAAAGAAGCCAAGCCATGCCCAAATATCCCACACTGATGGCACTGAATTGATCTTTTTCACACCTAGCTATTTTTCATTTATGTGAACTGTTTTCGATCAGCTATAAATTCACAAAATCTGTAACTGTTGTAAATGACCAGTTTTGTCTGTTGCTAAATCTCTCCACATCCTTCATTTACTTCACTAAGTGCCATTTTCCACAATTGCCCATTTACTGGATAAGCGGCATGATACAAATGCACCCTGCTGACCAAAGCTTCATTCATTCCCCTCATTTCAACAAGAGTACAAAACAACTATCTGTCTTAAAAGAATGCATTTTTAAAATGGAAAACAATTTTCTTCTGGGGGCCTTCTACTGAATAGGCTTAAATACTAAGAGTCCATGTGCTTGCCCTGGAATCACTGCACAGTGTTAGTTTTCAGTAACCTGAATCCTCAGGTGAGTTTATTCCCCAGTCCTTTCCTGAAGCAGTCACAAAGTCATAGAGAAGCAGGGTTGGAAGAGACCTCCAAGGGTTATCTAGTCCAAACCCCTGCCTGAGGCAGGATCATCCCTATCTAAACCATCTCATACAAACCATAATCTAAACTCTACATAATACTACTGTCAAGCCACATAAGACTACCATCACACTAGAATCAGGGAGGCCAACTTTTTTTGGTGGGTATGCTGCAAATTATGCCCCGCTCCCTCCCTGCTTTTCACTCCAGTCCCCTTCCCCTGCCTGATTTGCTGCTTGTTTTCAGACCCTTGCTCTGTGCTCCCTGCCCAACCTGCTGCTCTGCTTCCTGCTAGCCCTATCTGCAGCTGTGATCCTGGCCTCCTCCCCAGCCTGCCGCTTGCCAGACACAAAAGCTGCTTGTGCCACTTATGGTACATGTACTGCAGGTTGGGCACCCTTAAGAGGCCACATCCTCAGGTGCTCTAATATTCAGCTCCAGTGATGTCAAAGGTGTTACCCTGATTTACAACTGACTCTCAGATCTAGGCATCTGAATGTCTGACAAGAGCAGACTAGGAAATGTTTCTCCTGTAGCTTTGTTGTCAGGGTTTACTTTCTTCCACAGAGGCAAGGTAATTTGAAAGAAATGCTGTGACAAGGAACTTGCTTGCATTTCAGTTTCATGATGAATTGAGATGTTTGTCACTTAAGATACTATTTCTGTACTAAACAACCTGAGATTTGTTTTAAAGGCTCTATTTATGATTTGATGAGAACATTTAAACAAACAGATTCCTGTGTGTACTTCCATTTTGTCCGTGCAAGAAACTGAGGCTCTGTTTATAGGGCTGCATTGTGCTTGTCTACACCTCCTTTGTGCTGCACCTGGGAACATACCCCACCCCATATTTTACTGCAGGTGTGCAAAATCTTGGAAATGAGGTGAAGAGGAGCCTTGAGACTGTGCTAGTAAGCACTCGAGAGAGAGAGAGCCTAAGAACAACTCCAGACATTCCCTAAGAGCTGCTTTCAGGTGACTGCTTTACCTCATTTCTTGAATTTGAGTGAACAAGAGACATGTTACTAGTAGAAATCCTGGGCATGGATTGGAGACAGTTTTGCTATGAAAATTGTGTCTTGCCTCTGCAGGGATATATGAGAAGGCACCTAGAGCCTTTCCTAGCATATACTGCCCAAGACCTGGGACAAGAACTTGCTGGGGAGATTTCGTAGACTTTAGAGATTTGATAGACTTTAGGGCTGAAAGGGACCTCACAAGATCATTGGGTTCAGCCCCTGCCCAAAAGGTAGGAAGTCAGCTGGGGTCATATGATCCCAGCAAGCTAAGCATCCAAATGTATCTTAAAGGTGTCCAGAGTAGGCCAGTGCTAAAAACCTGTCTTTGGTTTTGTTACCTGACTTCCATCCCTTATAGGGCTTCTCTTTTCAGATACAGGAGGTCAGCTTTGCGATGGATAGAGAAAGTGATCAGTTTGTGATCACTGTCACCAAGCTTCCTTCGATTCTCAGGTTGCTCACTAGATCATCCCCTTTGGCCAGTACCAGACCCAGCAGAGCCTTGCCTCTTGTCAGCCCGTAGACTTCTTGAGACAAGTAAAGCTCATCAACACAAGTGAGGAAGTTTTGCAACTGATCAGATTTGGCTGAGTGCTCTTCCCATGAGATGTCAGGATAGTCAAAGTCTCCCATAACAATCATGTATGGAGAGCATGCAGCCTCTGCCAATTCCCTAACGACTTCATGGTCAAGCTCTTCCTCTTGGTTAGGAGGTCTGTAAGAGACTCCAATCATTATATACGCTTCACCACATTCCTCCATAGTCTAACCCAGTCTAACCCAGAAGGGTCTCAAGTCATAGATCCATAGATTGTAAGGTACCTCACAAGATTAGTGGGTTCATCCCCCCTGCACTAGGCAGGAAAGACAACTGGGGTCAGGTGACCCCAGCAAGGTAACTGTCCAGTCTCCTCTTGAAGATTTCCAGGGTAGGCGTTGCACCACTTCTGGAGGGAGCTTATTTCACAGTCTGGACACCCTGGCTGTGAAGAAGTGTTTTTCTAGTGTTAAGCCTGAAATATATAGTGCCTAAATGTGTGTGTGTGTGTGTGTGTGTGTGTCAAGGGGAACACACGTGTGTGTGTGTGTGTGTGTGTGTGTGTGTGTGTGTGTACATATACACACACGTGTGTGTGTGTGTGTGTGTGTGTGTGTGTGTATGTTATATGTAGCATTGGTATTTCAGACAGTTTTTATATGTATAAAAACGGTGTGAAATACCAAATATATATATATATGGGAACCTGCTGGCCTTCTACTTGAGATATAATATCTTCCAGATTTATAGGTCTTTCTTTTTCTCCAATCAGAACAATAAGTATTTCAGTGTCACTGTCCAAAATACCAAACCTTTTCAGTGCATGTGAAATATTGTTTGGTGAGAGGTTGAAAATAATTTCTGCACAGAGACTTCTGGTCTTCATTTTACTAATCCCGTAGGGGTGAACTGCTTTGTTTGCTGCTGCAAGTATCAAAATGGATCAGCTATCACGGCCAGGCTGAGCAGTGCAGCCACCATGGAGCCCTGCAGGGCCACACTGTGCAGTGCTGGCACATTCTGGACATGGCAGAACAGGGCGTGGGCAGTGCTACAGCTGGGGAACAGCTCCAGCTTGTGCCTCTGCTCAGCCATCACACAGGCCCACAGCAGCAGGGCAGGCACCACTGAGCCTGGGGAAGCAGAGCTCCCAGTCCAGCCCCCTCTGCCACCACCACTCAGCCCCAGCCCAACCCAGAGGGTGCCATGGAGCAGGCCAAGCACTTCGGTTTATGGGAGTTACTCCCCTTGGGTGCCAATCTCCGCTTGTAGAGAAGTGTACTGCCCCTGCACATAAGAGTGCTACACCCCCACCCTTTCTTGCAACACGATCCTTCCTGTACAAGGCATAGCCATCTATACCTGTGGTCCAGTCATAGGTAGAGTCCCACCGGGTCTCCTTTATCTCTATGAGGTCATATTCATTTTTGTTTAGCAGAAGGGCTAGTTCCTCCTGTTTGTTGCATCCCTCTTTGTGCCTGAGGGTCCAAGTTTCTGGAAGAGGCGAGGAGCAAGATAAAGAAACAGTTCAGCTTCCCCTCTCCTGCATTCTGCACAATGACCAAACAGGACAGAAGTCCTTGCCACAGGGGCAGGGAGGAAATGGGGACACATGGTGGAAGTTCAAATGCACCCCTTGTCTCCCCCCAACACCTTCCTTTGGCCTCGGCTCTTGTTCTTGTTCCTTTTCTCATTCTCGCTGACCTTCCCCCATCCAGGAAGACAAGGCTGCAGCATCTAAAGGACAGTGCAGGGTTCCTAGCCCCCTTCTCTCCCTTCTGCACAGTGGGAAGCTGAGACAACTATCCCTTCTGGAGTTGCTCCAAGTTAGATGCAACTCTTAAATCTTTTCACTTCACAGATCTGTGCCTGCCTGACATGAGTTGGTCCCTAGTGTCCTATAAGATGGGAGATGTGTTTGATTTTATTGACACATTTACTTTGTGTAAGTCATTATGGATGATTTTAATTTGATGTTCTGCTCAGGAAGAAGAAATCCTTAAGGTAAGCTCCTTAATAGAGCTTATGTTAGAGTTTGTTCAGATTTTGAGGTGTTTTCCATTTATTTTGAAAGGCAAGCCAAGGCCAAAAAGATACAGCAGTCATGCTGAGTCATTGCTATATTCACAAATGCATACAGACTACTTTCCGAGCAGAGAACAAACAGCAACACTCTTGGCAACACAGAAAATCTCTGTCTTGCAATGCATTGAGCATCCTTTGCTCCAAACAGAGGTACAGGAAGTTCATTCAGTGCCTTGGGGGCAGAGGTGGTGGTAGCCAACCATTATAGAGGGGGATGAGGGGAAGGGAAGTCGTATCTACCTGACTCTGCACACTGAAGGCAACAGATGCTATAGCCACTGGTGGTGGCAGTTCCCTGAATTGAGGATGATCTCTACCATGGCGTATTGTAGCAGCATCATCTTGGATGGCAACATCCTCCTGGTGTGGACTCCATGGGAAACATGTTTGGTATTTCCACCCCTCCCCTGCTTCCCAGGGGTGGTATTGGGTGCAGAGCTGTGCACTCTATTGCATAAATCCCTGGCAGGGAGCAGCATTCCACGTGGCCCGTGCCCCCAAGATGCACTGCTGGGCACTGGGTCAAAGATGACTGCTACAACTTTGGAATGATACAACTACCTTTATTGAGTAGGATGATGATCCAGGGAGTTGGGGCACTGTTTGGGGGGTTAGGACACCTATGTTCAGTTCCTTGCTCAATCATAAATTTCCTGGGTGGCCTTGGGGGAGGCACTTGGCTTCTGTGTGCTTCAGTTTCTCATATGTCAAGTGAAAATAATAGGATTTTCCCATCTGGCAGGAGTGGTTTGTGGACAGTGATGTACTGAAATACCACACGAGTAGAAGCCAGGACACAGTTATGGTGCAATACAAATTCACTTTGTGTCCAAACGGCAGCTACCCAGCTGCATAACTGATTTTTGGCACTTATGTACAGTTTGCCATCCTACACCATGTGCAATGTGGATAAGTAAGCATCTGCAAGGCTTCTGTACACACTCAGGCTGTTCTCCAGCCAGGCAGGTATACCGCTCTCTACACACCAAAAATAAATACCCACAGCAGGAAGAAGAAGGCCTTCCCATGTTTTGGAAATTGGGGCTATTGCCTAAGATGTAGGAGACCCAGGTTCCCTTTATCCAAGGGAGGCTTTGAACCTGTGTCTTTTTTAATTAATACAGTGCTTTAATTGTGAGGCAACCAGTCACTCTCTGCTTAGTCCCTTTTTCAGGCTGCTTCTTGAAGTTGAGCCATTATACCATGCAATTAATAGTCATTTCATAAAATGAATGGAGAGCACTGGGGAAGTTTCTGCTCTGTTGGTAATGAGGGTCCAGAATGGAAGCCAGGGCCTAGTTCCTTTTAGAGCAACATCCATTTCATTCCAACCACATACTCTTTATCTTTCCCTTGTCTTCCTGATCCTGTACTAATTCCAGAAGACGTGCTAGAAAAGGGTCTAGTTAAGACCTAATCTGGTGGTTAGATCACTGTGCTAGGAAGTCAAAGAGTTGTACTTTCTAAACCCTTCTGGGTGAGGCGGGAGCCAGAGTATGGGTGAGTATCCTATTTGCTCTGCTTTTGGAGCTAAAACATGGGAAGGCCCTCTACTCGTTCCCTCCATAAATACAATATGGGAGATATTAACACTTAGAAAGGGAAAGGGCGTGAGATTTTTAACATCCTGCAACTTTTGCACTTCCCAGTAATGCTCTGAAAGATTGCATGGAAAAGATGACCTTGGAGACGAGACAGGAAGGGAGAGAACCACTATAAGAAACCAAGAACAAAGACAAAAATGACACATATGCTGAATGTGTCTGTTTTTCCTTTCTCTTGTATATATATTTTTAGGGGCATTAGGTGGAGTTGGGCTGGGAGTGGGAGAGATTTTAAACTTGTCAAGGACCTAGAAATTATGAGCTCAGGCAACAAGATTTTTAAATATACAAGCAGTCATTTCATACGCAACTCCAAACACATATTTATGGTTATACTAGATAAACACAGAGGCATAAGATTCAGAGTTAAGCATAATTATTCACCAAGTGTCCTGAATCTCTCTTGCTAGTTGCACAGTACTTCTCTATCCAACTTAAAAAAAAGTCACAGGACAGATGTAGGTAGTTTCTTTCTTTGGTCAAAGTCAAGGAGTTGCCACAGATATACCTGAGGATAAAATGTGGCTCAACAAAAGTAACTGTTTTTACACAGGAGTTGTAAAAAAATGCACACCCCTCGAGAAAAGCAGCAGGTTTTGCTAATGGGAATGTCTGTTACAATCCAAGCTGTGGCTCTGCAAATCTGAGTCTCACAAAACAGACTAGCATAATGCTGATGGGAAAAACATCTGTATCACAAGGTCTTTCAGCTCATATTTTTATCATGTACAATGAAGCCATATTTTTCTTAAAGTGGACTGAGATAGATATGAACCTAAACATGGGAGGCACTACCTGAGGGGCGTCAGAACTTTAGGAGAGCTGTATCAGTAACTTGACAAGTGTCTAAGGGACTTGTCTACTTTACATACCCAAATTTACATAATGTGTTTATTGCTAATTAATGAGCACAAACTTAATATTTACCTAGACTTCAACTCTTATTGCATTTGCGTGTTTACATCTATATATGGGAAAGCAGACTTTGGGCCACTAGAGAAGCAGAATGACACAGTGCTTAAGACTCAGAAGCTCTTTAGTTTCACTCTTGCTATTGGCTGTATCATGGACTTTGTTTTAATGCTCCCCAGCCTGGATTTTGGGTCATCCTAAATTATTTTATGAGCAGGGGTGATGCCTTTGCCAGTGTCCTGAGGAGTGGGGAGGGGGTGCTGGAGGAGTTGTTCTTGACATTATGAAGCCTTGGAGATGAGATCACAGTTTGTCTAAACGTGATCACTGAGGCCATACGATAAAGCAAGATGAGCAAACGTGTTCTTATGTCAATAAGAAACAATCTACAAACTGCATTTGCTTGCAAGATAGCTGTGCTTGTTCCCTGAAATTTTGCCACCAGCAACTAGGGTGCAGTCATTACGTGCACATAAGAGCAAGGCAAAGAGTCACCCAAGAACAGAAGTTGTGATTCTATGTTCAAGCATCCACCTACATTTCCCCATCCTACACAACCAGGCACATGAGGCTGAATGTGTAGTGGAACCAGTGTATGACACGGGGTGTGCATTTTCCATGTGAGTGGCTCTATTCAACAAATCACAACTTTTTAGGAGAAACCCCTTCTAAATCCATGTATCAAAATTCAGGGTCCCATTGCATGAGTATACCTGTTACATGTGTAAATGCAGTCATTTTGAAAGGGAGCCAAATGTTGCCTATTTTATGTTATTTCGTGTGTGTGTGTGTGTGTGTGTGTGTGTGTGTGTGTGTGTGACTGTACGTTGGGGTTTTAGCTAGAAGTGGAAATAGCAAAACGCCATGAGAAAGTTATTCTTGATCACTATTTCTGGCCCAGCAGAATCCTGGATGAACGTAGAAACTATAATACATGATATGATTACAAACAGGTAGTTTCCAAACAAGTTAAGGCCATTGGACAGAACACAGAATGCAGGCTCCCATTCACAGGCCAGAACTGTGCCTCAAAAACACAAGCATATTTCCCAAGCTGTTTCCCCTTCACTTTTTTTCATTTACCGCTTTATGTCCTGCCTTTTTTCAAACTGATTTCTTGTTCTTGCCATTAATGTGGATGACTTCCCAGATGCCAGGAAGCAAGTTCTGCTAATAGACTGTCTGGCTACTGAAGCCAGAGTGTATCTTACATGTTTTTTCTTCCTGACTGTAGCATTGAGATCTCATTTCAGTGCTGTAGAAATTTCTCACGCCCAAGATGAGTATAGCTGCAGAAACTAAAAACATATCTATTTTGCCAGTGCACTACCTTCTGATACAGAAAAGGCATAATAATTGTAGTTTTGCTTGGAATGTGGTGGATGCTTCAGATAGCAATTTTCACAATGATACAGGAAATGTAACTATTTTCCTTTCATGTTATTGGCAGATTGGTAGGAAGAATAATAGACTACTTGATTCAGGAACCTGAATGAATGGCCAAATTTTCCTCCTCTCAGGACAAACAAGGAGTTATTGAACAGAGAGCAGCTGACTCCTGCCTCTCAATTTTGTGCTCTAACAGCCAGACCATGCTCCTTGTAAGACTTATAATCAAGGTAGAGGAGAAATAGCACTCACATATTACCTATAAGCGATGCTCTGAAATAACCTTTTGGGCACTATAGTGGAAGTAGTCATAATTTTCCCAATACTTTCGTATGTAGTTTGATAGGTTTGAGAAAAAAAATGACCTATGAAAAACCAACTGTCCTCAGCATACATCTTCTGATCTCTGCTTCTATCAGCTCCTCTGTTGCTAAGGGTTGCGTGAAGACATTTTTTTCCCTGAAAAACTCTTAATGACCTTTGATTTCTTTCTATGTTGGGAGCCTGCTTAAACAATAAGACACTGGGCAACAAGAAGACACACATCCTCTTTTGATCAAAATCTTGAAATGAAAATGGCAGTCTGGCTTAACCATTACCCTTGCTGAGTATTTAATCTCATCTCCTTCAAGTGTTATTCAGAACACATTTAGTTCTCTTGAGGATGCCTTTCCCCACAGGAAGGTATCTATCAGTTATCTTCGATTCGGAGAATATAGAGCAATCAATACTGTTAATGGTACTGCAAACAGAGAGATATTGGGGTGTGTTTATATAGAAGATGCTACTTAAAATGATATAGATCTTGACATTGATCATGATAAATGGAATTTAATATCAGTTTGAGATGGGAAGTTAGAGTGAACAGGAATTGTCTGAACACTAATCTCAGAAATAGTATCATTTAACAGCCCCAAACTTGCCTGACTGGGTGATGATTGACTGGACAGTGTGTGCAATATAACACGCATATATGTGTACATACACAATCCCCAAAGGTTTATTATAGTGTGTATACCTCACTGCCTCCCTTTGCTTGGGTATTAAACGTGCTTGAGTTCAGTCCCACTCAGACATGCTGAAAACCGCAGCTCGCAGAAATGTCCACGGAAAGCTCCAAGTGGCAGTTACTGCTGAGAGAAGTTAGTGGGATTAGAGCTGGAACATGCACAATGTATTTTCATTGTAGGTCAAATTCCCATTGATTTTTACAGTTCAGGATCACATCTTATGTGTGGGACAGCAAAGACCATAGTGTTGTGAGGGATGGGGGTTCCTATTTTTGGGGTCTACTGCCTAGCATTTTAACACATTTTTGGAAGAGAAGTGCTTGTGGCTGGATGGACTATAAAGTGAACGTAATAATGAGCAATGAATAATTTGCAGCAAGTAATTTACAAGATGAACTAATTTAGCCTCTTCTTCTGCTTGTGGAATGCCCAGAAGCAGATCATTTTTTTCTCAAATCCGCTCATTAATGAAATTTACTTGACAGGGGTTTTTTTTTCTTTTAAGATTTCTTTTAAATCAGTCAATTAATTGTAATCCATGAGAATTTTGTATTACATATGTGAACACTGAGTTGCTTGGGTTACTTCTGATTGCTCATGTAAGTCACAGAGGTATTCTTTTCTTGGAGAGCTTGAAGAGGCAACTATCACTTTGAATGTCTTGGGTAAATAGACCCCATTTGGGAAGATATTGATAGATAAGCATAAGAGAATTTAAGGAAATGCTATACCTTATATGTTTTGGTCCACATTAGGTCTTACCCGAGGAATAATTTCTGGTGCAATTAGGCTACAGTAAGACATACTGGCTGTGTGCAGAGTTTAAGTGTCTTTAAATACTGTGCATGTGCGTGTATATTATATTCATGGTATGAGAAAGAAGGGGAGGGAGAGAATATGCTAGGCTTTTGGCAAGGGATACTTAGGACTATATGAACTCATGCTAAAGTGTGTCCCATATAAAATATATTGATTAGTAATCAGTGTGGCATAAGGAGAAGTCACTTCAGGATGGAGAAATCTGTCAAAACACAGGCCTAAGCTCCATGCATAGAACAGAAGTCAATCTTAATAATGGCACCATCTTCACAACCAGCTAGTCCATAGACCACAAGAAGTTGTCAAAAAGAAATACTGAGAACAATGTATTTTCATATTTAGGTCCACCCATTGTTGGGCCTAGGAGTCATGTATTTCAGATGGGACTGTCATTTAAATCCAAAGGTTACGTGGTACAGATTGTCTAAATAGTGGCAATTGCATGTGATAAAATTATGCCTGCATCTGGAGACAGACCTTGATCTGGCAGAGATGCCTTCCTTAGTTATGGTATTGGAGGGCTGAGGGCTTCACCCCATCCTTTCTCTGCTCCATCACATCTATGTAGGTATAGTTTTTAAGCTGTATTATCTACAGGATTTATATTAAAATTCACAGAATTCTGTGAATAATATAATCCCTGGCTCATGCACTGTAACAAAAGAGGTCCTTAGATGGATCTTGTCCAATCTCCCCCCACCTGATGTATCCCTTAATTTAAAATTGTTAATCAAATGTCTAGGCTTTCTATTTCGATGAAGTCAATTGTCCCACAGCAGGCCATCAGCAATCAAAATTCATATCTGATCCTGTTGTTTTATAAAGAATGGTAATATTAAAATTGCAGCCAGGAACTTGCAGGCAGGCATCCTTTGCTGTTTATCTCTTTTTAAACATCATCAGAGCTATTTAAGCTAAATAATTATAGGCTCATAGATGTTAATATTTAGAGATGCAAGTTACAAGAACAAATTGTCCAAAAGCTCCAAATGAGGCACTAAAGCTATTGGCACCATATATGTGCTGGATTTTTAAAGGGACGCATTGGCCAGTTATAGACATTGCACATAAACAAGTGGTTAGAAACCAGTTTACACCTGCAACATCAGCAAAGATAGATTGGTTTAAAAATGGTGGAATCTGGTCTAAGATAGACCTGGATTGATGTGATCTCAGACTTAATCTATTTAGTTTAGACTGGTATATCAAACTTCTGTACCAGATTCCCTACCAGCTCAAGTTAGGTCACCAGCATCCCAGGCTACTTTATAGCTTCTCACTAGGACCCCCTCACAGGGAGGTTTGCTAGCAGCTGACCCACACTTGGCTGCTCCAGCTGAGCACTTAGCTGGCCCCCGCCCACACTTGGGCTCTCATAGAGCTGAATCAGCAAAGCCCTTTTGCCCAGCCCAGCCTAACCCAGCCCAGCCTCCTGCTTTCAGCCAGCTGTGAGCTGCAGCAAGGGGTCAGGTTGGGGGAGCCAAGGGAGTGTTTGTAGCTCAGGATTTTCCATCTTTATACGATGGCCCTAGGCAGAGAAGCAAGAAGAGGTGCTCTACAGAAGGAAGGGTTGGGCCATTTGGAGCTCTGGTGAACTGCAGGTGATGGTGCCAGCAGGTGCCTGGCATTCCCACCCCATGTGGCTGGAAAAGAGGCACTGCAGAAGGACTGACTGGGCTCTGGCAAATGGCAGAGCTCTGGCAAATGCCAGATGGCAGCAAGAGGTGTCCAGCGTGATTGCAGAAATCACAATTGTAGGGATTGTGCTGTGCACCTCCTTCTGCTACCTGCCATTCACCAGAGCTCCAAGGGGCCCAATCCCGCTTTCTGTGGAACGCATTCCCCCTCTCCCCCCTAACTGGTTGGGCTGTCAGGTGTGCCATGGTGATTCTCCTGGAAGCCTAGGGCTGGGTGTGGGGGAGGTTCTACAGTGCCCAGCAGCCAATTGGGGTGGCTCAGCTACTTGGCTCCACTCAGTATTCTCCCACAGTGTGGGGAGCCTATGGGGCATGGTGGTGGGCATTCAAGAGCACCCCCAACCTGCTTGCCTGACCATCAAAGAACAAGCACATGTTCTGTTTACTTCTGATCTAACATATGCCACTTACAGAAACATGGATAGCTTAGATCAACTCCACCTCAGGTTTTTTGAACATTTGCACTTAGCAGTGGCAATGTGTAGAGGATTCATGGAGGTGCCCATGCACCCCCTGAGAGCTCTGGTGCCCATGCACCCCCTGACAGGCTGTGTTCCCCACTTTGGTGATGGGCAGGGGGGCAGGTGGGAGCACCGGTGCCTCCCCTCCCTCCCCCCCCAAGCGCTGGCTGGGGAGTGGAGCTTCCAGGAGTGCCACAGCCACTTCTGGGAGCACCATGGCCGCTTCCCAGTTGGCATGATCAGCCGTGGAGGGATCCCCCCACTACTGGTAGGCACGATTGGCCATGGGCCCCACCCCCTCCCATTGCTGACTGGTCACGGGGGGGGGTATGTACCTCCCCTGACTCAGGTGGCACCACTCACTCATGGTACTTATAGAGCTATCAGAATATGAATATTTCTGAGAATGACTGGAACTTGATGTGTCTTTTTTCTGGGAGATGATCCTTAACTTTTTCTGTACCAACACCCTTTAGCATCAGGACACCCTGATTGTCTCTCATGTCCTAAAAATATTAGAAGATGCTATGGTTCTGTTCTTTAAGGTGGCAAGCAACTCCTGAAGGTATTGAGCTCTAGTTTCTATTGCTTAGAGAATGGAAGCATTAGATGCCATTACTTCAACTTGAAAGAAACTAGCTACGCAAAAGGAATCCTCATCCCTCTAGAAGCTAACTTTGCCAGTAACAAACAGTAAATTCAGAGGTGAGGGTAAGCCTGAGTTTGTTCGATTTTGTATTGTCTTCCATCATAATGCCATATGTATTAACCACTTTTAGAATTGGAACAATCCCTTTTATTAAAATATGCTTTGCCTAGGCATCATCTTTTAATTTAATCACAGAATTTATCCAATATGCCCAAAAGCAGACTACTTGCCAAAGATGTGGGAGACGTAGGTTCAATTCCTTCCTTTGCATATTGATATTAAATTCCACATATTTCACATCCGAAGGAGCTGTGATTGGAAACCAGCTGTCCAGCTTAAAGGTGCATATCTTTAACTACCCTATGCTAGGGAGTGATTCTTGTTTACTTGCTCTCTCTCCCAATAACTGTTTTAAAGGTCTTGTCACACGTTACACTTACGATGTATTAACTGCACTTAAAACACAAGTGTCCACGTGTTCAAGTAGTAAAACATATGCTAAGTGTGATCATATTTTGCTATGTATGACTGCATCATAGCACATTTAGGACTTTTTGGGGGAGGAGTATCTTTAGATAGTATTATGTAATACGTGTTCAGTTATCGTCCATCTGTTCCACTCCATAGACATACCAGCATATATTGTTCATTGGTGGTCCCAGCTCTGGCACTGAGCAGAGTCTTGAATCAGCTCTGTGTAGTCTTCCACTATCGCACATTACACTTAGAGATCATAATAAACATTATCATGCGACTACTCAGAACATTTTTTAACTTCTAATATAGCACGGTAATGCCTACTAACATCCAGATAAAATGCATGGTAAGTGTCCTGTGCTATATGAAGCGGAACAGTGCTATAATCACTCCTGTTGGCAACCGTCTCTAAAAGACTCTATAGATTGACAGTACAGGTTCTTCCTGATTGTGAGAGGTGGTTTGTTTTCTCTCTCATTTTTTTTTCCCGCGTTCCACTCCTCCTCTCCCTTCTCTGCCCATAATTGTCCTAATTTCCACCTATTTACATTCTCACTGACATCCTGTCACACTTTTAGCTTTTTTCATTCCTTAGAAATTTCAGAACAGCAGAGTCTCCCTATGCCTGAAGAAGGGTACTTGTTCCCGAAAACTTGCAAAGGACTTTGTTCCAACTACTCGGTTGGTCTAATAAAAGATAGCTACTAATATCTAATAAAAGATCTATCTACCCAAGGAACCTTGCCTGCCTATGTCCTTAGATCAACATGGCGACACCAAAAACCCTGCAGCATGGGTGACCCAGGCATAGAAGCACACCATTGTTGTTTCTCTTCCCGAAGTCAATATAATTATTTACTACATATTCATCCTTATGATTATTTACAGCTCTTGTTCAGAAAATGAACTGCTGTACAAAGAGTTTATGTAGCTTGCCAAAATCCTGCAGAATGCATACAACAGAGTCTGGAAGAAGCCATAGATTTTCTCAAGTTCCAGGCTGTGCATTCATCACATGTCTATGCATCTTCTCATTGTCTCATCTCTTAATAGATGGAAGCAGGTGATGTCAGTAATGTTTTAGTTTCATATAAATATGGACTGTATTACTTGGGCTTCACTGAAGAAGAGGATGAAAACAGACCTTAACATTCTATAATACACTGTCCAGGTATCATACAAAAGAAGCTAAGCTCCAAGGCTATTTTCTATCTAATTTATAAAATTAAATCACAAATGTCATCCCATATAAATGGCCATATGTTGGAAAGTGATTCACATTATAAAAGACAAGATGTATATGAATTCTGTGAAATTGCAAGCAGGGACATTAATTACATCTGAATTATTGGCAGACCTTGCCCATCCCCAGTACCTTTAGCCAAATGAAAAAAAAAAATTAACCTTTGATATGATACATGATGATTCAAGAGCAACTACAAATACATAACTAGACTATTTTTAAAATAGTCTAATTTCATTTTAGACCACTGAATTTGACCAATACATTGGAATAGGATTTGTGCTTGCAAGTTTCAGTCTCATTACTAGTGGACAGAAGTTTGCTTCATACAAACTGCAGTCACCCTTGATTCTATATTAGCTTGATGATTTGCTACTGTCAGATATGTTTGACCAGGATTTTTTAGGTCAGCTCACAGAGGTAGTAAAGGCTAAAGATGTGGTAGTCATGGGGGACCTGAACTTCCCGGCTGTCTGCTGGGAGGAGCAATCAGTCAGGTCTGATCGCTCACGTAGGTTCTTAGACAGAGTGCAGGACCTCCATCTAACCCAGGAGGTGCACAGCCCCACCAGGCGGGACACCTTGTTGGACCTAGTGCTGGCCATGGGTGATGACCTGGTGAGGGGGCTGCGGGTGCTCGACCATCTGGGCAACAGTGATCATCGCCTGCTGGAATTTACCATCCAGCATGAGGTGGCAAAGGCATGCGGTAAGGCAGCAGCCCTAGACTTTAGGAGGGCAAACTTCAACGAGCTAAGGAGGATAGTTGGGGATGC
>NW_017728906.1:4758202-4783396 GCF_001723895.1 Crocodylus porosus | reverse complement strand
AGGAGTGACCAGGAATAACGGTCACAAGCTGGCAGAGGGTAGGTTTAGATTAGATATCAGGAAGCGCTGCTTCATGGTCAGGGCAGCTAGGATCTGGAACCAACTTCCAAGAGAAGTGGTGCAGGCTCCTACCCTGGGGGTCTTTAAGAGGAGGCTGGATGAACATCTTGCTGGGGTTGTTTGACCCCAGTATTATTTCCTGCCATGGCAGGGGGTCGAACTAGATGATCTGCTCAGGTCCCTTCCGACCCTAGAAACTATGAAACTATGTCTCAAAATTTTAACAGTGATAAATATATTAGAGATCTGCATGGGTCTGATTTTTAAAGGCCTGCTTCCAACCCGAACCCAATATTATACAACCCGACCCAAACCTGCAACCTGCATTAGCAAGTGTTCTCACCCCCTAACTGTCCCAATCTGCTTTAAGTAAACCCAACAATCCAAGCTTCCTTGGGGGGAGCAGTCTCCAGGGTTAGCCCAGAGACAAGAAAACAAAATGCTTCCCCAGGTGCTAAAAAGCACAGAAAACTGTTCATTTGAACTGTGCCTTCTTTTCTGGGTGTGGGGTTAGGGGATCTTGTCTCTGGGGTCTGTCCAGAGATGAGAAAAAATGCTTATCCAGAAGTGAAAAATCATGGGAAGCTGCTTGTTACTCGGGGGGGTGGGGAGGAGGGGAGATGTCGGTGGGAGGTGGAGGGAGAAAGAGGATAAGGTGGAAAATACAGCCAATCCCAGCCGTAGCTGGTAAAAGTGGCATGCTGCTGACCATGCTGGTCTTAATTCCTGGCTTTTAGCAGCTACTTAGTTGAAGAGAGTGTTAATTAACTAGCTTGCCTCCTGGCTGGGTGTCTCTTTGCAAAGAGTTTCCCTACTTGCAAATTAGACACAAAAAATGGTGAGGCTTATTCCAAGATGAGTCCAACCTGAAAATATTTTCTGACCCACATCTGAACTGCAGAATATGAATTAGTTCACATTCCAGCCTATACCCGATCCACTTTGTGGGTTGCCTGAAGACACCCTTGAGTATCTGACCCTGGTGTAGGGGGAGAGAGAATATATATCTCCATAGTGCATAAAATCCCTAGTCAAGACAGGGATCTGTTCTGTACAAATATATGTGAAAATGTTGTCCCTATCCATCAATGTTGACAGCCTGTGTTGTAAAAAATGTATTACAATGCACATCTGAAGTTTTTAAACTCCCTCTTTTTTGTTTTCCGCCCACGTGTTATTCTCCTGTATCCTTTCCAATCCGCCTACATATTCCTCTTTGTACTCCATTTAATCCTTCTGTTGCTCAAACTGTCTCTCCAGAACACTCTTTTTATTCCTGGCCGTAAAGCTCCACTGATGAGTTATAGGGAAAAACCTCTGCTGGTCTTGCTCTCATGAACTATGGGTTGTCTTTGTCCTTCCATCCACCTTGATGGGTCCTGAAAACCCTTGTATTTGAAGAGTGTAACTGGCAGAATAGATCTTTCCAGATTTATTGTAACCTATATAGATTTGTGCAAGTACAAGGTCAGAAGCAATAATGGAGTCAGAGTGAGAAAGCTAGAGAAATCATATCTTTGCTACCTTGTAGGGGTGTTAAGAAACATCATTATCTAATGTTTGTGAGATGCTTTGTAATCACTGGATGAAAGCTGCCAGAAAAGTATCAAATCTTACTGAAATCTTTGACAATTTTGGCTCAATGTTTGGATCCTTGTGCTTTCCAGGCCAAGTCTCCAGTGATTTATGAACCATGGGTTGCACTGGTGAGCACTGGAAGGCTCTGTCAGCAGGGAACAACATGCAGTATACAGAAGTGAGGGTTGTCCATTGTTTTTAAATATTCTTACATAAACTGGGCCACATCCCATGCTTCGGTGGGTCTGTTACATTGTTAAGTATATCCAAAGTTGTATCTTCACTGAATGTAATGCTGTTAAGCATTCCATGGGATGTCAACTTTCTGAATTAGTTGTTAACATCCACCTTTTCCCAGATATCAGAATGAAAAAAAGCTGCTTAACATCAGGAGCTATTTACATGGTATCAGTGCCATCATTCAGATTTGTTTTCAATGACAATAAATGTAAATAAAAAATTATGAAAACATGCTTTGACGTTGACACGGAGAAAGTAGCTTCCATCTTACCTGTTTCCATTTCAGACCTTCTGCACAAATAAAAGTAATGTCATTTTTTTTGTGTGTGAATGTATAACCCTGTTTATCTTTGACTTTTATATGCAGTGGTCTTCGTGAATAGTTCTTCACTCTTGTTTCTTGGGGAAAGTGGCACATACATTTGGAATCGGCTTGTGCTGTGGAAGTACCAGTTACTTATACTCTGATTACTTACAGGTGAATCAGAAGCAAAGAAGGTACCAGCTTCCAATCTGTCAGATGAAACTGAGTCACCTTCTTTTAAGGGGAAGGGTTGTTGCTGATATAGTATGTGTAAAGCATTCTAATGGAAAAACTAAATTAATCCTCCAATAATAATGTACTATTTCACAATTACCAAGTAGTTACAAATGAAGCAGTCAAGGGATTAAAGTATTATTCATTTCAGCAGCCTAAGGATACAAAAGGCTACCTCATCCCTCAAGGTAACTCTAATCAATGATTAACTAAAAGACTACAGATAGTAGAAAATGAGTCCAAAGCTTCATTTTTGGGGCGGGGGGGGATTTTATATTAGGTTATATATTCCACAAAAAAAAGAAAAAATCTAAGAAAAGTTCATGTTACACTGTTCAGCACTCAAAAGTCATGAAATGCCAAAGTGCAGATTGTACAAACTCTACTCTTTTGGTGTGAATAAGGATGCAATCTTTTAAATGCATGATTACCTACAGGGCCCAATGCTCTCATGACACTATTGTCAGTCCAAATTAACTCTACTGAAGCCTCATTGATTCATAGCTTCTGAGGCCAGAAGGGATAATTATCATAATCTGATCTGCCTTTTTCATAAAGCAGGTCACCAAACATCCCAGAGTAATTTTTGCATCAAGCCCATGGCATCTGTTTAAGTTTCAGGACATCCAGACTTAATTTAAGGACTGCTGGTAATGGACAAACCACAATGCTATTAGTGGAGTTGTCCCAATATTTAATTACCCTCCATGGCTATGCACATGTGTGCATTTCTTAGGCTAGAATTAAATCCATTCAAGGCCTCTGGCTGGATGGCAACACAGGTGAGCATTCGAGCACAAAAGGCTGCTCATTGGTCACTCCTGTCCTTAGAGAGCCCAAATGATTGATAGCTGGCCCTCTACTCTGTCAGAGAAGCATGCAAGCTGTCAATAAGCAGCTGGCAGCTGCTGAGAAGGGGGAGGAGTGCTACTCTCCTCATTCGGTTGTGTGGCCTGGAGGGGTATTTGGAGCAAGGGGCTGTCTTCTGGGGCTGGAAATTTCTGGCGGTTCTGGGAGGGCTTCAGCTCCATGTGCATCTGCCTCCCACTGTGAGAAAGTGTCCCCCAGTCCCTGCACCTCTCCAAGTCACCCAGGAAGCATGCAGGATACAGAAGATGAGGCAGAACAACTGGACCTGTCCTACAATTCAGTGGGTTCAGCTGTAGGAAATGCCCCTGCCCATGCAAAGATGGGTACCCCAGTCTCAACAGGGTTAGAACATAGGTCCCTGGTGCTTGCAACTTCATGGGAAAGTTCCAGCTTGAGGGACTACCCTCCAAGCTTCAACAAACTGCAGCAGGGTACCCACAGGACTTGCTGAAAGCTCACCCCGGGCAGGCTATCACAGAGCCAGAGCTCTACCTCCTTTCCTTTCTCTTGGAGGGAGAGGGAGAGCTGAGGACATGGAACACTAGTTGTCTACAACATCTGAGAAGTGTAAAACCATTCCAGTTATATGGGTGGAGAGAATTTGGAAATGAGAGAATTTCTTGTGGAAGAGCCAGTTCTATTCTATGAGAAACCCCTTGAATGGCTGCACACTTTTCCCATGCCAGGAGAAGGCTTTTCTCCCAGCACAGATATATTGCCTATTCATGACTGATTTCAAGGATATGTTAAGGTGTAGGCATTGCAGGCTTTGCCGTGCTCATGGCAGTGGTTTCTGCTGATAATACTAGTATCTCAGCTTTCATTTAAACATATACTTGGATTTCAAAAAACGCTTTGACTTGGTCCCCCATGATGTCCTCGTGGCAAAATTGGAGAACTGCGGCCTCAACAACCTTATGGTCCGATGGCTGGGGAACTGGCTCTGTGATCAGACCCAGCAAGTGATAGTCAATGGAACTGAGTCAGAATGGCACATGGTGATCAGTGGCATCCCTCAGGTTCAGTACTCAGACCAGTACTCTTTAATATATTCATTAACAACCTGGGTTTGGGTGTCAGAAGTGGACTGGCTATGCTTGTGGATAACATCAAAGTATGGTGAAGTGCGGTTACACTGGAGGATAGGCTGGGGATTCAGGCTGACCTGGACAGGCTTACAAGGTGGCTGGACATAAATCTGTTGACTTTCAACATAGAGAAATGCAAGCTGCTCCACCTTGGGATAAAGAACTCACATCATACCTATAGGCTTGGCAGTGCTTCACTCACTAGCACTACATCTGAAAGAGACTTGGGGTCATGATTCACCGCAAGGTAAATATAAGCCACCAGTGCAATGTCACAGCTGGCAAAGCAGATAAAACCCTGGCTTGCATCTACCAATGCATCTCAAGAATGACCCAAGATGTCATTCTCCTGCTTTACTCAGCTTTGGTGAGGCCACAGCTGGAGTACTGCATTGAATTCTGGGCACCAAATTTTACAAAGGACAAGAAGCCCAAGAGAGTGCAGAGGAGAGCCATGTGCATGACTGGAGGTCAAGAGAGCAGGCCTTATGATGAGAGGCTGAGAGGAATGGGACTTTTCAGCTTGGAGAAGCATAGGCTCAGGGGGGATTTGGTGGCACATCAAGAGGTGCACATCAAGATCTGAGAGAACATCTGTTCACCAGGGCTCCCCTAGGGAATCCAGGTCCGACAGTCACAAACTACTGGAAAACCATTTTAGACTGGACATAAGGAAAAGCTTCTTTACCATCTGAGTCTCCAGAGTCTGGAATAGACTCTCCCCCAGAAATGGTGCAAACACCTACTCTGGACATGTTCAAAAATCTTTGGATGATTATCTTGCTGGGATCATCTGACCCCAGCTGGCTTCCTGCCCTTTGGGACCCAGTGATCTCATGAAGTCCATTCCAGCCCTAATGCCTGTGATATCCATGAAATCTATATGTATATTTCTAGACACCAGGGTGAAAAAGAAAAAAAAATGGAAACATGAATGATGTGCAATAGAAACCATGTTGTCTGCTTGAGTTTCCAGACAGGTCTAAGACTGAGATATCCAACTCATTTATGGAGGATGTTGAATTTTACTATTTAATTTTAGCTTGCAGACTGCTTTGAAAATTTAGACGACATACTTGCCCCTCAGACCATAACAACTCCTGCTTCAGTCAATAGGAGGCTTGCACAAAAATTAGAGTAATACATGACCTTGGTGGGTAATTATAGTAGTCATTTATCATTCCCGTCCTCCTATCTCTAAGGTCCAGATTCTTTTCCACATATTAGGCATCCATTTAAGCCATGAAAATCCATTAAAACATCAAAGATTTAGTAACAAAAAAACACTGAGGAGGAGAAGGAAACACCCACCTGCTACATTAACCGTTCTACAGGGACTCAAACAGGGTAAAGTAGAATCAAACTCAGGTACCTAATTTCACTTGTCTCCTGTAGGCAGAAGAGAATTTAGATCTTTGTTTCTCATCCCTTCTTCTTCTTCATATCCCTAAATGAAGCAACTCCTGACTTCATCTGGCTTCAGTCCCACTGCTTTCCCTTTAGATCATTCCATTTCCTAAAGTGAGATACTCGGTGCTGACCTTTCTATTGGCACAGCTGGGTACATGAGCTAATATTCCAGTGTGAATAACTGGATGGCTTGTGACTGTCCATCACTGTTTCCAACTCTGAATAGATTCAGAAATATGGTGTTACTGTGACTGTACTACAGGAGTAAGAAATGGAAGAGGATATGGCTTTCAGGGACACTGAGGAGGCACAGTTCCCATAGCAGGTAAACATAGGGCCTCCAGCAACTGTAAAACCACCTCTGTTGCTTCCCTTTGTGGAAGCAGCTCCTACTTCTTCAGCCAACATAGAACCTTGGAGACCTTAAAAATTCAGGAGAGAATGTGTCCTCCATTCTTCTGAACTGAAGGTAAAATGTCAAGTGTCACTGGAAAATGGAGGTCTAGTGAATTTCTATATGCAAACATGTTAATTTTTCAACCGTAAGTGTCTCAACATGCTGATTTTAGGAGGCAGACATTCTAACACCATTGAAGTGTCTCTCTTTCTGGGCTACAACATGGTAGGCATGCTCTGCTGGGAGCACTAGTTGAGTGTGTATCTTTAAAAGAAAGTGGAAAAATAACTTTTTCAAATGAAATGAGATTTGTTTTGTTTTTGGTTTGGTAGACTATAATTGGTGGACATGGCAGTTGGCAGGCTCCACATCCTTTTCCCTCAAAATGTGGCACAGGAGCATTTTTTTGTGCTAGAAACAGAGTGGCCCCTACTGCCAAGCCAGAGTGTTTGTTTGATACCAACTGGGAGAATGCTGATAAAGCCTGTATGGTGATAACAATGATTAGATCTAATGAGATCACAACCCAGAGGTAACAGTGTAAGATGATATGAAAGAGAAGTAAAGCTTAGTGAACAGTACTGATAGCACACATTTGCCCTTTGTTTTTTTTATTGGGGAGGGGTAGAAGAGAGGGAGGAGGTTTAAAAAAACCAAAATAAACATATTTAAAAAAAATTTCATCAGACATCTTGTTGTTACATAACAGCAGGTCTGACCAGAAGGGATTCTTTAAGAATGCATCTTCAGTAAATGAGAGGAAAAAAGAATCAGAAATTTAGAAAACAATTTGATGGCAGAAGCTGGATTGTAAAGAACCTACTTGGCAATAACCAATGCCATTCTACATTCCCCAAGCATGTCTAGTGATTCGTCAATTAATTACCTGAGCAAAATTCTTCCCCCCACCCTTTTTTAAAATACTTGTAAAATATCTCCATATGTAAGAAAAAAGTGAACAAGCCAGAATTCCAGACTTCATTTTCCTGTAGCCAGCAAATATTACAAATAAATAAATAAATCTACACTTAATTATCTTTCAAGATTTATCTCTTTTGGTCTAAGGACATCACATCCCCATATAAACCGTAATCAGCTCACATGACTTGCCTATATGATAAGTGCTAGAAATTGTTATACCAATTATCAGTACTTCTGTGTGTGGGTGGATGTGCAAGTGCTGGTAAAACTGTGCCTTACATTAGAGAATAATGTATAGTGAGTTAATAAGAGGCATGGATTCACTGGATATTGGTTGCTCCACATTAACTGTGTGCCTGCTTTTACCCTGAGGTAAGGCTAAATTCAAACAGCTTTGTCCTCAGAGAAGCAAAGCAGCAGCTGATTCATAAGGCTCTGTCTCTTTATAACTTGCTATACTTAGAGAGTTGGCAGTGGTGGCAGTGATTCCTCCTGATCAAGGATGATCACTTCCACAGGTCAACTGAAGTGTTGTAAATGAGTCAGTTGATGGCTAAGGTGAATCCTAGAGCCTCAGACTCTGGAAAATGCCACAGGTGGTGGTTAAAGGGAGCTGGTGAAGCACCTTTGTTTTTCCAGAGTTAATGGTCAGTTCCAAAGTGATTGTGACCGAGCAGTCCTTTTTAGGATCACCTCTGCTTACCCCGCGCAAGAAGGGAACTAGAAAAGGTGCCCCAAACATAGGCAGTCCCACCTTATCTTACCCAACAGGATAGCCACTTCCAAGGGGGATCACTCAAATTGTGGTCAAAACCAAACATGTCCTTTACTTCTTGGAATGTATGAATCCTACCAAATGACCTGAACAAGCACAGACTTGAATGTAGAACAGCTATTGTCACCTGAGAACACTTGTGATACAACACGAGTATCACTGCTCTCAGCAAGACCAGTTGTACAGACGAAAGCCATCTGGGGGAGGAGTGGGGTGGTTATAGGCTCTTTTGGAAAGGGAAACCTGCAAATGATTAGTGAATACATGGTGTTCATTTTGCCATTAAGAACTAGATTGTCAGCTGAATGACCAAATTCCCTGTTGGCATTAATGAGCGCCTCTTGATTCTCTCCCGCCAACTGACCAACAATTCATTTGCTGCTGTCATCAGTGCATACACCCCAACACTCAAAGCTGAGGAAGAACAGGAAGAACAGGTTTATGCTGACCTTGATGAAATCCTGACTATCATCCCACAACAGGATAAGATCATCCTCCTTGGAGATTTCAATGTGAGAGTTGGCCAGGACTTTAACATGTGGAGGGGCACCATTAGAAGGAAGGAGTGGGCAAGGCTAATTCCAACAGCATCCTCTTACTCAGTAAATGTACAGAGCATGACTTTTGTCATTACTAAGACTATCTTCAGACAATGTGACTTTGAGTGTGTCTATAAAGCAAATGCCTCTGGGGAAAACAGCAGGGGAGCATCCTTCTTTTTGAATGAATAAAGTGTTAAAGTTCTTACTGAGGAGGCCACCTATTGTGAGATTAACAACTGTGATGTAGACTTGTGTACTATGGACTTAGACCACCTAACTTATGTCACATATGACACCAAACAGCCAAAAGAGGATACATTTCCAGGTATAGGCTGAATCTTAGGTGGCAAAGCAGGTAAGAGGCACTCTATTCTATTACATTCTCTTTATTATATTTATTTTCCTGATGAAGTGAGGCATAGTAAGCTTATTTTGTCCAAGGTTAGTGAGCAAATCCAGGAACAGAATCCAGGCACTTGATTCAGTGCTTAGATCAAACCTGTTTTAGAATAGCAAACCATGAAAAGTGTGTTATAATAGATCTGTGTATAAGAAAATATACTGTGTTGTTATCTGGGCAAATAGAGATGAGATTACTTAGATTAAATAGAACTCAAGGGATCTAAAAAGGAAAAAAAAAGCAGCAGAAAGGGGGAGATTACAACCTTGTTGTTCGGCATGGTAGTGAATCTTGTCAGTGTGAAAGGAAATTGAAGATAGCTTTCGGTTTGTATCAGAGAACACATTTGGTTTCTTAGTAGCACATGTGTTCTCATTTAGCTAGTTAAACAATGCAGCCACTACCCTTTTCCCAGTTCATATGGGTTAGCTTCATGACTAATTGTGGTAAAATTTAGGATGACGTGTCACTGGCTCCTCGTCAGATAAGGCACTGACACATCTCCCAGATCAAATGACGATTCCTGAAGGAATTTCGATCTTGGAATTTCTCATTCCCTCCCACAAATCCTCTTATGAGAAGGCAAGAGCAGGGCATGTGTTATAAAACCCAGGGAATAGCCTTATGTCAGATGAAACAATGTATGCAGTACCCAGAAGTGTAGGAGTTGCAAGCCTAATTTATGATTCTGCTAGAGAGGAAATTATTCCAAAAGGCCTTTTGCTATTCCCTCCCCTAATGCAATGGCTATGAGGATCGACCTTGTAACAGGAGAGAGGTCAGTGACATAGGATTACATAAGGCCATTTGCTATGCAGAAATAAACAGATGGTCTAAAAGTGTTTAATTTTTTTAAATGAAATCAGATGCAAGAAAACTTCAGCTTACAGCAGAAGAGGAGTCTCAGAAGAGTGAACAGAGCAAGGGTTTGTTTTTATTTCAGTTGGCGCTAACTTGGGAACCATTATGGGAATTTAAAAAAAAAGAAATGCTTAGCTCTTTGACACACCAAGTCATTTAGAATGAGTAAAGGAACACCTCCCATTGTACTTCCCTGAGAGGATTTTGAAGAAACACTCAAGGTATGACTAAACCATTGAAGGACTGTGTGGGAGAATGATGCAATGAAGCATGCTATACCTGCTTCCCATGTGCTACAATGTAAATTGGATGTAGTGCAGTTGCTTTAGTGCAGCTCTGGATGTGTGGCAATGGGCCTGTTCTCTTGGGAGTCTTTATCACCCCAATGACATGCTAAAGTGGCTATATGATTTCTGTTTTGAGGAAAGAGAATGCAGTGCCTCACTGTGGTATTCTCTATGGCTGTGCTTCCCAAACTTTTCCTCAACATGGCCCCTCACTCTTAACCCACAGTGCCCCATCCCTGTGACCCCATCCACTAATGTTGCAACCCCATTTGGGGTTGCAGCCCAGAGTTTGGGAACCACTGCCTTATGGCAACCTTTTGACTAGGGACAGACATTACAGATAAACTGGTTTAAGTGATCAGAAACTGGTTTAAACCTGTAAGAACAGAGCAGTGCACATAAACCAGTTGAAAATGGCTGAAACTAGCTTGAGATAAACCTGGTTGAATGTAGCATCAGACTTAACTGATTTGGCTCAAACCGATTTATGCAATGTCTGTCTCAGACCCCTTGCTGGTTTAAGATAAAAAATACTCCCCCTGGCATGCTCTCTGTTGGACGGGGCTCTCTGCTCCACAGCAGGGATGGCCCCTTCTCTTTACTCCCTGGCTGGAGCTCTGGCAGAGACTGCAGGCATAGCAGGGTCTGCCTGGCTTCTACCTGCCCTCCCCCTTTGCTGCTCTCCGTTGAAGCAGCATTCTCCCTCCCTCCCTCCATCTCCCACAGCACGGACCCCAGGCCTAGGGACCCTAGGCATGTAGTATGTTAGCCAATCCTGAGAGGTGCCTGTATGTCTCTCCAGTTTCGCAGGGACAGGCAGACAGAACAGTGATCGTTTAGGGCTTTTTGGAGCTAATCAACAGATCAGCTGTCAAGCTGTTTAAGAAGAGTTTGAACTAATGGAGAGAGACTATTGTTTTCCTGATGAGGTAATAATCTATTATCTATTATCAGCTCCCTGCTGGCTTGCTTGCCTGTCAGTTTGCTGCAGGCAGTATAAAAAGCAGGGAGAGGGAGATTGAAAAGCTCTGTATCATGAACAGATGCATGCACTGCACTCCCCCCTTACCTCATAGTGCTAGCAGGGGCTAAGGGCTGGCAACACATCCACCCCTTGAGCAGCCAGCAGGGAAAAACTTGGGATGGTACAAGCAGTGTGGGGGTTTACGCCCCTCCCTAATCAGAGCATCCTGCTTGGGCCTGGCTGTGCCCCCCCTCCCCCAGCTCAGCACTCTGGAAGGCAAGGGAGGGCTCCTCTAGCTCTTCCCTGGCTTCTAGCCAGAACCACTGCAGGCATGTGCCTGAATTTCCTCATTCCAGAGAGAATGTCTGTCTAGTTATAAATGAGTTCAGCCTAGCCAGGTTAGACTAACCTGCAAAGATTGAATCAATTCAGGCTCAGGCTTTTTGAATGTCTATCCCTAGCCTTTGACACTATAGACCTTCCTGCAAAAACTGGCACAGATTCTGATTTGAAAGAAAGATTCTAAGTTTACATTGGGTTATGTTGCAGCTCTCATGTGGAAAGGCACAATAATGCTTTTCTTTTGGCTAACTGTCCATTTATACTTATTTCAGATGAACCTCCCCCCTCCCATTTTCTCTGGCTATAAGCCTTGCTCTCAGTTTAACACCATCTCTTGCAAACCTGGTGTTATCCATTTTTATCCTTGTAAATTGACTATAGGAATTTCAAGCCTTGATACTGAGATTACAGTTTTGTATGTTTCCAAATGAAATAGAAGCCCACAAGTGTTCAAATACCTGTCTTCATTTCTCATTGATTTTTCCATTTTGAATCTTTATCACACATTTAAAATAATTGATTTGGGACATCAAGGGTTAAAGAGAGGTAGTTTCTTTGCCTATTGTAGCCCTGCTCTTGCAGTCCTTTTTTAATCCACTATCCCCCTATAATATACATTTTCCTTTTAAAAATAGTGTAACAAATTAAAACCAGAATAAAGGAAAAGTGAATGTAGTCATCGTAATTTCTGTGAAGGTGAAAATCAATTTCAGGCACAGACATTAAAGGAATAGCATTTCAATAAGTTACTTTATACAACAAGTGAATTATTATTTTAGATATTTATTTCAGCACATGTAATGTACATGAAAAGTAGCAGACTGACATCACAACGGACTAAAATCCTTTCACTAAAGAAGAAATATCACACCAGCAATAACAACAACTTATATAGCAAATACCTCTTATATAGCACTTCTCATCAGTAAATCTTCAAGTGCTTTACAAAGGAAATTGGTATTATCTACAAATCATAGGAATACAGGGCTAGAAAGTATCTTGAGAAGTCATGTATACCACACCCTGCATGATGCAGGATCAAATCTATCCAGATCATGTCCAGCCGCTATTTGTCTATCCTGTTCTTAGAAGTCTCTAATGAAGAAGATTCTACAACCTCCCTCCTGTTCTAGTGATTCAGTTCTATTAGAATAGGCAAGCTGTTCCTAATGTCTAGCCTACATCACGTCACATTTGCTGGAAATAAAACTAATTTCTTCCTGTCCCACCTACAGTGGACATGGTGTACAATTGATTGCAATCTTCTTTATATGAACTGTTCACTGAGGGAAGATTATGCCCCTCCTCTGTTTAGTCTTCATTTTTTTCTCCAAACCTCTTATATATCCTTGGTCCCTGCTGGACAATCTCCAGATAAGCAGAGAGGGAGACAGAGAGGTGATATGGCTTGCACAAGTTCACTTGCAGTCTCTTGAGCTCAATTTAGTGCCTCATTACTACTTGGAGCAAGTTACTCCAGTGTCCCACCAAACTTCTACTGTGCATCCTGTTGTAATCCTAAAGTTTTCATAGATGTCATGGACTTTAGGGCTGGAAGGGACCTTGTGAGATCACTGGCTCTAGCCCCCTGCCCAAAGGGCAGGAAGTCAGCTGGGGTCAGATGACCCCCGCAAGATAATCATCCAAATGCTTCTTGAATGTGTCCAGAGTAGGTGCTTACACCGCTTCTCGGGGGAGTCTATTCCAGACTCGGGGGACTTGCATATTAAAAAAGTTTTTCCTTATGTTCAGGCTAAAATGGTCTTCCAGGAATTTTTTACCATTAGACCTTGTCTTCCTTTGGGGTGCCCTGGTGAACAGATGTTCTCCCAGTTCCTGATGCACACCCTTTATATACTTATAGGCTGCCACCAGGTGCTTCATGAGCCTTCTCTTCTCCAGGCTGAAGAGTCCTATGGCTCTCAGCCTCTCCTCATAAGGCCTGCTCTCTTGGCTTCTGATCATGCACATGGCTGTCTACTGGACTCAAGCTTTTCCATGTCCTTCCTAAAATGTGGGGCCCCAAACTGGATGCAGCACTCCGGGTATTGCCTCACCAAGGCCAAATAAAGCAGGAGAATGACATCTTGGGTCTTGCTTGGGATGTATCTGTAGATGCAAGCCAAGTTTTTATTTGCTTTGCCAACTGCAGCATCACATTGGTGGCTCGTATTCATCTTGTGGTGAATCATGACCCCCAAGTCTCTTTGATTTGTAGTGCTAGTGAGTGTAGCACTTCCAAGCCTATAGATAGGTATGTTGTGGATTCTGTCTCCCGAGGTGGAGCACCTTGCATTTCTCTGTTGAAAGTCAACAGGTTTTGATCCACCCACTTTGCTAGGCTGTCCAAATTGGCCTGAATCCCTAGGCTATCCTCTAGTGCAGGGGCGGGCAATTATTTTTGGCAAGCCATCGAGGGCCGCATGACAGGCAGCCCAGGGCAGATAAATATTTTCTAAATTTTTTAGGGGCCCCGCGGGTCTGATGGAATTGTCTGGTGGGCTGCATCCAGCCCCCAGGCCACATTTTGCCCACTCCTGCTCTAGTGTGACTACACTTCCCCATAATTCAGTGTCATCTGCAAACTTGGCCAGTCTGCTTCTAACTCCTGAATCAAGGTCATTTATGAATATGTTAAAGAGTACTGGTCTGAGTACTGAACCCTGAGGGATGCCACTGGTCACCATGCACCATGTTGATTCAGTTTCATCGACTATTACTCTCTGGGTCTGACCGTGAAGTCAGTCCCCTAGTTATCAGACTGTAAGGTTGTCGAGTTCGCAGTTCCCCAATTTTGTAATGAGAACATCATGGGAGACTAAGTCAAAGGCTTTTTTGAAATCCAAGTAAATGACATCAGCCTCTCCTCCCCTGTCCAGGTGACACGTCACCTGGTCATAGAAGGAGATGAGGTTGGTCAGGCACAACCTACCTGTAATGAAGCCATGTTGGCTGTCTCTCAGGATGACACCTTCTGTTAGCCTATTGTCGATGGATTCTTTAATAATTTTTTTCATGATATTTCTAGGGATTGAGGTCAAACTGATTGGCTTGTAGTTCCTTGGATCTTCCTTCCTTCCTTTCTTGAAGATAGGCACCACATTGGCCCTCTTCTAATCTTCAGGAACCTCTCCTGACTGCCACGAGATCTCAAATATCCTAGCCATTGGTCATGCTATGATGTCAGCCAAGTCTTTTAGCACTCTTGGGTGCATTTCATCAGGGCCTGCTGACTTCTGGATGTCCAGCTTCTCAAGGTGTTGCCTCAGAAGGTCTTTGCCAAACGCAGGTGTGTGGTCATCAGGTGTGTGGTCATGTGTACCGTCATCATCCTGTGTCCTGTCAGGAAGGGTGCCCCCCTTGGGGTGCTGAAAAGCCAATGCAAAATAATAGTTAAGAAGAGTTTCCTGAGTGTCGGATGTCAGCTTCCCCATTTGGTTCAGCAGGGGCCCAAGGTTACTCTTATTTCTCTTCAACTGCCCACATATCTGAAGAAGGACTTTTTATTGTCCTTGATTCCTGTAGCTTGATTTTTATTGTCCTTGATTCCTGTAGCTTGAGCTTGGTTTCAGCCTTGGATTTTCTGGTCTGCTCCCTACAGGTGCGGGCCTCCTTAGAGGTATTTCCCATTTTCTAATCCTTTACATGTTCCTCTTTTAAGATTCAGGAGGTCTATGAGTTACCTACTGAGAGTTCCCTCTCCTCATAGGTTATATCAGTTTTGGTGCCCATTCAGTTTCTTGCCTCTTCTCAGATGCACCATTTAGTGTACCTGTAAGGTGAATACTAGTTGAATGCAGAGTTGAGCTCAGATCCTCATTTAATGAGGGCTTAAAACACTTATTTAATAACCTTTAAAATCCTTTTATGTATTACCTTAAGCAAAATGTAGGGCAGGGTGATACCTACCTTCTGCCTGACTTCTGATTAATGTTGCTAACCACATCTCTACATAATGTTGGGTAGACCTTTTATGCTTAGTCTCTAAGATCTTTAAACAGGCAAATTACTTTCCTTACTGGAACCTACAACATTAAAATATTTAATAAGGGGCTCACTGAAAGCAGCAGTAAAAGGTTGGTGTAGTCATCCAAGTAAAATGATGAGGACATGGCAGCGGAAGAAGGAAAGCTTTGATTATCATGCACTTGGACTTTACTGTAATACAAGAGTGCTATGCAGTAAGACACATTTATTAGACTTGGGTCATAGGGGACTTCTTACAAACAGGATTGTAACAACAGGGTTGCACAGGAGTGTTTCTTTTTTGGGTTTTTTTTTGCGGGGGGGGGGGCACAAATCAATCCTTGCTCTGAAAGAAAAGTATTTGCCCACCAAAGAATAGCCTCCTGTTAACTAACAGGATGTTTCAAAAATTTATTTTTTAAAGAATTCAAAACCCACTAAGACATTGGCAAGTTCTGGAAAGGTTTCATGGCAATCTGTGTTGCGTGTTTTTTCAGTAACCGGAAACAAACCAGGATGCTTTTAAACCCCATTGCTAATGACATATTATTGAACTAATCACTGATACTTAAAACTATTTTACTCAAAATATTTACATGATAGACAGACTTCTTGGGGTTTTTTTAATCCCCCTCCTCCTTTCCCCTCTACTGTTTTGATATGAGGGTAGTTAATTTAGATGAGACAGTACCAAAGAAATTAACACTAAAATAAGAGAAGGGGTTAAAATAAGCTAGAGCAGAGAGAAACATAAGCCCCTCCGCACATTTCCCTAAAATCAGAGGGGAGCTTTATCCCCCACCACTCTCCCCTAGACTTGCTTAAGCATTGCTCCCACCCAGCTGTCCCTCCTCCTTGGCTGGTGTGGTGAGAGCTCCCCCTCCTGTTCAATCTGCTTTAACCAATGAATAACAGTAAGGGCTGTGTAAAATGATACTATGAAAAGGACTAGAGGGATGAAAGAATGGAAGAACAAATTCCTTTCCTTACTCCTAATCAGGCTGGTAACAAATATAGTCTTGGAGCCCTAAAAATCTCGTGGAAAATTCCTTTGTTAAGCAACAACGAGTTCCCTGCAAGTTAGGTGAAATGTAACTTTCTCAGACTTTATTGCAGAAAGTTATTTCCATCAGCTGATTGTTTAGTGACTTAGGGATTTGGGGTTATATGTGAATTTTAGGTGGCTCACAGAGTTTTTAGCCCCTGGATTGTCCACACATTAACACCTGAAACTAGTTTTAAGAACTCTTTAGGTGGCTTAAACTTCTGTGTTACCCAGCAACTCTAGGCTATACATTAACCCTGCTAACCTCCCCCACCCAGGATCAGGCCCACTGCCCACTTCCTATACCTCCACAATTGGACTGCCGTCTCCTGCTATTCCCTTTCCCCCACCAGCCTGGATCAAGCACACCATCCCCTGCCCCTGAACCAAACACACTATCCCCTACCATTTGAGATCAGCCTGCTGACCTCCTCTGCCCCTGCATATCAGTCCCACCCTCTGGATCAGTATGCTGCCACCCCAGATTAGGCCTGCCACCCCCTGCCCCCCAGCACCTCAGATCCCCACTCACCCCTGCCTGCTGCATCACCTTACTTTTGGCTGCTAGCACTGTCCCTGGGGAGTAGGCAGGGAAGAGGAATCTGCCTGCCTGGATGCTGCTGCCACTGTTACCACTCCCTGGGCTGGGCATGTGGCCACAAGCCAGAGAGCATGGGTGGGGGGAGGGCCAAGGGGGAGTACCAGGGACAGGGGGTAATAGGAGGAGGAGCCCCAGGGGTTAGGGCCTGGGGGGGGGGAGAGAGAGGAGGGGAGAGGAGGATTCTTATCTGTCAGTCCTCAAGGCACCTGCTGGCTTGAGTGTGACTGCTGCAAACTTGAGCTAACACTAACACCAATCAACATTTGAGCAGCTTAAATTACATGTAACAAGGCCTTTATATAAAATGGATTGGTAGAGTCATTACTTTTTCTAAATAGCATCGCTCACAAAACAACACACCCACCATTATAATTAGCAAGCAAGTATTTGGTATCAGAGCGCATACATTAGTGTATGGACTTCTTCAGTGTGTCATACAGCTTGTGTAACATTCATTTACAATGACACAAACTTTACGGTGTGTTGTAAAAGCCTCCTTCAACATCAGAAGAACTAAAGTTTATTAGCTGAGTAAGACAATGCACAAGTAAAATAATTCAACGTGCAACAGAAAAATTAACTCTTTTCTCTTATGCCACCTCACCTGCCTTTTGAAGCTACATCTTTATATGAAGAGTTGGTGTAGCCCCGTGTGACAAGAGTTTACTGGTATTGGGTAGTCTGACATGTCCAGAGTCTTCAAAGTGTTTCACCTTTCACTTTAGGCCACAGTGAGTTTCCTTCTCTTGCTTCTGCTGAAATTCTCTGTTCCTTAGCCCACAGGGATCTGCAAGATTCCTCCCTATCTGCTAATTAACCCTTTTCCATAACAGCAGTCAGTCTGTTTCTTCACATATAATTACAGACTGGAATCCCCATTCCACAAAATCTTTCTTTTTTCCCTTCTGTACACGATGTGCTCCTATTTCTGTCATTGACCTGCCCCTCCTCCCCACTCAGTCCTGTGTTCTTGCTGTTTTCTTTAGTTTCATGTGCTCTGAAAAGTCTCTATAGTTAGAGTTGTCATTTCTGTATTAAAACCAAAACAAAACAAAAACACACAGCCAACAGCTGAAAGTTGTCCTTTAGATCAACTCTGCCAAGAAACTGGTTACAGCCTTCTGGCTCTACTTTGTGACTACTACTTAATGACCTTTCCAAGGGTCAAGTGGTAACACAACTTGATATTCAAGTGTAGAATGCTTTTTACCACCGATTGTATTCTGTAACATGCACTGCAGTATTTTGTATTCTGAGACTTGACTTAGTATTATGATTTCTCTCTTGTTAGGCCTATCTGCACTCCTCTCTGCAATGCATGACTTTAGGGCTTTCAAATGACGAAATATGGCATCTCATAACTCAAGGTGAATCATCTTCAGCGAGGGACAGAATTTATCACAATATGCTTTGCAGTACAGAATACTGTAGCAAAACTGGCAAGCATTAAATGCTCCAGATTCTTCCCATTTGGTGCACTCTCTGTGACTGATCTCATCAGCTTTCGTTAGCTAAACAGTATAGAGGCTGGTCAGCAGATGATAGAGCTCCAGGGAAAATGTAAATGGTGTAGAAGTACCATTAAAAATGAGTTTATGTGAAACTTTTTTTTCCTTAGCACTGAATCAAGGTTGCTGCGATTATGCTAGAGGTTATGGTGTTGGAGGTGCCATTGCTCAAATTAGAGGTAAAACTTTAAATTAGACATAAAGAAAAAGTAGATGTAAAGTGTAAATCAATGCTGTGGATAGTTGTATTGCTTTCCTTAAGGATAGGAAGTTTCACATTCCTACCACTCCTCCTACCAAATTCTTTAATTTCTTTTCCTCACTTAAAATTCTGGATCTACTAGAAGTTTGATACAGCATTTTCCTACATTTTTTGTCCTTAAAATATGCATAAGACATGTCCATCCTATTGCTACAATAATAGGTGAGCTGGTTCCAATACATTATAAAGAGAGCTGGCTTAAATTTTGCAAACAGCACATTTTCAGTAAAAAAAAAAAAAAAAAAAAAGAGGGAGAAAGAGAGAGAACACATTTTTAAGGAAAAGAAAACATTCATTACCCTTATTGACTTTGCCAAAATTTTCATTTTTTACAAAAAAATATTTTTCCCTCTCAATACTTAAAAAAAAAAAAAATTGTCAAAATGGCCTGCGAGTACACGTGGAGCTTTGATAAACCATTCTAGCACCTGTTTTCAAATAACAAATGAACAAATTGAAAAATAGTTCAAGTTCAAAACACAACCTGACAAAGACAGGTTTGAAATTTGATCCACCCCTCCCCCCCAAAATAGGTTTCTATTATTTTTGACCAGCTGTAATAACACAATGTAGAAATTACACTTCTGCATAAAAGGTGCATAAAAATGTGACCCAATTAGCATATACCATGAAAATTATGCTGAGGACGATCTTCAATAACCAACTCCTGCTCTCAGCAACAACTTCAAAGTATCCCCAAGGTTTATACTGCAATTTTGTTTGACCTTTACAGGCCTTTTCTGCTAGGTGACTGATTTTGCTGGTCCCTTGAGTAGGTGCTTAAAAGAGGTACCCATTGCAAAGTAAAAATCCGTGTTCAGCCTTTTAGAGCTGCAGCACTTAAAACATCTGATCCTGTGCTTGTCTAGCCCACAAATACCTGACCTCACCTGTGAGTGTGTCACAGCTATGTCTCTTCAGTGCCTATCCATTGTCCACTTCCAGCTGAACATCATCCAATCAGGTCTCCTCCAGGAGGGCAGACAGATTACCTGGTAGCTCAGTTTAATCCTGCTTCCTTCCTCCCCCTACCACCTTTCACAGACTTCTTTCCATCCCTACAACAGTGGGGCTATTAAAGGGGTAGAGATGGGGTGAAGAGTCTCTGGAGTGCTACCCTGCTAAGAAGAGAATCCTGCTACAGATGCCCCAACCAGGCTTGGGAGAAAGAGCTGAGGAAGCCCAAGGCCTGCAGAGGCAAAAGGGGTTGATTTATAGATCCACTGGCTGACACCAAATAAATAAAACAAGAAAAAGAATTAGTTTGGGGTACATCTGAGACAGAAATTTCTGAAGGGGTTGATAAAACTACTCTTTCCCCCACCCCAAATTTCATTTTAAGTTATCCCAGAAATGCTTTGTTTAGAAATTAAAGCAGTTCCTTTGTTAAGGGTTATTTCAATATCTGCCTTTTTGGTTTGGTGTTGTTTTTTTAACTTCATGTTTGTTTTAAAATGAAAATTTGTGTTTCAAAGTGAAATAGCAAGATGTCTTGTTAACAGTGTATTGAAATGAAATGTGTTTGGCATTTCCAAGACCAAACATTTCATTTCAAAACGGTCAAATTGAAAAGCCTCAGTCTTTAAAAAATCCCGCCCCCGCCATTTGTATTGGCCCAAACTGTTTGGAAAACTGGTGCTGAATTTCTTAAATGTGAAAGAATTTGCTTTGTCAAACAAATATTTCACTGCTCTACAGTAAAGAACAGTGAGAAGATACCAGGCTGCAGGAACAGAATTGCTGGAGGAGACAGGGGAAGTAGCTAAGTTGAGGTGAGGGCTGAGAGGTACATAATTAATTTCTTAGTTGGGAAAAAGGCAAATGTGGGACACTGAATTACAGCTCTAATGTTTGGGAAGCAGCTGGAATCTTCTTACAATCAAGCATCCAGCCAGTGTTGGCAGTACTGTATAACCAGTTAGTAATACTGATATTTAAAACACACACCACAACACCAAGTTAGGCTAGGTGGGTTTTTTGTTTTTTAAATTCATTCTTCTATTTTTGGAGGACTTGCTCATGATTTTTGATTTTCTTGGGGCTGCAATACCAGGCATCCAGCCTAGGGAAGTTCCAGCCCTGATTAGTTTACATTTGGCAGGTGGCAATAACTGGAAACAGTGTCCTGTAATGGAAACTGTCAGACAAGCCTAAGCAGTGGTCTCAGAGCCACCTATAATATAGGTCACGACAAGCATATTGATTGATCCATCTCGGTGCCTAGGCTTTGAGCTAAGCTCATTATACAGTTAGGGAGGACCAGGGTACAGGCAGGAGATCCAAGGGGGCATGCCAAAACAGAGGTTACTATAGAGAGTGCTGAGGTCAAGCCAAGCTTCAATCTGAATCCCAAGCATCAGGTGAGGGGTGGCAACAAAATCAAGTTTAAGAAAGGGCTTTGGTCAAACCTGGAGGTCTGATCTAGAAGCAGGAGTGCTCAGGAACAGAGCAATCAAAGCCAGGAAAAAGGAGGCACAGTAGCAGGGACAGAGACTAGGCAAGAATTGAGGCAAGAGTGATGTTCAGGTTCAGGCTTGGGAAGGTGCAGACAGGAATTTATCAAGGATCAAAGCAAAGGGTTAGGCTAGGCAAGTTTCAGGCAGGGGCAAGCATGGTAGCAGGGTTCCAGGCAGGTCAGGAGATGTATAACTAGGCAGTCTGGTTGCCCAGACAGCTCTCTGCTGACTGGTCTAAGTTTATATATGTGTGTGAGCAGGGCCCTAGGGATGACTCAGACAGGGCCATGATCACCTCCAGCTGGAGCCTGGAGCTGGGTCAGCCCCAGTAGGGCCTGGACCACCTGGCATGTTCCACAGTGTTGTTGTGGCATGCGACATCCATGCCCCTTTGCATTGGACAAGACAGCCATGCATTCATTCCATCACTATGCAGCTCCAGTTGCCCTACTGACATAAACAAGCTGTGTGGAAATGCTGGAGTAGGAGTCATTTGCTGGGTAAAACAGTGCTTCAGGACAACACCTGCCTCCTGCTTTGAGAAAAGATTTCACTCTTCAGTCCCCAACACAAGATATGACAGTGGGCATGTCTACACAAGATGCTGACTAGTCATATAATACTGGGCTGTGCGAAATTTTGCCGGCAGTTTTGTTTTGACACTGTTTCAACTTGTTTCAAGCTCGAAACAGCGAAATCAAAATGAAACAGCTTTGAAACAGCCTTGAAATGAAACGAGGCAAGTCAAAATGTTTCGAGATTTTTCGAAACATTTTGAGTTTTGAAGTTCAAGCTGGGCTTGCTTGCAAGGAAACAGAAGTTGAAGTGAAGAGAGGGAGGGGGAAGATGGGGGCAGGGGGGAGGGAGGACTGCTCTCATATTGACTGTGTAGCTGGCCAGTGACTGTGATGCTTCCCTGAGGTCCCTTCCAATCCCAGTGCTCTGGGGAAGGGACCGAAAAACAGCATAAAGGGCAGCATTGTTTGAACTGCCCTGCTTTCTGCTTTGGTGTCAGTAGCATGAGGACACACCTTAACACACATACAGTATCACCCACCCATGTCATGCGTTTTGCCTGTCAGCACCTAGAGGTGCAGGGCCCCAGAACCCAGACTCCCCCTGCACCTATCTCCTTGACAGCTGGCAGGCTTTGTGGCTGCAGCAGGGGCTACCACCCCTGCAGCTGTCACCCTGCTGCACCTTAACACACACAGTGTCACCCATGTCAGGAGTTTTGCTTGTCCACAGCTTGAGGTACAGTTTTCCCCCAACCCCCTGCACCTATCTCCTTGAAACTTGGCAGGCTTAATGCCCCCAGAAGGGGCTACCATTTGGGGGCTACCATTTCTGAAGGTTTCATCCAAATAGGACCAGAAATTACAAAGTTATAGGCTGTTTTGAGCTTCCCAATTATAGTCTATGGGCGAAAAATTGAAACAGTGTTGAAACAGCAAAACTGTTTTGACAAAACGAAATGAAACAGCAGTTTTGAATCAAAATGAAATTCAAAATGAAACGCTGTTCCATCAAAATGTTGAAACTGAATGGTGCCATTTTACACAGCCCTTCTGCACAGTAGCATGTCACAGCACAAACAACAATACTAATATACTACTGCACGGTAGCATCACTTAAAAGGCATTCACCACCACTACTGTACACTAACTCCGGTTACTGTGCATTTATTTAGTACTTGGTCATACAAGTACTAAATAAATGCATAATAACCACTGCACAGTACATCTCATGTAGATGTGCCCAGTGATTCTCAACTAGGGTGCCATGGCACTCAGGGATGTTTTGATATCCTTTCAAGTATGCTATGGGATGCCACACAATGTTAGCAGTTTTGTGTATGGAAATGTGATTCACAAGATAAATCTATAGATTTCAGATAGGAACCTATTGTTTTAAAAAATTCTGTTTCTGCTACAGTCTTTCTGAATCCCTAGCAATAGAAGAACCACACTATTCTTTTTCTGTAGCCAAAAACAAATGAAGCATAAGAATTGACTTTTTCCAAAGGGTGCTTCAAGTCAAACTAGGGGAGCTTTGAGCTTAACAAGGGGTGCATTAAGTTTAAAAAGGTTGAGAACTACTGCTGTATGAAATGCATTTCAACCCCTGAGAATAAAATGCTTCAAAAACTAACCTGACCTAAACTAAACTAAATGGACTCCCCGCCCCCCACCACCCCATGTAAATCATTGCAGGAGGAATTGTGACTGAGATGGGAAATATAAACACTTCATTTCCTGGCCCCCCTTCTTCCTTTAGGAGAACAACCTTCCAGTCCCTCTTTGTCTAGCAAATCATGTTTCCCAGCCTATCTCTGTAATGTGCTTTTGATATACTGGTTGGTTTATTTTTCTTTACACACACACAGATATGCAACCTGTTTGTGTGGGTGGGAGAAGGACTCTTGAATCTGCCAGCCTGACAGTTGTCCTCTTTAACTTGTTGTAACTTGTTTTACACAATGCAGTCTGAGTACATCTTATAGTACGTGTGGTACTATGGTATTTGAATCAGAAAGACATTCTAATATAGTTAAGCTCTATTATCTCTCCTGCCTATTTCAGGAAATTAAAGTTGCTAAATATTGTAGTTTATTTTTTCTGCAGCTGCACTAGCCCCAGATGTCTTTTAAACCCTCTAGTCAATGTCTTAGCACAAAATCAGGGCACAGATACAGAATGTGCTTACTGTTCTATGCCTTTTATTTCAAGGATGCCCCTGCTTTTCCGTTTAAAACCATTGGCTCAGGATTAGGAATAGAGATAACAGTGTCCAGTTTGAAAACTCTAGAACTTCAGGATTCTGGAAATGCTACTTTTCTATAGAATCATTTACAAGGATTAGCCTGAGACTCCACTGATCTTTTCCAGTTTTGCTTCAGTTTATGACTGTGGTTTGGGAAGTTTTCCCTTAAATGTCTGTGAAGGACCTGAATTTTGTCCTATTTAGTTCAGCCAGGCCCTTCATGCCTACCTTGAATTAAGAAATACACTGTTCTGACTGTTCAACTAGCAGTGAGTCTTATGTGAATCTTGAAATGGAGTTACTACATTTTGATCTAAATTCATGTCCAAGGTTATGTGAAGGACTTTTGTAGGATTTTATACACCCAACAGGACCTTCACTCACTTCATTCTGAATTTTCATTTAAATTTTTCTGGGAATTAAAATTCTGTACCCTAGATCTTGCATCTAATGCTTTATAATGAAAACATACTCTTGCAGCCCTCACCTCCTTCACATCACTGAGCTCTCAGTATTAAGAATGACATCTATCCCTTTATTCTTTCAGTTTGCAGGCAAACCAAAATGCTTACCTGTTGCCTTGGATACATTCGTGACACAACAGTATCAGTGTCACACATACGGTATCAAACTACAAATACTGTACATTACTATCAGATTGCAAACCTAAGCCCTGTACTATGTTTTATGGATCACTATTGCCATGATCTCCATATACTAAAGAAAGAATTGGTGGTCACAGGAGTTTATATTATATTAACATTCAGCCTGTGCAGGACCGCAGAATGAAATTTTCAGCCTGACTCTTCACTTGGATCCTCTGCAGAACCTGGATTGCCCTGCAAGAGAGTTCCTCAGCCCATAGGACCTTCTGATAAGTGAAGGCCTATCTTCTGAGCCAGAAGTGGGCTGTGGCTAGGGATATATTGGGTGAGACTGACCTACAGGACTATGCTGCTCACATTCTGGATATTGCTGACACCTACTTGCAGGGTGTGAGGGAGTGAAGGAGCGAGTGGGCTCTGAGGCTTCCTGCCCCAGTGCAACCATGCTAAGTTCCCGCACTCAATCCCAGAACACGGGGCACAAACTCACCTTCTCCAGGTGCGCGGAAGAAGGTGGGGCCCGGACGGCGAGGGCCAACATAAAAGAGACGCTGGCACTAGGACGGGAAGCAGCGGAACCGGAAGAGTCCGGCAGGGAAGCGGACACCGGCGGGAGCACGCTCGTGCAGATGCGCACCGTCCTGAAACGCGGCCGGACTTTCTGGCGCAAGGGTAAACCCCTGCAGGGTTTGTGAACCCGGGCAACCAGCCCAGC